>NC_091485.1:46995412-47353752 GCF_947461875.1 Haliaeetus albicilla
CCTTCATATTTGTTATGAAATTTCTTTCAGTTGCTACAAAGAATGTCCTTCAGTACAAGAGCAAATATTGAATTGTTTGGAATGTATTTTAAACTTATATATTAAACTGAAATAAAGATAAGTAACCACCAAAATGGAACAGTTAAAAGTAATTATGGCCTTATTTTATTGCATGCTGTCATTTCTGTATTTATGCACAAGGAGAGACCAGAAAAAATAGTTAAATAATACATGAAAATATTTTGATATAATATAGATGTGTATTTTATTTTACCGTATTCTGTGAAGATTGATTAGATTTACTTAAAGTATTAGCTGTAAATTCCTTTCATCCCTTAATCCTTTATACTAGCATACTGAAGCCCTGTAAATAAGAAATTTAAATATTTAAATTTTAACATTTTTGTCATGTGACTGAATCATATCCTGATGTTTCCTTTACTTCAAAATATTTGCATGCCATTGCTAGCTTACTGCTAGCAAAGTCTTCCTGCAGAAATTTACCAAGCAGTATCTTAATTAAACAGAATCGTTCATATTAAAATAAACTGTATGTGAAAAGTTAATTAAATCACAACTTATGTACCCCACTTCCCAAATGTGCACTGACTGTATAAGATAATTAAAACTACAAAGTTAAGACTTTGTCCCAGCTGCTCATTTCTATACAGTTTAACATTTAAGCATGTCTAATGTAAAATACATGTATGATTTAATGGTGCACTTAAAGTTATGATGAAGTTAGGTTAATGTTAACCTTTCTGAAAACAAATGGAGTCCACCTGTGATTAAATGTTTTTCTGGATTTTGGAGGAATTATGGGCATAATCTTCCACTTCAGAGTAATTCAAAAATATTTCATAACATGAAAGGACTTTTTACCTAACTAATAAGAGAAGGAATAGGGCTGGCAGACCTTGTACTATGGTCTAATAATATTTTGGCTAGTTAGGTTTTAACTCCATAACATCAATGAACAAGAAAAATATAATTTTACTTTTATTAAAACACTGAAGTCTAACTCCTGTAAAAGCTAACTAGATATTCAATGAACTTAAGAGTGAAGAGGATTTTTTTAAATCCTGTCATAAGTTTGCCAAAAAAGCTAGACAGGTTTATGCTTCTAAATAAAACTTGGCAGGATTTATTTGTTTGTTTTCTCAATGAATAAATGATTCCATGAAAGAAGGAATTCTGGAGCAGCCCAAAATCTTCATGAATTCATGTTAAATTTATGAAATTAGTTTGGCTGAAAAATAAACGAAAGGTAAAAAAGTAATGGAAACGAATAAACACAATTGCTGACTGTTCTAGAGTATGCTAACACCAAAATATCTGAGAGAAAAAAACCCTAACCAACCTACCAAACAAACAAAACCCCCTTAAAAAACAAACAAATAAGACCAGTACTTGGAAAGGAAGTTTGGAAATTTCAGAAATTAAGTTCAAATTGCCAAAGACAGGAAAGGAAGCCAATTGTCCTACATCCTGGGGAAGAAGCAGCTTCACTTGAGTCAAAGGAAGATAGTTAGGCTTTGTGATAAAAGCTCATCTGTACAACACACAAAGGAGCACAGAGAGACAATGGAGGGTGGGGGGTAGCCCAAATAATACCATGCTAGGATACTCCCAGGCCCCTCACAGGGCACAATGGCCGACAGGAATCCAAATTAAGGACACTGGAGAAGCAAACACCTTGTCTGGGCCCTGCCCTGGGCTGCCCCAGGGGAGCCTCAAGCCCCATTGTCCAGGTGTGAAACCCATCACCATGAGTCCTCAAGAGCAGCTCTCCAGGTCACCTTCCCACTAAGTGGGATTTGGAGCCTGGGGGTGGGACACGTGGTGGGATGCAGGGGACAGGCATTTTGAGATTGCACAAGATTTATTATGGGACATTTAGGGGAGGAACCAAAGGTGGGAAAAGGGAGGGGTTTAGGTGATTTGGGGGGGAGCAAGTATGGGAAATAGAAGGATAAAGACATAGAAAGGGCCAGCCGCACAAAAATAGTTGCCCGGTCAGTACACTTCTCTGGCTATGCCCTGTGCCTATCCTCTTATAAAATTCCTCTCTAACCCTTTCCTGGGTGAGGGTGTTACAATACGAAAATCAGTTTTGTACTTACGGGTTAAAATTGTAACTATAGGGAATTGGAATTGTGTTAGGTACAATGAATCAGGATGGGTATAACCATAGAAACCTTGTATATTTTCTGCCAAAATTTTGTGTTTGAGAACTAACATTATGATTGAAACAATAGACAAAAGTATAGCCAGGGGACTAGCTAATAGAGATAATTACAAGAGTGTAGTTAAGTGATTAACTAGTATTTACTCATAAGTTTTGCAGTTCTTTGCTCTTATGAGTAGATGTTCCTGTACACTAGAGGAGAACAATGTTGAAATTGATCACATGTGACTGAAATTGCGCTAAGCTTCAAGATCAAAGAACAAGGACAAGAACAAGGACAACAAGGACAAGAAGGAGGACTTCAAGGACAGCCAACAAGAAATTCAAATGGGTCAGTGGTCGCAAAAGCAGCCCTTCGACTCAAATGGATCCTTCATTGCGCATGATTGGATGTAGGCATTACTAGGATAATCAGTTGCAATCATTTTATGTATATGTATACTAATCTGATTAATATGCAATTAGTCATTCTATATAACCTGTTAGTGCTAAAGCTGTGGTATACACACTAGGTGGAACTATCCCCGTGCATCCAGCGCTGCAATAAATGAAGTGCCTGCTTCTTAACTTCACATTGCTGTTAAGGAGTTTTGTTCCAGATTTTGGCAGCAAGGAGTCTCCGTTCAGTGTGCCTGTGTGTATATGGGGGTCTAAGTGCAGCACCTGGAGCCAGACCATGGGTCAGAGGGCCCATGTGTCTGCGGTGCAGAAACTGGAGCGAGTGCAGGTGTGCGAGTGCAGGTGTGCAAGTGCAGGTGTGATCACAGGAAGGGTGGAGCTAGTGAGTAGGTCAAGTGGCCTTTGGAGCTAGGGGGATGAGTGAGTCCATGAGGGTGTGAGAGTGCCTGTATGTTGCTAAGGGTGAGAGCACAGGGACATCAACTATGGGACCAAGGGAGTTTGGACCAGCTCTGTGTCTGTGTGTGTGTGCGCGCGCATTTGCATATGTGAGGTGCCAGCAACAGGTCTGGGACATCCACATGACAGACTGAGTGTCTGAGTCCAGCTGCTGGTCTGCCTTACATATAGGTATATGTATTCCCACTAATGGATCTCCATCCTCCTTAGCCAGAGATGAGGGCATTGGTGCTGTCTGTGTTTGTGTCAGTAAGCTGAGTGTCTGCC
Source organism: Haliaeetus albicilla (assembly GCF_947461875.1). Taxonomy (NCBI): domain Eukaryota; kingdom Metazoa; phylum Chordata; class Aves; order Accipitriformes; family Accipitridae; genus Haliaeetus; species Haliaeetus albicilla. The sequence continues at coordinate 46,998,726 of NC_091485.1, forward strand.
TGTGTTCTGTGTGGCCAACTATGTGCATATATATATATGTATGTATGTGGTGTATATGTGTGCTCTGTGTGCGTGCGCCTGCTAGGAATACATCTTCAGCCTTGCTACTGCTTGGACCTGGGGACATGGAGCTGCAGCAGCCTCGCCTCTCTTGGGCTGATGGATCCCACATGATTTATTTTCCCCAACAGATATCCTTATTGCTTATATATACATATATTCCAAACCAAAAAGTTTTATTTGGTTTAACATGATATTCAGGTGAGGAGTGGGTGAAAGAAGTTTTATTCTGGGGAAAGAAAAAAGGTCAATCAAACACATTTCTGGCTCTTCTGTCTAAGCAATTCAATGAGTGTTGTGATCTCACTCCTCATTTCTAGGACTCTTTTAAAACAGTAGATCAGTGCTTTAAGGCAAATTCTAGAAATCCCACCTGTTGTTTGTAGTGTTTAATTTTTTTTCTTCCATCAAGAGACAAATCAACTTATAGAATATAATTTATCAACTATGTGCAAAATCAACTTAATTTAGCACATGAGGAAATTAGCTCACTGGAGCACTGAATGCAAACATTGCAGGTAAGCACTGCAGGTAAACCAATCTATTCACTACATAATCACTTATCAGAATGCCTTTACCCTTAGACAGCTGCAAGTCCACAGCCTTCTCTAGTCAAAATAATATTAGGGTAAAGGAGGGAAAGGGCATTTCTTTAGCACTTCACATGGCTTCCAATGGCTTTCAGATGTTCCCAAATTAACACAGATCGTCATGAGGTTATTTCTCCATCACCAAATTTAAATGTATCACCAAATAAAACATGCAAGCAATTACATTTTGTTGGCATAACTTTTTTTTAGATATTGTCTTCCCGAAATGTTGGACCTAGTTTACCTAGCAAATCCCATGATACTCTCCTGTGAATTCTTATTTAGGAATCTAGCACTGAAATTACAGCTGAATGTGCTTTTCCATTATAAGCCCATGTTTAGAAGCACACATAATCTCAAAGAGAAATGATTTATAGAGAAAAATTTTAACAGAGAAAGTGTTTGGGTTTTTTTTCAAGAAAGAAAGGCAAAAGGCCTTTCCTTTTTTTTTTTTTTTTTTTTTTTTTTTTTTAGTGTCAAGAATATGACAAAATCCTTGATCTGCACCAGCATGAAATACATCATGTTCCCTGCAGCTTTTGGATTCCCAGGGTAAAGCACAGCTTCTTTTGTGAAGCAAAGCTTAACCCTGCTTCTGCTTAGTCGAGACATTGGTGTGCATATTTAACTATCTAGGTTATTCAAAGGTTATTCTAGGTTAACTGTCTGGGTATTCAAACTTCAAATGTCCTTTTATGGGTATTGTTTCAAGTTCTGAGGAGATTTTAATTTCTCCAAATGTTGTGAAGCGTTTCCTTTTTAGCTGTGTATTTCACCTCTGGGCTGCCATGTAGGGAGGAGATGGCAGTGTGTAACTAAATGTGGATGTAATAGGATGTTTATGTTAACTGCTGATAGTGATATTTCCACACTCAGCCTGATGATCAAAGAAGACTACAAGGAGATGGAAGCCAATATGAAGTTCTTTCAGGCTGCAAATTAATAACTGAGGTTAGTCTCTCAAGTTATTTTACTAAGTCTTTACTAAAGATGCAAAGAAAACACATAGCTAGAGGCAGCAACTGTATCCTTCAAGAAATTATGAATTTAAAGCCTAAAATTAATATGATACCTATGAACACAGAGATGGGAAGGTAAGAGAAGTGCTATGAAAACACCACCGAAGTTGGAAAAGAATTGACATTTAGGAGGATAAAGCAGCTCGGATTTCCAAGCTGAAAGCTTATGAGATACATTCACTGTAAAAACAAAATCAGGAGGGCGTAAAGACTTTGCATTTCGGACAAGTGAGAGACTGCATTTTAAAAGGTCCCAGTTATGTCTCACAGTCTGACCTCCTTTTCTAGTAAAAACAGTGCACTTTGCTTCTGACAATATGGACAAGTGCTCTGTGTCTGATGTTGCTGCATATACTACTCTTCCTTTGTGCCTATCTAGTCTGCAGTGAAATGCATTTCTCCTTGGTGAAGGGACTGTGCCACCCACAAACCGTCATGGCCACAATCCCTTATGCTACTGCTTCACAAAATAGCAGCAAAGATGATTTTGCATAGCACTTGAAGTATAATAAGGTAAGACACTAGAGGATAAAGAATTGTGTATTCCTGCAGCTCTGAGATTATCATCATTATGAAGACAACTGCTTTTAAAACTCTTAAAACTGAGAGTTGGTAAAAAGACAAAATAATATCTTATCCTTCTCACCCTGTCTACAGTATGCACTGTATAAGCAAATAGCACATCTGGCAGCTGACAAATATATTTTTTCTCTCTTTAATTATATGTATTTTCATGAACAGGAAATGTCTGATTGCAGCATATGCTTCTAATGACGCGAATTTTAAACCAAGTGTTTAATACTTTGTCATCAGAAAAGCTTGCATGACTGATTCAGGATGGGTAACACCCCCAAAATACAAGGCCTATTGAAATTTGATCTTACATATCTAAATCTGTTGTCTATGCAGAGCTGGATTTGCAAATCTTGGAGAAATTGCCTGGTTTATATTAATTTATTTTTAACTCTTTCATCTGCATTTAGAGTCTAGTAAAAAACCTCCGCATTGTCTCATTTATTTAGTAGTACTTGAATTATTGCTACATGCTAGATAATCTTGTATTCATAAAACCTAATTGATCACATAATACAAAAATTAATAAACCAGAGTGTATTTATTCAGTTATTCTGAATTCTTGAACAAAATTCTTATTAAAACATTGACTAGCTAATAAGTTTAGACAGTTTCTGGTATTCAAGATGAATGATTTAGAAATATCTCATCTCTCCAGACTGTGATGTGCAGCAGAGGTATGTTCTTACACGATTGAAAGTTTTAAATACATGGACATGAGGAAAGTTGACTGAGGACCAAACTATGTCAGATGATGTGCAGAAATTCTTAATGTGCAGGTTATTACTTTGTATTCAACAAAGATAGCAAGGGACAGGGAAGTAGTTCCTATTTTTCTGTTGAGGGATAAGTCATTTCCAATTAAGTCACCATCACTTTTGAGACCTTCTTCATGATTTGTTCTACTGAAGTCTATATAAAAGCATTTTATTAATAACAATGAAACTATCACTTTAAAAATAGAGGCAATCTTTTCTGAAATATAAAAATCTAAAGTGTAAGGACCTTAATCTGTGTTAGTCACTTCAAGAAGGCACTGAACTCTGACTAGGAGACGAACCCTGGGATCCTTGGGTAAATTCCCTGCTGATGTCAATGTTACTGATGTCAACTATTACAAGTTTACCACTAGCGGGGAATATTTTACTACAAGACAATTGACCTTTGCTTGAAAAATCAAAACCATCATATTTCTCTCTATATTTTTAACCAAAAAAAAGGACTGAGTGCTATAATTATTATTTATAATGTTGATGCAATGATAGTAATAACTTTCAAGGTCTGGTTATGTGCCATAAAGTGTTACTTGTTTCTAAAAATGCAATTTTCTTTTCAATTACAAGTGGACATCCCAGTTCTGACTGATGTTCCAGTATTATGACAAATGCCAATGTCAGTGGAAGATCTTATTTCTCAACACACTTCAGAATCAGGGACATTAAAGACATTAGATCCACCGAATGAGTTATTACAATGCTCATGTGATACAATCAAATTAGGGTATCAAATTCCAGGGCTGGTGATGGCTTTGCCCTCACTTTATTTTTTGCATGGAGCAAAATAACTTCAGTGTTGAAGGTGCCCCAGGAAACAAGACTTTATTGTATGAGATGAGCAGGAAGATATTCTTTTGACTTGTTACTGCAATATATCTGTATCTATGTATACCATGCCCTATTTTAGGACATGGTCAGGCACCAAGCACTTTTACTTCTTTGCAGTTTTCAAGATAATTCACCATGACTTTCTCTCTTCTCCATTTTAGTCATCTGGTTTTTATTATTCTTGGCAGTCTTTCCCAATATATTATTCATTGTCTGCAGGTGATCCACTTTTGAGAAATATCTTATGAATCCTGCTTGCTCTAATGGCTCATTAAAATCCATGCCTCCCTGCAGCACTTGGTCAGCAGCAGTTTTGTGAAAATCTTGTGTAACACTGAGGGGGAGACTTGAAATAATATATCTTCCTTTCTCTTCAGTTAATATTAAAAGTATTCAAGGAAGGGAAGGGGGAAGGTTAATTGGGAGAGGAAAGAGGAAAAGAAAAAAACAGGGACTATACTTCATATAGTCGCATATACAAGAGCAATATATAGCCTAATTCCATATCAGTTATTCTTATAATGAATAATTTCAGGAGTCCTTCAGTATTCTACATTATAGACTCAAATGCAGAAAATAGACTGGGAACAAAAAATCCTGTATTTTAGTGAGAATTATTCAATAGTTTGTATTATAGAAGTTCCACAACAAATCAAACCAAAGCTCTATCTAGCTCAGTGTTCTGTGTCTGACTTAATGTTGTATCATATGTTTAAGGCAAGCATAAAAACAAGGCCAGGTGTAGCTTAAGACTTCCCTTGGTATACACTATGTTGACTAGCCAAGTTTTGTGACCTGAAAATCGCACTCAGCCAACCATGATTCGTAGTGATCAATACATCCTCTTCATTGAATATGTCTAAAAATATTTTGAATCAATTTATACTGCTGGTATCAAAAAGATCTTTTGGCAAAGAACTTCACAGTTTTGTTAAGAATTGTATCAAAATGCGTTCTATTTTCCTTTGATTTAAATCTGCTACTTAATTATTTCATTGAGTGACACTTAATAGAATAGAACAGAACAGAACATCTCAGTTGGAAGGGACCTACAATGATCATCTAGTCCAACTGCCTGACCACTTCAGGGATGACCAAAAGTTAAAGTACGGCGTTAAGGGCATTGTCTAAATGCCTCTTAAACACTGACAGGCTTGGAGCATCAATCACCTCTGAAGGAGGCCTGTTCCAGTGTTTGACCACCCTCTCAGTAAAGAAATGTTTCCTAAGGTCCAATCTAAACCTACCCTAGTGCAGCTTTGAACCATGCCCACGTGCCCTATCACTGGATACCCAGGAGAAGAGATCAGCACCTCCCTCTTCATGTCCCCTCCTCAGGAAGCTGTAGAGAGCAATGAGGTCACCCCTCAACCTCCTTTTCTCCAAACTAGACAAGCCCAAAGTCCTTAGCTGTTCCTCATAGGACATTTCTTTCAGCCCTTGCACCAGTTTTGTTGCCCTCCTCTGGATGCATTCAAGGACGTTCACATCCTTCTTAAATTGTGGGGCCCAGAACTGCACACAGTACTCAAGGCGAGGCCGCACCACCGCTGAATACAGCGGGATAATAATCTCTTTTGATGGGCTGGTTATGCTGTGTTTGATGCACCCCAGGATGCGGTTTGCCCTCTTGGCTGCCAGGGCACGCTGCTGACTCAGACTGAGCCTGCTGTCGACCAGCACCCCCAGATCCCTTTCTGCAGGGCTGCTCTCCAGCCACTCCTCTCCCAGTTTACACTTGTGCCTGATGTTACTCTGTCCTAGGTGCAGGATATGTCATTTGGACTTGTTAAATTTCATCCCATTAATCACAGCCCAATGCTCCAATCTATCTAGATCCCTCTGCAAGGCCTCTTATCCCTCGAGAGTCAACAGCACCTCCCAGTTTGGTAACACCAGCAAACTTGCTAATGGTGCATTTTACTCCTGCATCCAGATCATTGATAAATGTATTGAACAGGACTGGCCCTAGAATTGAGCTCTGAGGAACACCAGGGTGCGGTTGCCAGTCAGATGTAGCCCCATTCACTACAACCCTTTGAGCCCTGCCCTTCAGCCAGTTCTTCACCTCGTGCACCGTGTACTTGCTCATCACACAGTTGGACAACTTGTCTAGAAGGATGCTGTGAGGAACAGTATCAAAAACATTACTAAAATCCATAAAAACTACATCCACTGCCTCCCCTTCGTCCACGAGGTGGGTGACTTTATCATAGAAGGATATGAAATTAGTTAAACAGGAATTCCCTTTGCATTATTCTTTAAATGCCTTTCAATAGTACCCAGTATGATTTTTCCATAATTTTTCCAGGAGTTGAGGTTAGACTACCAGGTCAGTAGTTCCCTGCGTCTTCCCTCATGCCCTTTTTGTAGATTGGAATAACATTGGCTAGCTTCCAGTCAGCAGGGACCACTCCAGACTCCCAAGACCTTTGGTAGATGATAGAGAGGGGTCCTGCCATAACATCCACTAGCTCCTTCAGTACTCTGGGATGAATCCCATCAGGCCCTATGGACTTGTAAACGTTCAGCTGATACAGCTGGTCCCTTACAATTTCAGTATTCACAAATGGAAAGTCACTGTTCCCATACTCATGGCCCTCCGATTCAGGGGACTGGGCAGCCCAAGGTCTATCAATGTTATTAAAGACTGAGACAAAAAAAAGCATTGAATGCTTCTGCTTTTTCTTCATCCCTGTTAGTTAGATGACCATCTTCAACAAGTATTGGTCCAATGTTTTCTTTAGACCTCCTCTTGCTATTAACATACTTAAAAAAGCCCCTGTTATCTGAAACAACACCGTCCAGTTTCAATGTTAATTGAGCTTTGGCCACTTGTGTCTTCTCCCTGAATATATTAACCATGGCTCTGCAATCTTGCTGTAAAGCCTGACCTCGCTTCCAGAGATGGTATAATTTATTTTTCCTCTTGAGCTCCATGAGGAGTTCCCTGTTCAGCCAAGCTGGTCTTCTGCCCTGCTTGCTTGACTTATGATACAGTGGAACTGCCTGCTCCTGCACTTCTAAAAGGTGGTTCTTAAAGACTGATCAGCAATCATGGACTCCTAAGCTCTCAAAAGCAGATTCCCAGCATACTCTGCTAAACAGCTCCCTGAATAACTTAAAGTTTGCTCTCCTGATGTCCAGCGTAGCAACTCTGCTGTCCTTTTTTTCTCATTAATTTTTCTCATTAAAACTCAATCATTTCATGATCACTGTGGCCAAGACAGACACCTACCATCACATCCCCCACGAGTCCTTCTCAATTCACAAATAGCAAGTCCAGAAGGGCATCTTTCCTAGTTGGCTCACTGAGTAACTCTGACAAGAAGTTATCTCCTACAAACTTAAAGAATTTCCAAGACCTGCTTGTCTCAGCAGTATGATATTCCCAGTTGATGTCTGGAAAGTTGAAATGTCCCATAAGGACAAGGGCTACTGATCCTGAAATTTCTCCTAATTGACTATAGAATAACTCATCAGTGCTTACATACTGGCTGGGCGATAGGTAGTAGACACCCACTATTACACCTCCTTTGTTTTCCATCCCCCTAATCCTCACCCTGAGGTTCTCAACCACATCATCACTAATTGTAAGGGCTGTACAATCAAACCCTCCCTTGCATATAATGCAAGTCCTCCACCTCGCCTGCCCTGCCTATCCCTCCTGAACAGCCTGTAGCCCTCCATCCCAGCTCTCCAACCGTGGGACTCACTTCACCAAGTCTCACTAATACCAATGATATCATAGCTCTGGGAACTGACCAACACTTCCAGTTCATCCTGTGTGTTGGTGTACAAGCATTTTAGATACACTTCTGAGCCCTCCATGCTCCCAGGAACAGTGTAAATGTTCCCACTAGGATTGCCACCCTCTGGCAATGCCATGCCAAACCTTGGCTTACCTACTGCAATCCCCTGGCAATGCCATGCCAAACCTTGGCTTACCTACTGCAATCCTGTTGGTACCCCTTTCTCCTATTGATTCTAGTTTAAAGCTCTCATGATCAGTCCTGACAGCTTATGCCCAAAGATATGTTTTCCCCATCAGGACAGGTGGATCCCTTCAGGTCCCAACAAACCTTGTCTCTCGAAGGCTCTTCCATTGTTTAAAAACCCAAGGTTCTTGCACAGACACCAGTCCTGGAGCCAGGTATTGATATCCTGGGCTCGCCTGTTCCTTCCGAAGTCTCCTCCCATTACTACTAGGAGGACTGAGGAAAACACTACCTGTGCTCCCAAATTTTTTAGCATTCTTCCCAGGGCTCTGAAGTCTCTTTTGATTGACCTCAAACTTTTTGTTGTGACTTCATTTGTCAATACATGAAAGACCTTGTATTCTGAAGAAAAATATAAAATCATTCCCCATACCGCTTCCCTATATCACAAGTTATTTCATATATCTCTGTTGTACTTTCCAAGCACGCATGTGATTGATTATTCAACTTGATAGTTAGGGAATTGAACAGTCAGATTTCTGTTGTTTTTTTAATATTTAATTCTTTATATAATTTGGTAAATTAAATCAGGAAAGATGAGTTGATCATCCTGTGCTTCTTATTCAGAATCCTTGAACGACAGGATATGTATGAAATAGCCTGTGCCACATTACTGCCTCGTGTCCTAATTGCTGGATTATTTGCGTGTTTGAGGAAGTTTTATAACAATTTTTATCAAAATTTTATTACGGACTTTCTCAATGAACATTTTATGAAAAATAATGTTTCTATGGAAAATACAGTTTAAACAGAATTAAAATAGAAAATAAAAAACATTTTGCTAAAACTTACTCCTGAGTGAACACTAACAACTTTGATGAATGGCTAAGAAAAAGCTTTTTCTCCCATTTAATTTCATTTCTACTACTTTACTTTCTTATTGGAATTATAATTTGATTTTTAGGCTGCCTAATTTGTTGCTCTCAAACAACTCAAGAACAAAAAAGAGCAGAAAAGTAATTTAAGGTCAGCCTGTGCTCACACTAGCTGTCTAGCTTGTGCCCAGAGCATAAGGCTAGGAGTTTGATCTCTGTACACTAATCCAAAATCTTGTAGGAGTTAATGAAATCTGATAGCTGCATATTATTTTAATGTTTTAGTGGGTGTGACATGCAATTCATATAATTGGTATTTGTATCAAATAAATCCTGTCATGGATAGTCCAAATGATTTACCTTTGACAAAGGTCCACTTACATGTTCTCAACTTGTCTTCTGTACTGAAGAAAATTTTGTTCTTCGAAGCAGTATGTCTTGACTAGAGATACAGGACTCTGTTAGTCTGACTGTACTCATCATCTACAGAATAGCAATGCTGCTATTCCACTGTTCTTCCCTGGTCTGAAGTGTTTATTAATGTGATTGCAAGCTGGTGTTGGATTCTCTTCTTATGGAGAGATAAATCCAGTTGCCTAACAGATGAATAAAAAGCTTTAAGTATTTGTGATGATTTTTTAGAATACAGTATTTGAAATTTCATGGAGGTACTTTTCTTAGATTCCTCTCTTATAACTTAATCACCTGGTGGAAAGTCTGACACATTTGGATCAAATATAAATACATAAATAGTTAAAAAACACTCTGTCTTGGAATGGTATTATGTCAGCAGTCTTAACCATGCTGTGAGTCTTTTCTGTCTGGCAGAGCAGTATTACATTTAATAATTCTGATTTATTAGGACCAATAACATATCAAAAAAGGTCTACATCTTCAGTCCTGTCAATATATTTCTCAATGTATACGGAGGTGATTAAAAGATGGAATTTTGGTCCGTGGATGAACACTGGGGGAGAAGTAGATAGCCGAGAAAAACGCAGTCAGCACAGAAAACGGATGGGTTTTTGCCCGTTGCTTTGAATGTTGATCACGGAGATAAGAGAGCTGAGCAATACTGGGGGAGGACGTGCAGCAGGCTGTTGCACAGTACAGCTGTGAGCATGGTCGGCGCGTGACTGCTGGATTATGACAATATGCCGCGTGTACAAAGCCCATGAACCAATAGACAGGATGGCTATGGCTCGTGCAACGCGCCTGGCCAGTGAGCGCATGCGTCATAGGCTCCCTATGTTGCAACGGAGGCATGTTTTGGCACCCGCTGGCCACGTGTGCCGAAACCCGTTCCTCTGCAAATGTATAAATACCGGGATTTCCTGAAGAGCACTGGGCTGGTGCATGGCAAGGCCACCGTTGCCTCCATGGGGACGCCCACATAAAGCTGGCCCCTACTGATTTCTGGGCTGAGCTCGTGGCGCAAGATGGCACAAGAATGTACGGATGGTCCATCTTCCTCACAGTCCTCGTGTCGGTATGTTAATTTGCTTTACAAGATACCCTTAACATAATGCATGTCTGTAGCTAATAAATGCTTGCTTTTTCCCTTATAGTCAGTGTCTGTGCGTTCACCTTCTCGTGAATCCTTGAAACCACCCTAAAACACTCAGTGATGCCAAAGTGGCAACTAATCCATGAGGCTTTCCATTTGTTTGTTAAGACACCTAAATTTTGATGTCTGGATAACGCGTCAACCTCTACGCTACATATCTGAACTCCCACTGTAGTCCATAGAGGTCAGTACTGAGACTCAGTATTGTCACTAAATACACATCCTGCAGGCGATGCAAGCTGGGGGCTGTCTTAGCTCAATCGAAAGCAGAACCTAAGGTTCACTCTGAAATTAGACTTGAACCTCTTACCTAAACATAAACATCTAGTGACATGTGAGATATCCTGGGGTCATCTATGGTCTGAAACATAAGTTCATACATAGATCAGTGGCATACCTGCCAGCTCCATGAAGATTTCTTGGATATCCATTGGTACTGTATACATATTGAGACAATTAAATCGTGCTTCAGCTGGCTGGTTAGCCAAGGCAGTCTCTAGACTCTATGAACTGTGTTGATCAGGATCTCAATTCAGTTGCCTAAACAGTGATTGTAGTGCGAAATTAATTATGAAGCACACATGTGTATGCATATATATGCCTCCATGTATGGTTTTAATTTATATGTCTGTATTTTGAAACAAATCCTTCCACATTCATTTGGGGAGCAGTAGCTGATTCTTTACTAGATTTTGTTCTCTGACTTAAGGCATATTAGTCTCTGACTGCTGGCACACAGTGTTTGGGGAGTGGAAAGCTGAAGAAATAAAGTTTGCAGTGCCATTATATGGGTCCTACTGGATATAAGAAGCTCACAGTTAGTTGTTGAAATTGGCTTTCAGGCTGAGAACTGAGTAAGATGGAAAGCCATGAATCACTGCGTGCCTTGTCTTCCCTCGGAGGAATAGAAGTTGAAATAGCTGAAGCCTGAAGATCATTTGTTGGACTGTGGTGTCATAAGAAGAGTTTGTGGTGCAACAGACATTTAAGAATATTCTGTCTGCCCTTAGAAGTAGCAGAAAGGTGAGTCAGGAAGGGTCACTATAGAAAAAGCAATGAGAGCCTTCGGACTTAGCTGCACTCTGGCTTATTTCTCTAGTGAGTGATGTGGCCTTTAGCACAAATTAACTGTTTGTTAACAGTTAATTAACAAATTAACTTAGTACAACAGTTGGTTCATATCTGTATACTTACCAGTATATGTCTACAATAAGTCTTATTTCAGGTCTGGGGTTTTGTTTGCTTGTTTTATGATACACAAAGAGTCCTGCAGCACACCCAGGTCTTAGGTACACCTTTGCCAGGCACAATGTCCAGCTTACCTGCAAAAGTGAATCAGATCTTGAAAAGAAGCTATCATTTTGAAGGCAGAACTAAAAAAATATTTTATCTAAGACCTTCTAAGTGTAGGCATATACGATTGAATATTTTTCCACTTATTTGCTTTATCTTTTGGAATTTGCCTGCGTTAAGCAAAGCCAATGTACTTTTAATGACAAGGTTAGTTTTAAAATTGAACAGTAGCTGTCATTTTGAATCATCTAAATATGAACTAAAAATCAAGCAACCTTAGTTTTGGACATAACCATATGATAAATGTCAAATAATAGCAGCTTTGCAGCTTATGTCAACAGGTTATGCAATGCTAGGTAAAAGACATTATTTTAAACTTAATTGTAGGCAATTTAAGTATCACATTCTGGTTAAAAATTGTATGTAACATTTCTATCTTGCAATGGTGGTTTTGGCTAACTTCTACCCAAAGCTTGGTAGAAATGCTGTGTAAACACAAGAGCTTTTAAATCCGCTTTAACCAAAGATGTTGTGTAGGGAAAGTATTATTGTTTGTTTTGGTTTGGTTTGGTTTGGTTTTTTTTAATATGCATAGACACTGTCTGGGAACTCTTGGAGAAAAGTGAGATGCTGAGGAATGACCAAGAACTTGCTCAGATCTGTCTCATTGTCTTCTTGTGATGGTGAAGCCCCAAGCACCAAATGGAAACAAACTCTGAAATTTCATGGACCAATGAATGTTTGTTTCTCTAAGGTCCAAGAGAACTGAACTAAGTATGTTCACCCTGCTAAAGACAAAAAGGCAATGAATAATTTGTGCTTTTGACTTTTCGTGCTGCTGAACTGCTAGCTGTGTTTTAGACCACTTCAGCTTGCACTCTCAGTGATGAAACATGAACATTGCTCGGGAGGTTTTCAGCATGAATCACTCCCAAAGATCAGACAGCACGAGGCTGAGCCAGGTTTGGCTCCCTTCAGCTCACACAGCAGAGTTTATGCATCCAAATGCTCCACCTGTTTTCCTGCCATTCCACAGAGGCAACTACAGGCACTATAATTTCAGACTATAAAATCTGCAATATAGAGTTTGCGTTGCTTCAAAAAATTTGAGCTGAGAAAAACCTGTCTAAACCACTTAAATTATATGTGGAGGTCCCAGAGAAAACCTGAGAACAATTTCTATGTTGTGGATGCAACAAGTCCATTAAAAAGGCAACGAGACCTAACCAGTGGGGCTGTAAGCCAGTCCACACCATTTGGTCTAGGGCCAAGGTCACCACATACTCCTGCTTAGCACACAAGTTTTAGTACTAAATTTATGCTTATGTTTTACATGCTTGCTTATATAATTTTTAATCAAGCTTTTAGTCACAATATCCTTTTTTCAGTATCCAATTTAATTAAAAGAAATGTTCAGAGAAGTTAGCAAAAGGGAATTCCTTGTCACTGAGTTATTTTTTGTGCATATGGGGAAAATTGTATTTCCAATTGCATAAATAAGATGACTTCTTGAGGTTTATCAAACAGAGCAGGGGTGTCTTTACTGCAGTGAACAATTTGGAGTCACTATATTTGCATATGTTGATAACTTTTTCTTACCCTGATATAATTTTCAGTGTTAATATGATATTTAATATCATCCCACCTGCTGGAGTCAAATTTTCATGTAGGAAAGTCAAGGGATTGTTAAATAATTTACTTATGGGAGGAACAATATGTGGCAACCCTTATTCAAAACTGCAGGTGTTATATGTGCTATAAAATGAAAAAAAATAAAAGTGTAGCAGTTTATTTCTGTTTATTATCCATTTTATCAGAAATGAAGTGTTTAAGCTAACACAAAGGAAGTATAAAATAGTCCTAACAGCAAACAATTTGAAGCTAGAGTGGCTATTCACATATCAAGGCGTATCTGTTAATATTCTCACTCAGAGGATGGGATTTATCTCAGCATCTGGCTATCCAAAATTTGGTTTAATTTAAGTTGGTAGTTTAGTCTCTATAGACAAGACAGAAAATAGGCAATTCCGGAGGATGAGTCATTCCAACCCAGGATAGTAAATACATATATCTTTCGGAAGTGCCTAGAGGTTCTCTCCATTAACTTGACATGGTAGATAAACCAATGGAGACTCTGCCTAATTTTTAGGCAGCTGAAGTTGACTGAGATTAACCTTGGCCTTTAAAATACACATTCTTTCTTTCTTACTCTTAGTTTTTCTTTCTCCTTAAACAAAGGAACCTCCCTCATACCCAGGCAAATCGGTGACATTCATTACTATTCACTTCAGTCCATAATGAAAGACTGGCAAAATTTGTAATAATTTACCAGTGAAATAACTGCCTTTTTTTGTACTGAAAAATCAAAGTGTGAAAAAAATACACCGATATCAAGCCATGTATTGCAGACCAGACATGGAAATCACCAAGACAATCTGCTTATTTAAAGAATAAAAACTCTAGAATGACAACCAAATTAAAGACAAGTTGCTTATTGAACATACATAGCTACAGTCAGAGGGGACAGACATCTGAGCTGAAGACAGTTCTTGGAAATGAGACTGATTTTAGAACATGGATTTCGTAAAGATGGTAGTATTTGGCTTGGTTCTGGCTAAGATTGTCCAACTACTTGGTAGAACCAACATCAAGGTCTGCTGCAGCAGCTGCTGGAGCTTGCAGCAGCTGGTTCCCTGCACCCACACCAGTAGGCACTGCCGGCCACCACTTGCCACAGGCTGGCAATTGCCATGGGCACCAGGGCCAGCCACTCCCCTCCACTGGTGCAGTGGAACTGACAGAGAGGAAAATAACCTTCATCTTTGAATAAAAAGGTCTGTGTAAATGACAGTCATTTTAATTATTTTTCTACTGAGTTACTGAGTCTGTTGTTTTAGCTTCCAACAGAGTTCTTAAAATCAAAATAATTCATCTTGCTTAAAGAAATTCTTTTTAGCCACTGAAGTTACTCTATTCTGCTGCATCTTTTATGACCAGATTGCAGTCTGTTCTCCACAGAGTATGCACAGAGAGTAAAAAATGTGTTGGTTTGGGCGCTTTGGTTTTGTTTCTGGTTTTGTTTTGTTTTGTTTGTTTTTTTATTGGAGGTATAAAAGATCCTGGTTTCACCACAAAGCATGTAAAAAGGAAAATAAATACACAAGTACTACTTGTTAAAACTGTACTAAAACAGTAGACTTTACAATGCACATTTTTCATGTCACTGCCTTTTTTGTATTATCTACACCATGCTGATCAGAACAAAGCAGTTCTTACCAATGAAAAAAAAAATCTACATGTGACAATTTACCACCTACTACAGCTTTTGCTTAAAATGAGTGGCAGTGGGTGGGGGAAGGGAAAGACATGGCTTATTTTTTTGTTTGTTTTTTTTTTTTGTAAATCATTCTTGTCCTTAGCATTAGTCTGTGGAAGTATTTGTCATATGTGGGTCTTATTTTAAAAAGGACAAACTGTTATTAATATTTCATTGAAATACACTCATTTTCAGAGTAGAAAATACTTTCAGGTAGCCCTATGACTATTTATCCCATTTATACCATTTGTTTACATAGATCAGGGTGGTTTATTGGCAGCAGGTAACTGCTTACTCTGTGTGTTGAGCTGCACAGCCTGCAGCACCAGCATACTATAAACCCCTGTGCCATTGCCAAAACCCACAAATGTAAATTTTATTAGGTCATCAGATGGAATTGATCTCCATACCTTTAATTAAGATCTTGCATTTATGTCAAGTTAAGAGCCTGGCCCTCAGATTATGTGCAAAAAGAAATAATTTGGCGTTTTCTGTAATGGCTATACCATTTGCTTTTGACCATCACAATTTTCTTTAGAAACTATCCCTGAATTGTAACTATTATAATACCACTGAATGCCTACAAAAGAAATGTGACCTTCTGCTAACAACAGTTTTTAGCCAAGCTTTCAATGCAATTCATAAAGCTAACTTAAAACTCTGAACGCCACTTGAAATTGAGGAAATGTCAGCATTTGGAGGGTTTTGAGATAAGTGAGCTAAAACAAATCTCTTGTTAATGTTCATTGCCTTACATCCAGACCAATTTTTCTTGAACTTATACTATGAGATGCCAGAGGAGAAGGGAAGGGAAAGCATAGGAAAGAAGAAAGAGTACAGCTTTGGTAAATGCAGGTTCTGATTTACTAATATAGAATCATAGAATCATAGAATTATTTAGGTAGGAAAAGACCTTTAAGATCATAGAGTGCAACCATCAACCATGCCCGCTAATCCATGCCCTGAAATGAAGTACTAGGGAATAGATGGAGATTTGTTTTGTTTTGTTTTCTGTTACTTAAATGTTATAAAGCACTAAGTAAAATAACATGATACTTTGTACATTTTAAGACCCATCTAGATATAAGGTTTCATTGTGTATGAAGTATTTAATAATTTTTTAGAGTATTATAATAAAATTGCCTTTAGTCCAGTGACTTTATATTATTTTCACATTTTGACACAAGCTTTGACAATTTCCATAAATTCAATCACAATTTCATGAAATCAAGAAGTATAATATACCAGTTGTATAGTAATAATTTTTTAAAAGATAGAGCTTGTTTCATATTAAAGTGAGATGAGGAAAATAATACAAGCCACTTCTCTAACAGTGATATGAAAATAATTATATTTGGGAACACCCTTTCAATCCATAAGTTATAAATTTTGCTAATCTTCAGAAATTTAAATACTTAAAACCATTATTCCAAATTATTCTTGCCCAAGGTGATGAGAAAAGTATCAGTACATTTCTCATTATCATTACATGTCCTCATAATATGAAATAAACTGCTATGAAAGATTTTCACATAAAAAAAACAGGAGAAAAAGTGCAGAGGAGTATATGGGTGAGGACAGAAAGAAGTAGAGAGAAGGTACGCAAAAAATGAAGAGAGAAAGTAAAGCTTAGCCCAGGTCTATGCAGTTAATAAAAGAATCAGGCAGGTAAACTATTCATGTTAAAATACTTGCATGCCGAGGTGACTGCATTGGGAATACAGTTCAGGCTGCATTGGGAAATACATATATATGTTGATATCACTCTATTTTAATTTTTTGTGGTCTTTTGCTGTTATTTCACAAGTTGGCACTTTCAAAAACAACTATTTGATGAAAAAAAAATCCAATCAGTTCCAATGGAAATCACCTGACACCCTGTACAAAAAAAACCCTAAGAACCTTTAGAATTCAACATTTCAAACAACAAAAAAGAGCTTTTTCATAGTTGATTTCCTCAATATTCTTGTTAACAAAGTTTTTGCCACTGATCAACTCTTTTGAAATGTCATTATTCTCATCCAGACTGTGACCTTGAGTTTGGGAGATCCAGGATGCTTTGGGAGGTGAGAGGAGCACAGCTCAGAGCCGAGCAGAAGAAAAAGCCATCATCTTTTAGTGCCTCCTTTAAAATTCACTGCAGTATTTACAGCACCCTATTGATGTAGTTTTGTCTGGAACATGACCAAAAC
This sequence comes from Haliaeetus albicilla, assembly GCF_947461875.1. Taxonomy (NCBI): domain Eukaryota; kingdom Metazoa; phylum Chordata; class Aves; order Accipitriformes; family Accipitridae; genus Haliaeetus; species Haliaeetus albicilla. The sequence goes on from NC_091485.1 coordinate 47,015,753, forward strand.
CTAAGTTTTTATTTAAAACACACAGTTTAATTTTGATCATGTTCCAAGCTAAATTACATTAGTAAAGTATTGTAAATAATGCAGTGTGTTTTAAGGGAGGCATGAAAACATGACAGTTTTTGCTTCTGCCCCTCTCTTTCCATTACATCATTGGCTCTCTTGTATCCGCAAGCTGGAGTGAAACTGCATTCTTCAGGATGCCAGCTTCAGGATCTCTTCAACTTAAAGTTCAAAAGAACATTCTGGCAAGTGAACAAGTGTTAATATGTCATAAAAAATGTTAAAAACCGCAATGATAAGAGAGTGGAGAGGAGCAGCATGACAATGTGACACTGACAGTCTTCATTAGGCTGAATCCTCAGTAGGTTTCAAGGACTGAACTACAGGAGATGTGAATTTAGCCATCTGCTTTGAATTTCCCATTGCATGTTTTTATAAAATCAGTCCTTTAGCACAGTGTATATATTTTTGTAATTTTTAAACTTGAGAAGATACAAATGTACAAGTCTGTTAGACTGAATTGGATTTCTGCATCAACAATTCTTAGCTGTCTTCAAATTCTTAACTTCAATGAGGGGATGTGCATCTTGTGTGACATATAGGGCTATACAGTGTAACTATTGGTTATCTATATTTCTTATGTCTGAAGAAACAAATCAAATTACCAAAGTCATCTTAGATAAAAACTAATAAACTCTATAATACATATTTCCACACTTTGGTCTCTATATGCCATATTTTATATAAATTAATATAACCATAAATTGCAAATATTTGCTTTGTTTTAATTTTGGTGACATTGCGTTTCTAGTCCCTCCAACTAGAAATATCTGCAATGCAGCTGGGATATTTCCACAACTGGCATGATTCATGCAAGCTAGTCTTAAGCCAGATAGCTTGAACATTGTCACTGGGAAAAAAATGTCCAATCCACACAGACCCAAGGTTGAAAGTAGTTTACTGATTTATTATCAAGATATAATTAATCAACCATCAGTGAACTATAAATTTAGGATCAATATCAGCAATGCAACAGATATGCCACATTACCAGACAGTTACAAAATGTTACACACACAAATTTCTAAGAGCCCTTCTATTACTAATCCCAAACAGGTGTTCCCCCCAACTGTAGGCCATGGGGGGTGCAGGCCCTCCCTCGTCTGGGCATGTGGGACAACCTCCCTGCACACAGGAGACCTGAGTGCTCTGGCTGCCTTAGATGCTTTAGGCACTACTGTAACACAGACAACTAATATTCATATGGAAGCAAACCTCATGCAGGGAAGTTACTGTGGGTGTAACAGATAATGCATGTGCATGCAATGAATGGGGTCAGCTGAAGATTTTGCTTTTTAAAAAAAATCTAAGGGTTGTTACTTTTTGTATTTTTTATAACTTAACTGTAGGCCTGTAATACACTACAGACTTCATCACTAAGCTTACATTGCTTGCGTCTGCAAATAATGCCATACGTATCTACCACTTCGTTAAAATTCACATGCCCAACTTTATAAATTTGACATACATATGTATACCCCTCAAAAACAAGAAATGTGCACAGAAAGTATTAAAGTAACATAAGAAAAATAAAGAAGAAATTATGAAATGTGGACTATAAACCCTGAGATCTACTCATTTGTGTTCCCTTCAGTACCAAGAAATGGATCGTGTAAGAGCACCTATCTGAACCTAAACCTAGCCAAACGTGCTAGGAAGCAGAGAACACAGACTGTTCCTACATCTATTTAAAACCCTGACTAGTGAGAAAATTGAATTGCTTTTCCATTCCTATAAAAAAAACCCAAACTTTTATGTATATCAACACAATGAACTATTAGGGAAGTCTCGTGTGCTCAGATTACATGGTAACTTTTATCTCCCACTCCATCCATAAATAGAAAGTGGGACAAATTCAGCCTTGGTATAGGTCAGTGTGTCTTATTTCACATATAACTTTGTTACAACAAAGTCTAATTTTGTACTCAGCCAGTAAGTTATTGGTAGGCTATACACTACAATGAGCATAGGAATGCTAGAAAAATATCTGCATGCGTTAAAAAATATACTTGAGTGATCATTTACAATTAGTAAAATACCCATTGTATATAAAGCAGTGTTCTCTTAGGCTTTAGTACCTATAACACCAACTGCAGGAGTAGGTAATGGTAACTGGAATAAATCTTTGGACAAAACCAACAAGCTCACACAGATGAAAAGTATTGCATATACCTACCTGGCATGTCGGTTCTGTTTATTGCCTGGAATTCACTTTTGTTTCATGGCCCACTTTCAAAGCAGATGAAGGATGTATTTTATTTATAGCTTATATTAAATGCTGGTAAAATACAACCCTTAGATATTGTACAGTCATTAGAATTGATGAGGTCATCTCATCATTAAATGTAGCTGCAAAGCCAGGCCCCGAGTAGCAAGTTTGTTGTAATGAATCTTAGCTATTATCACATTTTCACACATAAGGGTGTTTAACAAGTGTAATTGCTTAGATGTATGTCATATTCACTTATTTTCTCATAGAGTGACAAAGATACAGGGCTTCATTTGCACATCCAAGGAAGGTAAAATAAAAAGCACACTGCTCCACTGTGTCATCATTTAAAAAACAGGTGTACATAGAGAGTTTTGCTTTTAAAAAAGTCTTTACATTTCCCCATCACTGAGGAGCTCAGATTCTGCATATATTCACTACAGTTTACAATTCTAGCATAAATAAATTAATAAAAAAATAACTTTTACTCAAGAAAAATTTCATATTGGTTTTAGTAAGTTTCACTTAGGAGCTATTGTGTCAGAAAGAGGAAGATGCTTGGCTCAAGTACCTGGGTTTAATTTCTAGATCTGATATAGGCAACCAGTAGGATTCTGAATATTTAAACATTTTGGGGGTGATTAGAAGCCTACTCAGGTCATTACAATCTGTACATTGACCTGAAATAATTCGATTCAAGTCATCAGTTCTTCAGCTGCCTGTGTGCAAAACAGGGCAAAATTATCCTTTTCTATTTCACAGTGGTGATATGAGTAGGTTTGTGAAATGCACAGATAATAAAGTAAATTCAACTTAAAAGTGATTCAGAACATTACATAGACACATACATGTACCATATAACCTACACAGCCAATGGAGAGAAATAATCATGACACCTTGGTTAGATTCACATAAAAGACATTACTTAATTTAGATACTGGTGCTGCTTCTTGTATGTAGCAAATGAGGATCTGAAGCTTGGATAGTAGAACCACTATTGCTACCTTTACTGTTAATATGATGGCATTTGTAAACCTATTATGGACAATGACTGCAAGCAGTCTTAATGCAATCTCTGCTGGAATCATTTACAATATTAGAGAAACATTAAGCATCCTGGGTACAAGTGAAGCATGTCCATAAAATTTCAGCTCTTTCAAAAAGAAATAGGTATTTTTTTTTTAGATAAAAGTTGCAGACAAATGAAATATTTTTACCTGACAGAAAGAGATTAAAAGAAATATAAATAATATTTTATTTATATCTATAAACTGTATATTTAAACATATATTCATTTATATATTTTTATACATATAATTTTTTTTTAAATAAGGGAAAGGGATTCAAAAACCTGTAGTGATGTATTGAGGGTATAAGCAGATTATCAAAAACTTGTTTCAAGAGAAGGGAATATACTCTTTCAATTTGCTCACTATCAGTGCAGTAACAGGTGGTCTGCCTGCTGTCCTTCTTCGTAGCTTCATTACCAAACTGATGAGCAAAATCTCAAGATAGCAAGGTCCCAAGCAGTGTGGGGAAATGGTCAGTCAGTTTACCATGTGGTAAATAACTTTTAGGAAAGCCAATCTTTTATTTGGTTAAAGACCGTCTACCAAGTGTTTGTAAAATTAAGAGGTTTAAAACAGAGTAAAATTTCTATGGAAATTCTTGTCATTTGTTATTTCATCTTCAAAATTGTTTCAGTCTTCCAAACATGAAGACAGAATCAGGTAGATGTTTTGCTCTTCTTTTAGGGCTAGGAATGAGTACTGTGTCCCTTGTATGGTGCTGTGCTCTTTAGTCAGAATAAGATTTCCAGAGCTGGCTCCTGATTCAACCACTGCATTTATTGAATGAGACTTTTTTTGGCTCCTATGAAGTGTGATGATAAGATATTCTCAGAATAGGCCTAAGACATTACTTAGGAACAATTATTTCTCTCAACTGAAATTGATCTAATGGTCTAAGATGCTGCTTTTGGCCTCGTCCCAAATCCAGTTCTGTTATACTTTCCCCAGCACAAACAAAATCCTTAGAAAGGGATTATAAACTTTTAAAAAATAAGAGAACTCTAAGAGAAGGTGGGGGAGGGGGGGAGGAGGAAACATCTTTGAATGAATTTTATAAGCAGGAAACCTTTTTTTCCAATGATCTTATAAAGTTGCTCATAAACAGGAAGTAATCAGACCCAAGTCTTATTTGTCTGTAACTAGACCACATCTTAGTCCTATCACAATCAGTAGCAAAAGTCTCCATAACTCCAGTAAGTTCATAGTATAGATAGACTGACAATACAATGTTGATCCAACTAGCTAAGCAACCAGATTTCACTATTCCTGAGAAACAGATAAGGAAATATTAATCTGCGTCTATTTTTTTTCTAACCTAAGTTACTCTGCAGAAATGTTATACATCATTATGTGAGCACCATGTTTTACTAGACAGTATTTCAGGTTTTGGATTAATCCATTATTACGGTACAACTTTATTACTCCTTGTAAAGCATTTGGGGATTCTTTCAGAAACAGGCATTGGTGAGCTGCTACGCCTGACGATCTGAAGACAGATCTCAGATCAAAATCTATTTTTTAGCTAAATAATATCTCTCTTTAAGGCAGGCTAAGCAAAATACTGATTTTACAGATGAAATAAGCCTCTTTTACAAATAACAAGAAGTTAAATGAATTAAATCAAGCCAAGTAGCTAATCAGTAGCAGAGTTAAGAACAGTATAATTTGAATTCCCTCTTGTGTGTGCTATGCCCCCTTCTTCGGTTGATTTACAAAGGATATGAGATTAGCACTAGGTCCTAGCTGCCTACAGCAAGCCATTCATATTCACTTTTTCAGCTCTGAACGTTTTCTCATTCACTTCCTGCTGTTGGTCAAAATGTCAGTTGCCATATAGTCATCTAACTCTGGAAAAATTAAATACCATTCTCTTAAAAGTTAATACTGTTGAACAGCTCTCAAATGTTTTAAAAGACTTGCAACTGGGTGTATATACAGGAATATGCAGGGAATTAAAGACCACTGTAATGGGTGTTTAAAAAACTTCAGAACAACACCTTTCCAGATTGACATTCATTAACAGCACACTTTGCCAAGAGTTCTTGCTCACTATCAGTCATTATCACTGGATTTTCACACAATTATTCCTTAACAATCTTATCCTACATTACCTGTGAGTGCAGGATAATAGTATGTTGCCATACATAACAACACCATGGAGCTGATGCCACATAGCATTGATGTCTACAGTCTTTGATGTTTTTAGCCAAGGTGAAGGTAGTTGGGTTTGAGAGCTCTTTTGTGAAGGAAGCGAAACTCCACTTGGGTGTCTCCTTTCTTGCTCATCTTTCCTCTCTCATTACTGGTGCATTTACACTCCTCATCTCCCTTCCCAGAAGGAAAATGATCTCATATACTCCTCACATAATTCATACTGTTTCAGAAACTGGCACTTGTTGTCTTTCTGAAAGTCACTGTCTTGCTTGTTCTGTGGATTACTTTGGTTTCTTTGGGCATCTTTTCTGCTTGTTTTACAGCCTTTGTTGTTATTTTACACATTCTTTTTCTACTTGCACATGTTTTCCTGTACTCTAATTGTGCAACTGTCCCATGTGTGTGTTTGCCCCTTTGTGATTACATATGATATTACATTAAACATATTTATATATTCCAAAAGAGGAAAAAGACCATCAGGAGAAAAAGAACAAACTATTGGCTTTCCCACACTGACAAGCAGTAACTATTAGCCTCAAAAATCACCTCTGAAATTCTTAGAACCAATGAGGGGAGCAAAAAAGAGAAAGGAAACTATTGTCTAGGGCTGCAGCTAGTGATGAGTAAGAAGAATCTAGTCCTTCTAGGCCCAGACAAATCCAACATGAGCAGAAACTGTAGAGCTTTGCTAAGAGGAGAGTCTGGACAGCTCAATAGCAAAAGGAGAGAAGCATTTCATAATATCATACAGTCTTGTGAGGGCCTGGAATCTTCTACCAAAGTCTCGCTTACAATTTTTCTCAATGTCTTTGTGATACCTTGGTGACAGAAAGAGCATAAGGGGTTGCCTCTTCTTAATAAGGCATACTAGATATTGCTTATAAGCTCAATACATGTTTTTGTTTTATACTTCAATAGGTGTTTTTGTTACAGTAGGTTTATAAGTAAACATTTAATAGAGAAACTATAAGGAAGGGATTTTTTTACTGTAATACCGCTCTGTCGTGGTTTAACCCCAGCCAGCAACTAAGCACCACACAGCCACTCACTCACTCTCCCCCACCCAGTGGGATGGGGGAGAAAATTGGGAAAAGAAGTAAAACTCGTGGGTTGAGATAAGAACGGTTTAATAGAACAGAAAAGAAGAAACTACTAATGATAATGATAACACTAATAAAATGACAACAGCAATAATAAAAGTATTGGAAAGTACAAATGATGTGCAGTGCAATTGCTCACCACCCGCCGATCGACACCCAGTCAGTCCCCCAGCGGTGATTCCCTGCCCCCACTTCCGAGTTCCTAAACTAGATGGGACGTCCCATGGAATACGGTATGGAATACACCGTTGGCTAGTTTGGGTCAGGTGCCCTGGCTGTGTCCTGTGCCAACTTCTTGTGCCCCTCTAGCCTGGCTGGGCATGAGAAGCTGAAAAATCCCTGACTTTAGTCTAAACACTACTTAGCAACAACTGAAAACATCAGTGTTACCAACATTCTTCTCAAACTGAACTCAAAACATAGCACTGTACCAGCTACTAGGAAGACAGTTAACTCTATCCCAGCTGAAACCAGGACACGATCACATGCATACAGTAGGTCTGTATGTGAATGTAGGTCCACTCCCAGTGCCCGACTTACTGCTATTTCAAAACAGTACCAACTCTAGAGAGCTGACATTGTCCCTCAGCAGCAGGGGTCAGCAGGGAGACAAACAAAGATGAGCTTGCTGGAGAGAAGACATTTTACCTGTGGTAAATTTTCCTAAGACGACAAATGCATAATGAGGAAGACTAGAGTGCAAGTGAAAAGTTTCCACTGTATGTTGAAGTATATGAGTATGGCACATATCAGTATCTCAGGGAACATCCACTTGGCAGTGATGCTCGAGAAGGGTAAGCTGCAGTTAAACGGAAGACGGTATTTCAAAAACAAAGCTGCCTGCTGTTGTTCTGCATTGCCCATGTGGCACTGGTAAAAACTGGGATTATGGTAGGATTACACAGCAGGAAAGGCAGAGGAACACTGGTGATTCTGTTTTCTCATAATTAATTGAAAAAGGCACTATGATCTTCTGGGCACAGGAGGAAGAATATTTTTCTGGCAGGCTGCCCTTCTCCCTAACCCACGGCTGCCTGAGGCTTTGCCCATCTCCACTCTTTACAGAAAAGGCTGCCGGTTCCAGCAGTTGATGCACAGAGTCTTGGCTGCTGGATGGAGACAATCAGGACATCAATCATAGCCAGTTAATCTCTTTTGGACATTTCTGAGCTTGGAGGCTATTTCAACAGAGGAGGAAGCTTGTTTACTGTCTCCAGGCTTTTCTAGTTCTGGGAAACAAGCTATGTGCCGTAGCCTCTAAAAATCACAACAATATATTTCTGAAATAAAAAAGAGTGTCTAACTAAATGTTAATCAGAAAGTTTTGGGTTCCACTTTAGCTTGCAGATTTTATGATGGATGATGACTACCTTCTTTATTAAAAGCCATCCCTCCTTTCGCTAAATCAGTTAACTCCGGTTGTTACTGGACAGTTACAGCTGTACGGGCAACACAACAATTTTGCATCTGATGTTGGACATTCAACTTTTACATAGACTCCTCTCACTTGTTCTGCCAAAATCTGTAGCAGAATATATTTTCCAAGAGCACTGTGTTGTAAAACCTTGAGCCATAAGAGCATCTTTTTAAATTTCCAGATGATGAGCAAAACAGGAAGTGTCTAGGGAAGAAAAGTATTGGATAGAAATAGATATTAAGAACGCTTTAGTTTGCAATCTTTTGATTGATTAGGAGACTATCAATTTATGATCTTTTTTTCTGAATAACTTTGATGCCTTTCCCTGCAAACAGAATACTTTATTCTTTTTTTTTTTTTTTGTCAATTAAGAAATAGAAATCTATCTTTTTCAGAAGGAAAGCATCTTTTCTTCAATTGAATTTTGAATCACATTTCCAACAACTGGCTCTGACAAAAAATACAGTCTCACCAGGGAACTATTAATTTCAGCTTGGATTTAGGGCTTTACTTCGTCTCTGGCAGAGTCTGTTCAACCATCATTTTCCTTTTGACACCATCTGCAATACTGTTAATTTAAAGGACCATAATCAAGACAGAGGTATATATTTCAGCAAGTCCTTACTTGCATTACTCACAGCAAACCAGTAAAACAAAGATTTTTAAACACATAATTTAGTTTTCATTATTTAAACTATTGATTCACTTTTAGCATTTCATCCATCTTGGACAACAAACTCTGCCGATCAATTCTGCATTGCTTCATAATAATCTTCCTCTTGCCCAACGTTTATGCTGCTTTGTCCTGTCATGTTGGACAAGAACTGAGAGAACCACACATTGCTTTATTTATTTTTAAATACAGCATTTCAGTGCTTTTCAAGGTGACGGACAAAAATATATTATAAAGACTATGACACATTTCTCTAAGGCTACAGCAAAACTTTAAAGGAAAGCTCTTGATGCTTTTGAGAGCATTCTCCCAGGACCTAAGAAATCAAAATATCAGTCCTATACTAAAGGTACCCTATGTTAATTACACTATTCTGTTATAAAAATCTCATCTTGTTGGCTTAGCTATCATGAATTTCAGAATCAGCTTAATGTTCTTATTAGCACACTCTAAAACCAGTATCACATTTTGCAATAAACTTCTCCATGGGACTAACAACTTCCTAGCAAAAGGAACAATTTCTATATTTTTACATATGCATATGCATATGTTTGTATGTATGTGTGAATGTTGGGAATTGATCACTCCTCAGTGAAAGTGTGTCCTTCCAAATGCAAAATTTTTCCACCAGCAGAAGTCTGAGTATGGTATGAAAGGAGGAGATAAAATAAGAAAGTAGTAAACTATTACAGTCTATTTCCTTTTTTTACCACTGTCAGTTTCCATGAGGATGAAAATGTGCCAGCTGTATTAATTCCAGTACTAACTTTTAAAAAAAGTAAAATGTAGTTTTTTAGGATTGTGCAATGGAAATAAAGTTAAAACTTTGGGATCTCAGAAGCTGACCGAGTAATCTGGTGCATAATACTAGTGTAACATATTCCCTGATACTTTATTCTGAAGCTAAAGAGACCATATAAATAAATCAAGATTATCTGATTGAATTGTTATTTTGATCAATTTAGAAGATAGTATGAGGTTTGTTTGTAGTCATCCTTCTGTGTGCTCTCTGATTTACCATATAACTTGATGTTATCTAACATGATAGCCCATCCCAAGCTGGCACATCCTCACAGCAGGTTTAATGAAGGAGTCTGCAATAAAATGAAACACAAGACATTCAGTTACCTTAAATTGATCTTTGTATTTGCAAGTGATTTATCTTCAAAATGAATTATGGCATTTTATGAAGCTTCTGGAAGATATGCCAGCAGGATTTTTTTTTTCTTTACTTATGCTATTTCACCCAATAAAGAATGGGCTTCTTCCTCCCCTATCTCCATTTCATAATTCTACCTACTGTTTAACTTTCAAAATAAAGCAAATTAGAAAAATCTACACAAGTCCTAGAACAATTTCTAATTATGTTTTTCTTCTTAATAAATTAAATCAAGTGTATCTGAGGTTTCACAAATAAATTACATTTTTACTGTAATCTTTGAAACGTTTTGCATTGTCCCAAACTTAATGAGACAGGAATATTTTCATTAAATTATGGGCAGGAGTATTTTCAATAAACTTAATTTATTGTTACTTATGAGTCACAAATTATTATCAAATCAGTCTTCTATTTTTGATAAAAAGTTTGAATGCAACTCATCATAAATGATTGCATGTTTTATTACCTGTTGTCCTGAACGTGAATAACCTGGGGGGGAAATAGAACTCTTTATTGTATAGGTAATAATTCACTCAATCTTCATGAAGAAAAAAAAGTATATAAGCTTAATCTACTCAGTTATGGGAAACATTTACACCTTCTCATATTGCACAGCTTTAATATATTTGAAAAAAATCTCTTATTTGTGTGATGGAATATTGATATTTTCTTTGATAAATATTACATCATGTTATACATCTATATTAGGATAGAGATATGTTTCTCCTCTCTCTGTCTTTCCCTCAACATATACTTACATACATAGACAGATGACTGCACCAGTAGAAAATTTAACAGATTCTACAAATGACTTCAAGGCAGATAAGGATAATCTAATGGAAAATGGGATACTTAGGATTTTTAGTCTGATTTCTATTGTAGGCCAAAGATCTCACTCCAGCAAATTCTATACCAAGTACATAACTTCCATATCTGTTTCAATGCATTTTTTTCAATAATAGAAAATGAACTTCATTGTTAGGTAAATTCTTCCACTAATTTATTTTTACTGTCTCAGTTTACTAGCTTCAGCTTTAAATAAGATATTCTTGCAGCTTTTCTTTATGGATTGTCAGAAAAAAAATTACTTTGAAGGAATTGCTGTCAATGATCAAGTTACTGTTTCTCTCTCCTTGACAACTAAACTGCCAGAACTGTGCCCTATACCTTTAGGATTAAACTACTGGAGTTGCTAATAATGGAACAAAAGAAGCACCAACACTGAAGGCTGAGCTGGTGTGCTTGTGTCTGCCGTGGGACTTTTGCTGTAGCAAGTCAAACTGCCAGCTACCAGAGCTAAAAATCTCTCTTCTTTCCACACCTGCTGAGCACAAATGGAGCAGTAGGTAGTAATAATATCAGTTCTATACCACAGCTGATAGCTGTGGATACCTATGGACAGTTTACACCCTTAGACTTTTGTAGAGGTGGAGGACACACTTACCTCTTCATTTTGCAGTGATTCTCCTTAAAGTGGTACAAGCTGATCCATCTTTCACTCTCGCTTCTACTCTGGTACGTACTTCAGCATGCTAAATATGTCAGCTTAACTTTTTTTACGGTCATGTCATAAACCAGATCCAAGCACAGATGTGGCTAAAAGATATCCTCCTGGGCACCCAGTACTATGCCGTGGGTCCTGCAAAAATGGCAGGCTTCAGAAATGTGCATTACAATGTTGATCATAAAGCCTTTTTGCTGTTCTTATTACTGGTTTACCTTCTGAAAGGCTTCACTTCCTGAGTGCATCACTGCAGTGTCATTTCATGTAAACTTTTCCACCCTGTTGATGTTGGCTACCTTTAGCAAATGGTGGTAAGCACCACATCTGAATACGAGGTGCCATTGCAGTCTACAAAGTATGCGTGGCGTTGTGCTGTGTTTCCCGCCCTACGTTGTCTAGCAGATGCTGACGGTAACTGCAGCGGTGGCTGGATTTCCCACGCAGCTTGGTGTGACAGAGCCTGCTGATCCATCACAGCCTGTCAGCGGTCTCACAGCATGCCTAATGAGGGGGTCTGTGATAATGTGGAAGATAAGCTATTCCCTTCCCATCAATTGATCCTTGCACTTCTAGGTGATTTGTCTTTGATGCTTCCTGCAGCATCTTACAAAGCTGCAGGCTAAAAAGCCAACAAATTTTTCTTCCTTAACTTAGAGGATGCCTGGAGTCAAATACAAAGACAAATATAACAATAAATGATGTGTACTCAGAAATCATACATTGGACACTAAGCAAAGGAAACAAAACTGAATGTATTTCTGCTGGGGTTTCCCATTCTTTTATTTTCCAGCAATAAAGGATTTTAGGAGAAATAGTTATGAAATGTAAATAAAATAATGTTTTTGCAGATGTCAAAATCAGGAGCAAAAGAAATGTCAATATTTGAAAGAGATTCAGCAGAAAGTTAGAAACTAGAACTCACCAGAAGATGCAATTTGCACACAGGCTTTCTGTTAGATTTGCAAATTTTACTCTTTACATACCTGTGCTTGGAACTGTCACTCCGGGTTCCAAGTAAAAATTAAAAAATAGCTTGGCTTGCTCTTGCTTCTCAAAACCTGTCCATTCCCAGGCATTAGCAACCTTCAACTTAACTGCAATGTGATCATTCATATAATAGTTTCCTTCTTAATTTAAAGCTTTTAAAGTTGTGGAAATACAAAATTTTTATAGGAAGAACCTGAGTTTCAATAATAAACTGAACTGGGAAAACCTAAAGAGTGGGGAGTGGGAAATACAAGTAACTAGTCTTAGTTGCTTATTTTGCTCAGAACTTACTAACAACCCCCTCTAGCCCTTAAACTGCCTCAGGAATATAGTCAAGGAGTACTAAAAATGGCTTCACAGGCTTTTACCATATATTCTGAAACTGATGCCTCTTACTCCCAGGAAGAGATGTCACGACTGTTTTCACAAAGTCACCTCCACTGTCGCGGCTGCTGCCAGTCCTGGGCAACAGAAATGGTCTCTGCCATGGTTTTTTCTGTCAGTGTAGATACTACAAAACCACTAATACAAGATGTCAGCCTGTTCCACTGATATCAGACCCCACTTCTTGAAGTCAATTTTGTCATCTTAAATGCCGCTAGGTTCACTTCTGGAGTGGCATATTTGGCAGAGGTCAGATCTCTCATTTGGAAACCCAGAACAGAGCAAAGAATCTTTATACAAACTTTATTGTTTCCCAACAAAAATCTTTGTTGCTTTAAGTACTGTGCAATTCTCATTGGGAGTTCAATAGCCATTAGTTCTATATGATCTGTTTTAATAAGCTATAAAAGGGTAAGATTTTAATTGCTAAATAGCAATAAACATTGATTTTTTTTTTTGCATTGCCGCTCTCGCCAGGATGAGCCACAATGGCTTTTTAGCCTGGACTGTCAGGTTTTAATTTCTAGTTGTTTCAACTGTTATCTCCTTCCCTGCTCTCACTTTTTTTTCATCACCCTACTCTTGTTGCAGCCTCCAGTTATAAACTGGAAACCTTCCAACACTGAAATTCATATGGAGAGAAAAAGCTGAAATAAAAGACTAATGAAGAGTAAGCATCAACAATCAAAATTCAACCTTGATTTTAATAATGACTTTTCAATAAAAAAATAAATGTTGAATATATTCACGCCAACTTTCAGAAATACACTACACACATCATGTATCATTTCATCACATTCCTTTCTAGAATAGACATACTAAATCTTTACAATGCAATACAATACTAAAGCATTGTATAGATATTTTCTGTTACAAAATGATAATTTAGCTATATTAGATCTATAAGAGCTAGTCTTTACCTGGTCTTTGGGGGAGTAAAGAGTTCATAATCCTGGACTCTCATTTCTCAGCTTTTTTTGACAGGCAGCCATTAGCACACTATTTGAACAACATTGCATAAAATTGCAAAGTCTCAAGTGTATGTTCTGGCAGTTAGAGGATTTGCTCTAAATACTGTGCACAACCAAGAACATTATAAATAGTTAATTACAGACCAATAATTGATTTTGTATAAAAGAAGATATAAGTTGGCATGAGAAATAATGATTAGCCAACTGAGCTAAGAAATGTACAGTGATATGAATGGTACAAAAAAACCATTTGTCCAGCAAGTACAGAGGAATTCTCAGGATAGAAATAGCATGACAGTTTGATTTAAATGGTTCCTGTCATCTCGGTTTTGAAATACAGGGGTCTATAGTCTCTAAACTGTGCCCAGTAAATATATATTAAAAAAAAAAAAAAGAAAACACTAAAAAAAAAACCTGTCAAGAATAACTTTTTTTTTTGTAAGAATAACAGTATCTTGAACTTGCTTGTCCCTGAATGTCATAAAATGCTAACTTTTCTGACTTACATCAAGACACAGTGGACTTGTAATGGAACTTAACTATTAAAGTATTTTTTTTAATTAAACAAAAAAAAAATGTTACTTTTTTGTAACTTTTAAAAATCACATTATTTCAACTAAGTGCCCCATGGAAATAAAACATTTCTTTCTGTAGCAACTTCCTTTCTTAATTTTTAATAAAACCAAAGTTATTTAATGGTTTTACTACTATCACATGTTCTACTGCAACTTGACAGAATATTTTAAAGCTCCAGATGTGTCATGAAGAATAGCATTATAAGAGAACCAGCTTTACGATAAAGACATGTTAAAAAGATAAAAATTAAAATCTTTATATTTTAAATTAACATATATATTTAAGATTTCAGTCAAATATTTATTTTTTGTATTCTATTTTTGTTCTACTTTCAGAAAAAAAAATCATGATTTAGTTCAAATCTGGAAATAAAACATTTCAAATTATCAACATTTCCAGAAAAATGCAAATATTGACTTTCAACCCACTTTACCAGTTTCTCCTGCATTCTGTTTGAGGAGACTTCTCTCATCTCACTCCCTGATCTCGGGCAAATCACTTTGTGTGTCTCAGATTCCCATTTTATAAAGTTAGTAAAATATTTACTTACTTTTCTTAACTCCCAAGGGGCTTTCTGTGGGTTAATTAGTTAATGTTTGTGTAGCACTTTGAAAATCTAAAGCATTATACTAGTGCCAAGCATTATTATTATGAAACCTATTAAAAACACAATGCATGATCAATTAGCTCAGATCAAAGGACATGTAGCTGCAAAGGATCTAATTAAAAGTTGATAAATAGAATTATTGAAAGCAAACGAACTTTTGTACTACCTCACACTTAAAGTGCACAGAGACCTATTAGTCACCACCATGCCCTGTATTCCTCATGTCACAGACCAAGCAGCTAGAGGTTTGAAAAAAGCCAATATTTTCTGTATTTGTTTAAGAGCTCATTAAGCAGACTGAAAAGCCCTGCTCTACAATATCTAAAGGCTTTTATTTATTTAAAGTGCTATGTGAATGTGGCTAAACAAACAGGAGGAAATGCCTCTGAAATAAATTAATATCTGTTATAATTGATATTCTAACTAATCAGAAGGCCATGCCATTTTCTCTAAAACCTAAAGGTGGTGACTTGGAAATTCAGTGACAAAGCTTTTTAGCAACAACAGAAGCTCATGTAGTATTGTAGCATTTAGGATAATATTGTCAGAAAATTTTCATTGTCTAAATCAGGTCTTTTGCTTCAGAGATAATAGCATGACATATCAGGCTAAGTTTTTGAAGTTGAGAAAAGACATCAGTATCTTTTAGCATTTTTCGCTACACTGATTTTTTAATACAAAATGAAGGAAGGAAGGTTTCTATCCATAAATATGTATCTATACCCTTCATATTTTGAACTGGCAGTTTCTTCATCTACCAGGATACCTATTAATCAGTGTGAAACCTAGTAAAACACACTTATTTCAAACAAGTTAAAATTTACAGCTATAGTAAGAAAATCAAATTATGTTACTGAGGTTCACATTTTCCTTTTCACTTGTCATGTTCATTCATCTACCTGTGCCTTTCTTTATTCTCTTTGATTAGGAATTTATCTACCTTAATTTCTTTTCTTTCTCACTTCTTTATGAATATACCTTGCAGCTCTGGACCTCTGAGAACTGCAAGTCATATAATATTGTATTTTAAAATTAATTTCTGTGAAGAAAACATCTTTCAAGATGTTTAGTCTACTTCCTCACCTCCTTTTTGACATTTTAGTATTTAAAATGATTCAGAGGCTTCAATTCAGCAAAGGTGCTACCATTTACAATATTTAAAGTATATTTGTATGTCTACACCCATTTGTATATCTACATCTATTTGTATACTTAAAGGGCTTTTGCTGGAGTCATCTTTAATCCTGGATTTTCAGGAAAAAAAGCCAACACTCTTACAAATTTTCAGTTTCTCTTTAAATTCAAAGTAATCCTAGAAATGCTAGTTGGAAGGAAATTAGGAGATTATTTAATTCAATCTCCTGCTTGCAATGGGAATATTGCTACTATAAAATTAGCAATAATTTTATGTAGGCAACAAAGAATGCTACAAGCACCTGTAATTTTGTATTAAATACATTACAGGGACATATAATCTTTCCAAAATAAATCACCACAAACTGAAAAAATAAAAGATTTGAAAAGTGATAATCTACATGAAAATACTGACAAGACATTAAAGCAGCTTTTTTTACAGGAATGATACCCCAGACTGATTGAAAATGGTTAGTGAGGACATAACTCTCATCTTCCCCATTCATTTGTGCCCAGATCATATGCTCTGGGAGTTTTTACTTACAAAAATCTTTCAAACACACCAGAGAGCAAAACTGAACATTTCTTTTAAAAGAAGATTATCGAGTCACTTCCATTATATCACTGGGTTGGATTGCTCATCCCTTTCATTTTTTTTAATAGCATCCTTATTTTCAGGATGAAGCCTTGAGTCGTCAGGAAGAATAAAAGGAATTCTTGTACATATCAAGTCATTACGAACTCTACGCCATCCCAGCATCAGTTTTCCCAGCACTTCTTTGTTTCTTACATCCTTGAAACTGGATATTCCTTAAGCTTCTGTGCACTGCACTTTCTTTATCTTTCATGAAGCATTTTGAACTATGTTTTACATGGTATTTGACATAAAGTATAAGCAGTGGGTTACTATCCCCTTCTGTGATTTTTACTGTATTCTTCTTCCAATAAAAGTTAATGTCCTGTTTGCCCTCTTCATTTCAGCAACATATTAGGTTGAAAGCTTTATGTTTGGGGGGTTTTAATTTTTTTTTTTTAATAATTACTCCCTAATCTCTTTCCTGCTATGTACGCTGAAGTACCTCACAGCTTAACGGATAATTTTTTTATTGCATTTTTTGGTTTAAGTTCTATTGCACTTATATCTTACATAAATAACATTTATCATTTGTTAGTCAATGCATTAGAGCTCTCCAAAGCTTTCAGTACACATATACCTTTTGCCTTTTGGTATCTACATTGAATAAGCATATTGTGTTTAGTACCAAAAAAACCCCAAAGCAAAGACTCGAAGTCCCCTTATTCTTTATGAGTATTATCACCCCAAGACACTGCCATAATTTTGTAATAAAAGTTGAATAACCTCTCTGGTTGAGATGATGATGATGATGATGATGATGATGATTATCATATTATTATTATTATCATGATATTTTGGCTTTTTTTTTTTTGTCGTGTATACTTGTCCTGAGCATCTTAAATCACAGTGTTTCTGGAAAGGCCTGGGAGATTACTGAAGAACTTCTATGGGTTTCAGATTTTTCTTCTTTGTACATTGCTTTTGCTTTAAAAACATCAGATTACAGCAGAATTTGAGATTACTTTATTAATTTATTAAGACATTTTGCCAGTGATATTATTTGAATGTTTTCAGTGCTAGGTCTTCAGAGATATATTGCTTGAAACATTGGTTGTTGGAGGACTGGTCTTCTTTGTGTTGTCTGGAGGACTACAGTATATCACTGTTAAACACTAAGGAAGATAGCAATGGTAACCCTAGTAGACCATGCTCTCCTGATCACTTTACCTATAGGGTGATGGATTTTTCTCATTAAATAATATTCTTTAGAATGAGAGAAGGCAACTTTTTCTCTAACTAAATGAAAGCTTTGAGCAGTAGATACATTGCACAGAATGTTGAGATAACATACTCTGATCAGTAGAACTATGAAAACACACATAGTCATTGTGGTGTTCATGAATTAAGATACTGACTTTTCATAGCTTCACTGGAGGTCATCTATTATTTTAAAAATGTAGTAATTTTTTACCAAGAATATCCACAATTATGTAATATCTGTGGTATGTCATGATCTATATTTCTTATGTCATTTATCAAAAAGCAAGTAAGCATATTTAGTCTAAATTAGTAGGATCCTGGAATGAATAAAGCACTGTCCAAAATGCAGACTGTGTTCACAGAAAGATTCAAATCTCAAAGATTACCAGCTGAAATAACCCTGGTTAAACCACCTAATATGTTATGCTACCAGTGCAGATTTTTCTTGTCTCTCTAGTCAGTTTTAAATAGCTCAGATAAATGCTCTGCAATTAATCTATTAGAAAGTCTGTAGAGGCATAATTCCTGTAAGGATTTTTTCTGCTTCTCTACCTCAGTATTTACCAATAATGTTCAGGCTGTACTTGTTTGCTTCTCATATATCTGCAAAATAAAATGTCATTCTTTGCTTGGCATGTGTGATCATCTCAGAAACTTCTGTAAGAAGCCTTATCTTGCTCTTTGGTAGCTCTTTGCTCTTTGTTTCTTCTAAAGGAATAGTATTAATAGCCATAACACTGCAGAAACTAGTAGCTTGTTTACTTTGTCAATAACGACAAAGTTTTCTTCAGGCCAAACATGTGGGTTTTCATGTGTTGAGTTTCTCTGTGAGCATTAGGTGCTAAAAACCTAAAAAACTCAGAGAAATCTGAAGCAAAACTGGTAAATCTTTCCTGACTTCCAGCAACAACAAAATATCAGCCCAAGATGACTTGATTCATCATCAGCCAACTGAAAATTCTGCAAACCTTAGTCAGACATTCAGAAAAAAAGACATGTCAATGTTTCTAAGACGATTTGGGGTTTCTTTTTCTTTCTTTTTTTTTTTTTTCCTTTCAATAGCATTTAGAAATTTTGCAAGACCTTTAACTTCCATCTGTTTTTCATGTGGAAGTTGTATGCAACCAACTACTGATTGAAGAAACTGTACAAAATTTAAAGCGGTAGATGATGTTTCCTTGAAGTATCAGATATTAATGGTTCAATTAAATTTTGTGAGGGTTTCCACAACATATTTCTTGTCTGGGGTTTTTTTGGATCCTCCCACGTCCCAGTCTTAATCACTATTTTTACACAACTGAACAAAATGAACCGTGTTTGAGCTAGAAAATAGTGTAAAATCTGCACAGAGGCCTGGATAAGTGATCAGGTACAGTCATACAGAATGACCAAGGGAATTCATTCAATGCATACTCACTGACAGTCAATTTAAATTGTAACCCAAAGAAACCAGGATATTAAAAGATATCCAGAGAGCAAGATTATGATGTGCTCAGTACCTGTAGCTGGGATCGATGTTTCCAAAAAGCTCCATTCTTAATTAAATGCAAGATAAAGGAACACATTCTTAACTATTTGCTGTTTAGATTAGTGCTAAATCAAATACAGCTACATTTTTTTAAATTAACAATGCTGAGATATTGACCAACTTTCAAAATCTTGATCTTACTTTTAAATATTATACAGGACAACTAAACTCTCTTGAGTATCCAGTTGTGTTAAATGTGGATGAAG
Organism: Haliaeetus albicilla; assembly: GCF_947461875.1. Classification (NCBI taxonomy): domain Eukaryota; kingdom Metazoa; phylum Chordata; class Aves; order Accipitriformes; family Accipitridae; genus Haliaeetus; species Haliaeetus albicilla. The sequence continues at coordinate 47,035,328 of NC_091485.1, forward strand.
GTGTCTTTCATAAAATCTGGTCTAAATGCTCACAATAATAGATTCAGAGACTGATTGTTTTCAGTAACATTATGGATCACCTCTGCAGATTGAAAGCATTTTGCTTTCTTTTTACTAAAACCAGTTTTAACAGCTGCCAAAAAAACCAACCAACCAAACAAAAATATTCAGACATATGTACCCTGCAACTTAGATGCAAGAATTAAAAATTGGTAATAGCACATAGAGTATTCTTTGACTATAAAGGAAAATAATAATTCTTTGATATTTGCTTTAATCATGACATCTCATTTCTTTACACCATTTTGCTCTGGTTGTGTTCTTTACTTATTCCTTAAAAGCAGATGGCAAAAATTACAGAAAAAAGATCTTAGGCCTTTGAATTCTCTACTTCTTCCTTACCTAAATTTCAGCTTCCTTCTAAATTTCAGTTTATGGACCATATTTTCAAAAAACAGAGCACCAAGCCAATATGTCCAAAGTGTGATACTTCATCTGCCCTATGTATAAAAATACAGAAGTACCAAAATACAGCTTACATAGCTTTACAGGGATCAGAGCAAATGTTAAGACCTTCTGTCCAAGTCAAGGACTCCAAAAATCCCTGTTCTGCTACTGCAGAACTGTAGCGGCACCTTAGTACCAGGGACCCAGCTTTGCTGGGGTCCTCCCTCATGTCTCAGTCTCCCTGATGACAAGAATGTGGCCATTCATTTTGAGAACCTTGACATGATATATGTTTCCAGCCTCATCTAATTCATATCAATAGGGATTTACAAAAGGCATTTACAGCTTCCATTTTCTTTCAAATATTTCTAGAAGAAAATGGAAGGTGACAGGTCAGGCTGTAGTTAAAGCACTCATGCCAGGACAGGAAAACCCAGGTTTGTGTTTGTACATAAGAGACATCAAGCTCCCTGCAACCACAGCTGCCACAAGTGAACCATATAAGGTGCTGTAGGTTGGTTTCTTTGAAAAGGGGGGAGGAGGAAGAGAAACCACCTGCCCCTAACGTCTTTTGTTGAAGCTGTGCTCCTGTGAAGAAAAGAGTCCATGGATGAAGCCTTGTGACTCAATGAGGCACAGATCACCAAGCTTTCATGCCCAAGTCAATTGCATATTTTACTTAGTGACTTATTGATGTAAAATGAATGCATCTAAGTAGTGTTTTTCTACTGAATAACTCTTTGACTGAAAATTTTCCTGCCTGCTCTGCTTGTTTTTGAATGTTTATGGTTTTAAACCCTGTAGTCAGTAAAGCCCAACCCCTACTAATATCTACTAGAGTCAGTCTCATACATGACATAAACCCAAAGATGTTGGACTTGCCAGGTTCCCCTTTCCATAGGTGGGAGTAGCAGGCTACCTACCACTGCTACTGTTGTTGCCCTAAAAGAACTCATGAAACACTAGGATTCTCAGGGAGCCATGTCAGAAAGCATGAACGTCCTTCTGCCTCTTTTGCAAGCCAAGAAATGAGAATGAAGAGCTAAAGGAAAAAAGTAAAGTATACTGGAGTTAAATGTTTTGCCTTTTTTCATCATTTCATATGGATAACAATAAAAACTACTGCACATAAAAACATACAGGTATTTTTTTTGGTCAACACCTGCAACATATAATATCACACTGAGTTTTTTATCAGAACTGGGAAAAATTTAAAAAAATGGAAAAATTGCCAATGAAATTTTGAAATGTCTGAATATGAATTCCTAGTTTATAGTCAGAAGTCCCCACCTAGTTTTATTTTAAATGGCAGCAGTTCTAGAGGAAACACTCTTTTAAGCAGTGCTAAATTTCTGCATACATACAGCTAGTAAGAAGTCTATTCAAACCATGCAGTAATAGCCATTCTACAGCGTATGTCTGGAGCCCCATTAAAATGCAGAATCAGGGCTTTAGGCAAGCTGCTGGCATCACTGCTCTCTCTGTTCCAGCTTAATGGAATCTTCTGACAGACTGAGCAACAGATGAAAATGACTCAGATAATTTATTCTTCTATCATTTTAGCATCTATTTAAAACCTTAAAACTATCTATTCCTCTTAATACATTTTGATATTCTAACTGAAAGCTAGTCTGTATTTTGTCCCACTCAAAGTATAAATTATCACTTTTGGGGCTATTAGCTAGAGATACAAAAGGAAAAAATCTAGGCCCTTTTTTTCCCTTTCTTGCAATTTTCATCATAAATTCTATAACACTAGATTTCCAAGTTCATGTTGAATTTAGATAACAGCAGGTCTACATTTAAAATTATTTTGTGTATTAGTATTTCCCTAAGTGTCAAATCAGAAAATGGTTTGTGTTGTGTTGGTCCTGCAAAAATTCTTTAGTAAGTTTGATAACAAATTACAGCTGTCTAAAATGTTACGTGCTATTTAGTCTAGCTGTAGAGAAAGAGAGGGAGCTATATTTTATTCACATTTACTGCACCCTTTAGGTCTAAACTTAATAGGCACTTTTTTATATTCTAGAGCACTTTATATTTATGAAGTCTAATTTGGTTCTTCCCTTCCATGCTCTATTATACTGGAAAAAGTTTCTCTCAAAATTGGAATTCTTAGCACTGAATTATGTGTAACATTTATTGTCAATGAAGAAGCACATCTTCAGTTTACTGAATTTACTTTATCTTTCAGCAAGGTTTATTTTTATTTTAAAAGCCCAAGTCAATTTGTTGTTTGCTGTGTTCCAGCCCTCTTCATAAGTGTATCTCTAATGTGTTTCATAATACACCGCTGTCAGGGTTTCTGTTCTGCAAAAATGTAACTCACTACAAAGATTTTTAATGTCTTTAAGCAGTCACTGCACATTCATACTCCAAGTATGTTAGCTACTTGGTCTACACCTGTGAAAACCTATAGCTATGGCCCAATGTACTTTTGCAACATCCTTGGGCAGCCCTGTTGCTTTGAACATTCAATGGGTGAGTTATTAAAGAAAGTGCAACATTCTAATACAAAGACTATCGTCCAGATTTAGACATCAAAATTTAGATGTTTGCTTGTGCTGTAGATGTCCACATTTCTATTATCAATGGAGGGTGATTCAGTATAATTCATAAAACATACCTACTGCCTACCCAGCTGGACAAGCAGAACTGACTGCCACACTAAGAGTTTCTTTCTTTTCCCAGCTATGACAGCAGATGGCTCACATCAATCGTTCGAATTTATTTAATGAGACTGGATAATTTTCAATAGGTTTGTCTCCTTAGGACTTTGGGGGCATTGTTTTCCATTGGTATTTGTTTGTTTGTAAGTTTGTTTGTTTGTATGTTTGCTCGTTTAATTTATGGTCTTACTTTCCTAGTGCAAATCCTTGCCTTTAAAGGAAGTGTTGTGGTTTAACCCTGGTAGGCAGCTAAGCAACACTCTGCTGATAGCTTACTCCCCCACAGCAGGAAGGGAAAGTGAATCAGAAGGGTAAAAGTGCAAAAACTCATGGGTTGAGATAAAGACAGTTTAATAGGTAAAGAAAAAGATGTATGTGCAAGCAAAGCAAGGAATTCAATCACCACTTTCCACTAGCAAGCAGATGTTTAGCCATCTCCAGAAAATAGGGCTTCATCATGCATAGCAGTTACTTGGGAAGACAAATGCCATAGCCTCAAATGTCCTCTCCTTCCTCCTTCTTCCCTGCAGCTTTTATTGTTGAGCATGAGGTCATACGGTATGGAATATCCCTTTGGTCAGTTGGGGTCGGCTGTCCCGGCTGTGTCCCCTCCCAACTCCTTGTGAACTCCGAGCATAGTCACTGACAGGGCAGTTTAAGAAGCAGAAAAGGCCTTGATGCTGTGTAAGCACTGTTCATTAGTAACTAAAACATCAGTGTGCTATCAACACTGTTTTCATCACATACCCAAACATAACACCATACAAGCTACTCTGAAGAAAATTAACTCTATCCCAGGCAAAACCAGTAGAGGAAGACAAAGAAAAAAGAGTTTAAGAAGAGATCCAGGATTTTTACTCCTTGGATTCAATTTTGCACAGCTTGGAGTGTGTGGAAAAAATTCGTTCACCTTTCAATTGCTCTGTCTACAGAAAATTTTCCCCAGAGACAGAAAGAAGGCTCAGAATCACATCCAAGATATGTGTTGGTTCCAAAATACAAGCTTTAGAAAACATATCCCGCAACAACTGCTAGCAAAACCTAGCACAGAAGTTTCGTTCATTGAGCAACACAAAATTAAAGTCTTGGGACACTATTAAGCTGCCAAGGTCTGTACTATTTTCCCCACAAAAGCCTCACCGGTTTTTGCTTTCTGCTAAGAGAGCATTCCACTTGGGACTGGACACTTCCAGAACTTACAGCAAAACTCTAAAAGTATACTCAGGAGGCTCTGGCCTTAGAAGTGAGAGAGAGACTGTCCTCCAAAAATCAAGGACAACACACAGGACCACATCTGTGTGTCAGAAACACAGTCTGCTTCATAGGCTATTTGTTCTACACTTGAAACCATAAAGCCTGAAGGCATCTGTTCCTACCAAGTCCCTGGTGGAGGTGGCTAAGGTTCATCATATTCCTTGTAGCCCTTCCTTCAGACCTCTGTGTTAATCCCCCTCCTACCACTGTTCATGTTATCTTTAACTAGTTGTACCCAGTATATTCTTTTTTGAAAAAGAAAATTTAAAAGTTTTGAAAATTGTTTCCAAAATTCAGTTAGTAAATTCAGCTCCAAAACTCACCATCATAGCATCCTCTAGCCTTTCTAACACAATGGCAGAACCTATGAAATTATATTTTTCTTTGAGGAAAATACAGGCTAATATTTCTCTGGATTTCCTCCTAAGCAAAAGCTTGTACAGATTATTTCAGACATTAGTTCTAAAACATCAGCTACTACAATTGCTGGTTTTCTCCCAGTTCTTTATATTTTACCAGTTACTCATTGTTTCATCATGCAGTCTTCCTACCTGGACCATATTTTGAGCTGGACTAAAGCAATGTAGTTTAGCTGTGCATGAACGCTTCAGCCCATAGAAAATTCCAGTGAATACAGAATGTTGCAGCAATATGGGTTGCTCTGAGCACATCAAACCTATCTTTCCTTCTCTGCACTGGTTTCCTAGGAGTTTGCTAATTCTCACCCTGACAGATGAGGTAAAATAGTACGCACATCCTCTGACTATGAGGGCTCTATGTTCTCCAAGGGATCAGTGCTATTTTGAGGGCTGGCCCAAGACTGTCATGAGAAGTATCAGAAAAACTAGACATGATCACAAACCTTACTCCTTTTTATTTTAGTGAAAAAATCCATTTTGTCCTTGACATCTTTCAAATAAATGCATAGCCACATTTGTTTTAGAGATAAGGAAAAGAAGCTGTAACAAAACAATCCACTGCATACATAACTCTAGGGAGACAACAGGGAACAAACAGCAAATTGTACTTATTGATCATGCTGCTTAAAGCATTACTGAAAGATGCTCAAAGAATCAAATAATAAAGTGATGCTGATAGTTTAAGAGCTGTAATAGAACTGAACAGGTTTTCAGTAAGATGTTTTTACTGTGGTTGATGGAAATCCTGAATATGTATAGATTCAGGGACCTCTAAATTGACTTTATCCACTGGAGTCACATCATTGTTTCCTCCCAATACTGTATGTAAATGTTAATAGTATATGCTCTCCTAATAAAATCTATATAGCACTAAAATCAGCCTGCAGTAATGTGCCTTGTCACTAAAGTTTCTTTTTTTTTAACTATGCAATGCTTAAAAATTAAGGTCAATCATATTAAAGCAAGAAAATACCTTCCCACATAATTCCTTAACAAAGGCTGTATTTCCCAAAATTGTCAAATCCTGATATCCAAATGATCACAGTAAATTCTTTTAGGGTCCCAGAAGAGCCTAATTTACACACAACATCTTCAGAAATATATTTCTGAGTATTTTGCAAAACAGCCTGATATATGGTACACTTTATAGGCCTCATTTCTATATTAGAGTGTCATCACTGAAAATCAGGCAAAGACCACAACTGTTTTGGCTTGGTTTTTTTTTTCGTAGAATCATAGAATAGTCTGGTCAACCTTTCCTGGGAAAGGGAGCCTAGGTGAGATTATCTAGCACCCTAACCAGTCATGTCCTGAAAACTTCCAGTGATGGGGACTCTACCACATCTCTGGGGATGTTCCAATGAATGATTCTTCTCACTGTAAAAAATATCTGTCTTATGTCGATATGAAACCTCTCTCAATGCAACTTGTACCCATTGCTCAGCCTACTAGCTGGTGAGGCTGTTTAAGAAGCAGAAAAGGCCTTGATGCTGTGTAAGCACTGTTCAGCAGTAACTGAAACATCTGTGTATTATCAACACTGTTTTCATCACAAATCCAAAATTCCAATAGCAACATAAGAGCTACTATGAAGAAAATTAACTCTATCCCAGCCAAAACCAGTACTGGTTATTCTGTCCCAGGTGCAGAACTTAGCGCTTACCTTTGTTAAACTTCATACTGTTCTTGCTAGCACACTCTTCTGCCTGTCCAGGTCTCTTTCTAAGATGTCTCTCCCTTCTGACATGTTCATCTCACTGCCTAGTTTAGTGTCATCAGCAAACTTGGTGAGGGTGTTTTCAATCCCATCATCCAGGTCATTTATGAAGATGTTGAATAGTGTGGGGTCCAGTAGCATTCCTTGGGGGAAGCCACTTGTGACAGGCCGCCAGTCTGAGTAAAAACTATTGATCACCACCCTCTGAGTGCAGCCTGCAAGCCAGTTTTCCACGCATCTTGCAGACCACCTGTCCAGTCCATATCTTGCCAGTTTGTCCAGAAGAAGGATGTGGGAAACACTGTTGAACACCTCGCTGAAGTCCATGTAAACAACATCCACTGCTCTCCCCATGTCGACAGAAGATGTTATTTTGTTGTAGAAGGTAATCAGGTTTGTCGGGCCTTTGGTAAATCTGTGTTGGTTTTTCCCAATCACCTGCTTATTTGGTTTGTGGTAGTTTCTAGCAGAACTCGTTCCATTACTTTACCAAGGACTGAAGTAAGACTAACGAGCCTGTAGTTTCCTGGCTCCTCTTTTGGGCCCTTCTTGTAGATGGATATGACATTTGCCCTCTTCCAGCCAGCAGGGCCAGCCCCTGATCTCCACGACCTTTTCAAAGATTATAGACAGTGGCCTTGCACCAATGTCAGCCACTTCTCCTAACACACTGAGGTAGATCGTGTCCTGGTCTATATTTTTGTGTGTTTTGAGCCCTTGCAAGAGGCTGCAGACCAGCCCTTCCTCCACTACTGCTGCGTTGACACATGCATTGTTGTAGCTACTTGATCCTGTGATCTGTGGTCCAGCTATGCCAGTAAAGGCAGAGGCAAAGAAGGTATTGGGAACATTTGCCTTGTCAGTATTATTAGTAACTTGATTCCCTGCCCTGTTTCGTAAAGGGCCTGTGTTTTCCCTGTGCTTCTGCTTACTGCTCATGTATCTGAAGAATCCTTTCCTTTCTTTGTGATCTCATCATAGCTGTTCATGAGATAAAGTTTTATCATCCAGAGTGAGTAATTCATAAACGCTTTAAGGCCTTTATGTTATTTAAGAGATTTCCAAGCTCCAGATTAGCAATTTTGTCTAAAGCCTGGACTCCTTCCTATAATGTGGTGTTCTTCACTGTCAATGAAATCCAGATGTATTTGTAGTTTTCCTCTAGGCAATCAGTCCTTTGTATTAGCATTAATTAATTGAGTCTCACTATATCACTCTGCGGCAGACTACTTTTTCTATCAACTAATGTTGATATGAAAGCCTAGATAATTAACTGTAAGTCAAGAATTTTTGCATCCTTTATATGAGTACAATTTTAAAAAAGTGTGTGTGTGTGTGTGTGTGTGTTTGTGTGTGTGTATAAGCTGGTTTTTTTTTTAATTCAGGAGAAAACCAATTAAGCCTTCTATATAATGAGCAATCATGCCAACAACAAATCAATTTCCATATAATTTGTATGATGCAGTACTATAAATTCTACAAGCAGGATCAATAATTGGCAATAAAATATCAAGCTATAATTCTCCAGCCTCCATGGCCAGAATGCACATACTTATGTAAAAATAGAACTTAATTTTTAGTTTACTGTCTGTACAAGCCAATTTACCACATAAGAAAAAAAGTCAGGGGTCTAGCCATTAGCAGAGTCTCAAACACTCCCAGAAAAACTAGAAAACTTTTTGAGTGGGATGCAGGTAAGTATTTAGTGCAATTTCAGGAATCCAAGGATATCTCACCTGGTTTACATCACCACTACAGAACTGCACAGACCCAATGAAAATTCTGTCAATCTGACAGACCCATGAAAAAGGGTTGATAACAATAAGGCATTGAAAATGATAATAGATGCCTTTGTTGAGGCAACCACATACCATATACCGTTTATGAATACCTGAAAAAGTTCTCCAGTGGAGCACAGATTCACAACAGTTAGGAGAGTATAAATGTAGAACTGAGATAATCTGATCTTCATCCTCAATTCCTGTAAGGTGGAAAATCTATTATGAATTGGTATCTCACTTTCTTTTGCTAGATATTTCATGAACTGCCTTTCTCTAGAATCTGGAGGGACTTCCAAAGAGATAAAGAACAGACCAAATGCACTAATCTTAAATTTGAATGCTAGTGTTTGGGGGAGAAAAACATACAAGAGAAAGTCCAGAGTCTAATGTAAATGTTTGCAGTTGATAGAGATGGTAGAGTTTGAAGGGAATTCCTTAGGTTCTGCATGAGCTTTCTCAGTAGTCATGGTTTGTTCCCTGAAGTTCTTGAAAACATAAAATTCCTCTTAAATGTAATTAAATTTACATTTCACAATTTTTGCTTTCTTTGTAATATTTTTAGTTCTTTCATATAGGGTAATATATCCCAGTTGGTTGCTCTAGTAGCTTAAAGACAGTCAAATTTCATCTTTGAATAGAGGTTTTTAAAATTCTGGCTAAATCACTGTGAACTGATTTTGGCTGGAGTATTACTAAGCTACTTAGTAACTATTATAAGTATTTTATAATCATGGTTATTTCTAGTTGTACTGGATAAGATTCACCTCTTTATTAGACAAGGATCATGATGACAATTTGATACAAAAGATATAATGAACATTATTGTCACAGAGATAAGTTTCATCATATCAAGAAATGTTAATTTGTAAGTAACATTATCTCCAACTCTTTTGCTTGTTCAGGTATCTAAATACACAAAGCAAGTGGAAAACATTCCATAACATGGGGTTACAGAAAAAGAAAGTGACTTAATAACCAGATAGAATTCTTATTGATGTCAATAGATATAACCAGTATAATACATATTTCTAACCACAGTCTCATAGTCCAAGGTTAGTATACAGTAATAAAAATGGAATATTCCTTTCACAAATCATCTGTTAGCTTATCAAGTTTTTGCTAATATCACTCTTTACGTTTGATCAATTTCTTTGATCAATGAATTCCAATAAGAAAACCCCCTTCATTCCTGAAAATTGCTGTTGTTCACTATACTGTTGATATGTAATAACATTTTTCTCTTGCTTCACAGAATAGACATTAGCAAATTAAGCACATTATATATCACGACTATCAGAAAAATAAATGTAGAGAATAGATTGCAGATGCTCAAAGGAGGGAAAGTCTGCTTAAAACAGTACTGCCTCTGCAATCTCCACGTATAGAGCTAATATATATAAAATTTCCACATGTATATCTCTTTTTCCACCTGTAAATTTTGTCAAAGTAAAATTTAAAGATTTTTTTTAAAGCTGTTAGAAGGTACCAGATGCTTGTTTCAGAGCTATGAAACTAATTCTGACTAAGATGTCATACTTTTGGAAATTGTCAGAGTACACAGTGCTTAACAGCAGAGTACAAGTGCAGCAATTTTGACACTTCCTGAAAACATCTGATTTTTTTTCACAAGGATTGATTTATGCATACACAGTAAATATAACACTTTTAGGAAATACCAGACTTATGGCAAATCCACCACAGTTACTCATATTACTTTCGGGGAGGGGGAAGGAAATCTGGCATCCTAATCCAAGTAGGTAGGCATTATGGGAGACAGGGAGCAGAGGAATAAATTAAGATATAGATCATTAAATATCCTCATCTGCTTATACACAGGAAAAAAGTTCTGTTGTGAAATAGGTCTACTCTGTAGTTCTCAGACACAGGCAAGTTTGTGCTCTGGCTTTTCTGCTCTCAGTTAGGGGTGGGGTTTTTTTGCAAAGCTTTTGAATGTCTGACCACTCTGTAATACACTTTGAGGCCAACAGAAAGACCCAGCTAGCAGGGACACAGCAGTAGCACAGCAAGGGCACAGAGCACCTCTGCTGATGACTGCGTGGGGATGCTGGAAGATAGGGCAGTGATGGTCTCAGTACAACACAGGGCATGTTCTCTGTCATTGACTGGTGCAAAGGTCTGTGGCACAGATGAGATCTTTGGCAGGGAGGACACCTCTGTCCGGGTCTGGGGCTGGAGAGAGGGATTGTTGCCTCTGCTGGGGCCAGGGCAGCATTGGCCTCCCGTGTGCCTTGTCACAGCCCTGAGTGACCAGGTGAAGGAACTGTAGAAGAACGTGAGCAACAGCACAGGTTCCTGATGACAGGAAAAAAGAAAATATCACCCTCATCTTGAAGAAGGGCAAGAAGTAGGATCCAGGTAACCGCATTCAGACACATTTCAGTCTCCTGGAAGGTTATAGAGTGAATCCTCTTAGAAGCTATTTCTATGCACATGAAGGACAAGTAGATGGTTAGGAATGGCCAATATGGGCTTAGCAAGAACAAATCATGTCTGCTTAACCTGATTGCCTTATATGATGAGATAACTGGCTTTGTGGACAAGGGGAGTGGATTTTGTACACCTTAAATTTAGTAAGGTCTTTCATATAGTATTCTGTAGGCTCCTTATCACCAAATTGGTGAGATGATACTGACTGGATAACTGGGTGATAAAGGGGGGGTTGGAACATTGGCTTGATTGCTGGGCTTAAAGTGTTGTGATCAGTGGTGCAAAGTCCAGCTGGCAGCCAGTAACTTGTAAGCATCCCCCAGGGGTCCATATTGGGGCCAATATTGTTTAATGTCTTCATTAACTACCTGCAGTGGAGGGCACTTTCAGCAAGTTTGCAGATGACACCAAACTTGAGGTTGAAGGGCAGTCAATATGCAGGACAGGGCAGCTCTTCAGAAGGACCAGAACAGGCTGGAGGAATAACTTGACAGGAACTTCATGGACTTCAACAACCCAGATGCAAAGCAGCTTGACAGAATAGGACCCAGGGGTCCTGGTGGACAACAAGTTGGACATGAGCCAGCAATGTGCTCTTGCAGCAAAGATGGCTAATGGTGTCCTTGGCTGCATTGGACAAAGTATTGCCACCAGGTGGAGGGAGGTGACCCTTCCCTTCTACTCAGTACTGGTGAAGCCACACCTGGAGTGCTTTGCTCAGTGTCCTCAGTACAAGAGAGATAGGGACATACTGGAGAGAGTCCACTGAAGGGCCATAAGGATGATGAAGGGATTGAAGCATCTCTCTTATGAGGAAAGGCTGAGAGAGCTGGGACTGTTCAGTCTGGAGAAGTGAAGTCTCAGTGGGGAATTCATCAATATATAAATACCTGAAGGACGGTGCAAAGACGATGGAGTCAGGCTCTTTTCAGTGGTGCCTGGTGACAGGACAAGAGGCAATGGGCACACACTGAAACACAGGAGGTTCCCTCTGAACATCAGGAAACACTTTTTCACTGTGAGGGTGGTCAAATTGTGGCAATGTGCCCTTACAGCAAAGGCGGCCAACAGTACGGTTGGCTGCATTAGTAAGAGTGGAGCCACCAGTTAAGGGAAGTGATCCTTCCCTTCTGCTTGGCACCTGTGAGAGCACATATGGACTGTCATGTCCATTTCTGGGCTCATTTCAAGAAAGACATTGACATGCCACAGTGAGGCACATGGAGGGCAGCGAAGCTGGTCATGGCTGGAGCACATGACTTATGAAGAGAAATTGGGGAAATGGGTTTGTTCAGCCATAAGAAAAGGCTCAGGGGAGACCTTATTCCTGGTGAAAACTGATGGGAAGATAGAAGACAGAGCCAGACTCTTCTTGAATGTACATGGTGATAAACGGGCAATGAACACATGTTGGAACAGAATGAAATCTCCACTTGGTGGTGTCCGATATTCAACTAGACACAGCCCTGGGCAATGTAATCTAATTAGACCTCCTCTGAGTCGTGGGTTGGGACTAGATAACCTTCAGCAGTCCCTTCTAACTGGAGTTATTCTATGAATCTCTGATAAGATTTATTTTCCATTATATCAAGATATTTTTTCCGAAGTAATTCTAGAGCAAAAACTGGAGAAGAATGGGAAAGGTAAGCAGGAGAGGAAATGTCACTCAAGTCCTCACATCGGTTTCTCACTGCCAATGACAGGAGACAAAGGTTTTTGCTTATGTCCTGAAGATGGTAAGTGAACAGGTTTGCAAAGTCTGATATGGCTCATATAGAAAATGCTATGGAAACTATAAGACAAGTGAAACAAAATTATCCTACAGCATGTTAAATGATAAACATTTCCCTCATAAATGAAAAGCATACCTATTTTTATCCAGATTTAGGCTGTATAGTCTTAGACGTAAAAGTAAAAAAAAAAAATATTGCTTTTGCTAAGAGAAAGAAAGAAGATGGCTCTGGGAAGTTCAAGTCACTCCTACCTTGACCTTTTCACCTGAAATGCTATCAATGGCTAGAAAACTCCTAACAACACCACTTATAGAATGTTTAACAAAAAAATCATGATAAATTAAAAGGAAAAACAATAATAACTTTTTTTTATATCCTTTTAAATTCATGTTGCACCTGTTTAACATTAATACCTAGTAGCATTCCAGTTACAACTGGAAGAAGAGTACTTATAAATATTTAACTATTCCAACTGCTTAACTCAAAGATTGAAGAGTCCTAGACTTTTTCAGAATAGCTACCTTATTTGAAAAATACAGGAAAATTAAGACTGGAAATTCCTGATTATTTTTTTTTTTCCTTTAAGATGAGATTCAAGAGTAACTGTTTCTTCTTCAGTTTATACAAGTTTTTTCAGAGTCCTTCTACAAGAGAGGAAAAGAATAATGTTTTTTTCTTTTTTTTTTTTCTTTCCTACCTTTAAGAAAGCAACTGTTCCTACTCAATAACTTATTAGTTTCTATGGAAAATAGGCAAGGAGGAGCTAAACTCATTGATAAGCAGAAACGATCTATGACTAGAGACATTCACAGACAGTTGCCAGACAGACAGATTTTGTTATTCTAAGTATGAAAATCAGTACTGACAAGTAAAACTGGATGTTGAATCCTCCTGGCCTGTACATTGACTAATAAATAGATTACTAAGTACTTTGCCTTACAGATTATGGTATTGGACTAAATATAAAACTGATAAAGCAAATATTTCTTTGATAATTATAATTGCTGGGGATGTGGCTAGAGCTTCATCCAAGCAGACGAAAAGGAATGGTAGCCTAAGAATGTCATTTAGAAGAAAAGAAATGAAAACAGTGTGCCTGACAAAGAACATATACAGTCCAGAACATCTCAGGAGAAAATGCTGGCTGATCTATTGAATTCTTTGAAGGGTGGACCCGGTGAAATTAAGACTACAGCTGTAACTCCAATTTTAGCTCCTGAATATGAAAACAATGCAATAGGGACACTGGATATGGACAAATAACTAGCCCAGCCCTTCATAATAAATGAAATTTATATTACTTTACTCTATTTGCAGAAGACTTATCAAGCCATTATGGTTGCAGCAAGATGTCACATCTGCATCTCTGAAAGATATGTTCTTAGGTCAGGACTGAGAAATGTTCCAGAGGCCTATGCTAAAAGTGTTGCATTTGCTATTCTCGGCTTATATAAGTCTACACCAGTAAATTCCATAGGATACAAATCTGTCCAGAAAAAATCATTATTCATTTTGATATGAAAATGTCACTGTTCAAAAAGCCTGAAGCATCTGTGAAATTGCAAAGAACACTAATACTACTTCCAGTGTATCTGCATAGATAAATAGCTGCTTTAAGTCAATGCCTTACCCAGAGACCTGGTGGATATTCCATGAAGCTGAAGGATAGAATAGCTTATACAGCATGTAAAGTGGGGACATAGTGAATATCTTAGAATCCCTAGTGATGATGGAGATAACCCACTGGAGAAAGACAAAATAACACCTTGCTAGTGTAGGTTAAAAAACCTTTACATTGAGGTCAGAGAAATAGCAACAGAACTAAGGGTAGGTTTGGTTTTTTGATTGACAATTCACATCTCCAGGAATAGCTGGAAAAAACTTCTACATTACAGTAATTCAATATCCATTTTGAAAACCACTGCAAGGTGGTTTATATGACAAAAATTGTTTAACTGCAGAATATTATTGGCAGTTAATAATAAACAGGTTAAAAGGTAATAAACAAGTGTAAAGGTGTTTTCAGTAGGCATCAAATGTGCAGTGAATGGATAATAATGAAGTATCATTTGTTAGGTTGAGGGTCAGACATGCAATGGAGACTACATATGATGAATTCAAGTCTGATGTTTGCATGAGCAATATTAGATTGAAAGATCAATGTATATGTTTTAACCATTATGTATAAGGAAATGGAAAACAAAACAAGGATACTTCCTAGTTTCACCATTATTACCCAAATAGAACAGCTATGCTTGAAATACCATTAGCATAAATTTAAAAATGTGAAAACAATACCAATTATCTTAAAAGATATACTCCCCGAGTGAACCTCTAACTGATGAAGCCAATGACAAAACTCCTGCTACCTTCCAGGAAGCTGAGATTTCATCTCTTGCATTTATTTGGAGTCCTATCTTCCTGGCAGCTGGCAAAATATGCCTGTATGGTTCCAGTTCCTGTTCCCATTCCAGACAGCATAGGCAAGGGAGAAAGAAGCTTGTATTGTTGCAATATGATTTTTGCAAGGCATGGCATAGAATGCACAGTGACTTTCAGACTGCAGACTGAGACTGACCATTGACAGACTGGAAAAAGATCTTTGTTTCTATGTGATCTTAATAGATCTGATGTAATAACCACTATGAAACAACATGCACTGAGCACAACAGAAATATAGGTAAGCAATGCTCTAGTGGGCATAGTCCATGCAAAACTTTGTCCTAGAAGAAACAATTTTGAAATAAATAATTCTACTGAAAAAGTTGAAACAAAACTGTGAACAGCCCTGAGTATTATCTCACACACCCACCCATATTAAATATTTACAGCTGTTATAAATTGATTAGACTATGACCTTGATAGTGTAAACACTTCCTTTGCAGTTTGCTATCAGACTTGCATTTTAGTAATGATATTTATAGAACATTTTACTGAAGATATTAAAACTTGTAACAGCCAAGTGTGGAGAATGCATCTGCAAAAATAACATAACACTAAACAGAGCATTACAAATATATACTGGAAATCCATTAATAAAGGGAATTGGGTATCTGTTTAAATTAAACATTTATGTTTCACTGTTGGTGGCAAAGGTTTATATCCAACACTAATAAGAAGAGCTATACTATTGGCCTCATCAGTTGCTTCAGTAAGCTGTTGTAAAATGAATTCCATGACCTCACTGGCTAGCTGTTTGCAAAACCCATCTTTACAGCAATGTAATATATAATCCTCATGCTATTGATGAAATTATTGATACTAGTGGAAACTTCAGTCTGAGCAATATAGGACTCAGTGGTAACAGCCTTGTGAGAATTAATACATAAACCCATGGAGATGGTTTTATCATTATACCTGCAAAACTGACTTCTTAGTAGAAGTTGAAAAAAGGTGATGTGTAAGTGGAGTTTAAAAGTGAAACTCTGCTTCCTTCAAGATGATGTGGAGTACAAAAACCTTATACTGCTTTAGAATTTCTTTGCAGGATTGAAAATGTACAATGAAAAGATACTGTTTTAAACTATATATTCTGAAATATACTAGAAGAGCTGGACTTGCCAACGCAATAGGAAATACCTAAAAATAAGGCACTGCCACACCAAGATTGCAACACCTAGAGGCTTTTTGTCTCTCTAGTTCATAAACTGTTAGTAAAAGTCTACAAAAAGTTCTGACTGGTTATCAATCTGTGGCCTATTTCCTGCATAATCACTTAATGCTATGTCCCTGCATCACTCTGTAAGGCATGTGATGCTCTTGAACACTTTTCATGTATCCCAAGTGTCTCAGTCATGCCTTTGTGTCACAGCTTCCTAGGAATAGAAATAAAACACCAAGTGCCTGATTTTCTGAAATACTAGCCATATACCTATGTAACTGCATTCCAAGGCAGCTGCAGATGCCTAACAGTTCAGAGAAATCAGATTCTACTTCATGTCAGCCTTCTAAGCTAAAAAGAAAGTACTGCTTAGGTGCTTTTATCACTCAGTGAACTAACATTAACCCAAAGTTTAGTAATTATTGTTGTTTTTTGGCTATTACAAATATTTAGTCATCTCTGCTATTATATCTTGGTTAACAGCTCATATAGATTATCCTATATGAGGAGACGTAATAAGCAGATACTATTTTCCCTCTTGTCCCACTCAATAAATCTGTCCAGTCCCCAGCAAATATGTCTTGGCAGCAGTCCAGTCATGGAAGTCACTAACAAGATGGCACACCTGAGGTCAACCAAATCACTCTTTAATGCAATAATCACATCTCAGCTTGGCAGTCAATCACCTATCATTCTCCCCAAATGAACAAACAAAACTGCAGGAGAAAATTCTCCTGGGCACCAGCTTGCACTGAAATGGTGGCAACAGCTGGTCCAGCAGATGCTCCTCATGTGATTCAACACCTGTGCTTTTGCGTTTCTGCAGTAGGCCATGTTAATAGATATTTCTTCCCTTTTTTTCAAAATCCTGAAACATTCATACCTGACATAAATGTTCTTAGGGATTTAGCAGAACACTACTTCTGTTGCTTGAAGGAAACCATCCAATTGTAGAAAAGAGCCTGAAAGAGCCTTAAAAGTCTCTATCAGTATAATCTTTGTACTTCATAATTTATGTGTGATATAGATTTGAAACACCTCAGTCCTCCTGGTATCCTGTAAGACTGATACACATATGGCAAAGAAATACAATTAACCACACAGAGTATTAGGCTGAGCTAATGTAGATGAGAGGTACATATATGTATTTTTTAAATTAAAAATCTTTAAAAACTTTTGATTTGGGGACACTTCATTATTAATATAAATAATTTCTTACTTCCTGAATAGAACAGTGGGTTTTTTGTTACCTTATATACATATTAAAAATGTAGGACAGTGACCTAGTTTTCTATTAGAGTTTTATTAGACCTGTCTATCTAGATACGTACAAAAAGTATGTGCATATAAAAATCCTTTGTCCTTAAATAGTCTTGTAAATCTTAGTACGACATGTAAACATTTAGTCATGACTAACAAATCCACCCATTTGAAAATGTAATGATTTCAAAATGTACATTTCAGCAGTTGGACTTGATGATTCTTGTGGGTCCCTTCCAACTCGGGATATTCTATGATTCTATGACTTTACATTCTATGTACTCAAATCTGTCAGAAAAAAAGAAATACAGACAAATCATGCTCTTCCTTTCATCAGAACTGCCTCCCACAAGGGGTTGCCAGGAGACAACAAGAATATCGTATAACCTCACTCGTCCATATTGGAACTGCCTCTTTGCCTACTACCATCTCCGTTTCAGACAGTACTCCTGCTCATATCTCTAATAGATCCTTGTAAGCTTATGTGTTTCATCACTGTTACGGAACTCACTTGCTAAGGGATTTCTTAAGATGGAGATCAGACTGGGCAAAAAGAAGATCATGAAGAGATCATCTCTGGAATTCTTAATTTCCTAGAACTGAGTTTTTGCTTTTTCCTTTATTTCTGCTTTTCTTCTTTCTATAATATTCTCACATTTCATGAAAATACAGGCAGAACAGAGCTTGGTGGGGCATTTATAACTTAACCTGTGTGTTAGTAAAGCATGGAGGCTTTTTCTATGCATATAAATAATGTCTGAACTCTGTTGCACTCTAAAATGATAAATCAGCATCACAGTAAGCAGTGACATGGCAGCCAAAAGGATTTAGGTCTCATTTGGCATTTTCAGTGTTTATAGCAAAACAGGAGTACTGCTGAGTGAAAATAGAAATTTGAAACTATGGTTTGAAATGCCATTTCCTATTGCTTTCTATCTAATTCCTGGGATAAAACTCAAACTGTTTAAATTAATAAATAGAACTCAAGGAACTATATAAAATAAGACTTTTTTTAGTATGTCTTGTTTTGCTGGGCTTTTTTAAAAATAATATTAAAAGTTACTGTTAGCAGCGACATTATTTACTTTTCAGAAATAGTATAATTTATAAAGAACCCATTTTGCAGGTAGAAGACTTAACTATTTCCAATACTAGTCAGGTAATACTCTTATAAAAAAAAAATCTCAGAAAGGTGATACTTTTGAGAAAGAGTAAAAAGTATATTGAAAATGAAAAGGAAACAAAATGGAATCTTTCGGGACAGAAATATCTTGACATAGAGTGAAATTAAATGTCTTTCTGAAGTTCTTAATGTTAACTTCCACCTTACTATGGGAATATAGTACATCACAGATGAAAAATGTAACTAAGGTGTATGGAAAACTGCAGAGCACTTTTAAAAATGATGAGGCCCTAAACCGCATTAAGATTGTTCATTATTCATTTAAAGACTTCTTCTTTGAAAATATATGAACTTAATCTGTGACAGAAGCTCTGCCTCAAACATCTCCTATCTGTTCACAGACAAATACAGAGCAATTGTTAGCCACTACCTAGACATTTGATGACCTCTCTGTTCTAGAAAGAAGTGACTTGTCGGTTCTCACATTTCTTGCTGATATTGTTCAAATAGGCAACAAAACAATTGAAAGAGCCATGAAAAGATGTGTGTCAAAGGAGACGTGGGCAGCTCAGAGATGTGACTAAAGCATGTTCTAGCACTTAGAAAATGCAAGAATAGCAGAGTTAAGGAAGGAAAAAAATTACAAAGCACTTGGTGTCATAAAGTGCTTCTCATATATTTGTATAGGATATTATAATTTCAAAAGTCAGCTTTTGCCAATGTCTTTCATATTCTGTTGTAAAATGTATTTTCTAATATCTAGAAATAGCGGTGGCTGGTAGAGGTCTACTTTGAATGGCAGCAGTGTATGTTGTTTCACATCGACTAAGTCAACTATGTAGTTAATTAACTACAGAAGTTTCAGTATCAATAACTTGTAGTGTGATACTAATGGGAAAACTGAAACCAAGAAATGTCTATCTTTTCACATTTGTTCATCAGATATGCCTAAAATGTACAGTAAGTTTGTAAAAAGAAAACCTCATTCCCTATGTAAACTTTTTTGTCTTATAAAAGTATAAGGTTTATGGTAAAATCCTGAACAACATCAAAAAGAACCCTGTTCCTAAACCCACCACAAAACCCCAGTTACAACATTACTCAATCATCTAAAGATGCATTAGCTACTAGGCGAATTTTTGAAAGTGCTTGAGGATGTGCCAGGTGCTTAATATATTTTATTTGTAATATCACTAAGTACCTATCTGAATCTTTAAAAAAATACTTTTGTTAAGCCTGACTCCAAGACTCAGATCATCAAGGGACTTAAGCATCTAAATGAATGGAATTCTTAAGTTACTTAAATACTTTGAAAATGTTTTCCCTAAACTCTCATTAATTGCTAGTGATACTGGAAAGTCAGTTTGGATAACTTTAAAAGAGACTAAATTTAAAGGTTTACTGAAAATGAAAGTCTTACAATTGTCAGCAAAGCTGGACAGGCAGAATCACTAGGGACTCCTAGAAAACTAGGCCTTTTTTTCTTTCGAGAATTGAGTCTTTACTATTAAAAGCAGGTTATCAGAGTAAATACTAAAGCCAAACTTCTCTGGCTTTATGTTCCGAGCACTAAATGAAAATGTGAATCAGGGACAATTTATTAAATTCTTTGCTTTACTATGCTTACTCATAAGATATAGTCAAACAACTAATTTTAAATTACTTCTGATGGGTATAGTAGTTGTGCTTAATTTTCAGTCAAATTATCATATCATATGATAAAGAAAAATAAGAAAGAATATTAATGGTTCCTCAGAATGGGGTAACACTCACTCCAACTCAGAAAGCCAGAAAAATCCCTATGAACTTTTAAAGACCCCCAAATTAGATTGCAACTTCTGTCAGAGATGCTTTGTGGACACCAGCTATAGAACCAAAAGATAGCCAACAGAGTTGTTGATGGAGGAGACGAAGCTCAACATGAAGCTGTTACCAATTTGGAAATACAGTGTACCCCTGGATATCTT
This sequence comes from Haliaeetus albicilla, assembly GCF_947461875.1. Taxonomy (NCBI): domain Eukaryota; kingdom Metazoa; phylum Chordata; class Aves; order Accipitriformes; family Accipitridae; genus Haliaeetus; species Haliaeetus albicilla. The sequence goes on from NC_091485.1 coordinate 47,055,747, forward strand.
ATGTCAGGACTATTTTGAAGACTTTTACTGACATAGCTATATTAGTCACAGATGGATGATTCAGTGATCTCTGTATAGCATAGCTTGTGCTGGGAGAAGCTGCTGGCATATATTAAGGTATGCGGTCAGACTTATGATGTCTTTCATTCTGGCTGTGAGTGTTTCACTGCATTGCTATAAAATGCAGCTTTCTTTATCTAATTGTATCATAGCATGAGCTTGCAGAATTTCTTTAAGAAAAGTGATCCTATATGAATGTAACTCCTTTTTTCCTACTTGGTCCTGTTATGGTTAAATTAAAAATTCTTGAGAGTAAAATATTGAAAAGAAAAATTACTGATCCATTTCCTCTATTTTACATTATTTTAGGTACATTATGTGATTGTAAAACAGTTTTAAAAAATGGAAATAGAAATGTCATAATTAGCATATGAAAAAATAGAATTGGTGATTGCAGCATAGGTTGACATTAGTTGGAGAAGATGACTTGGGATTCACTGGTTCAGTAATAAGAAAAGAAAAAAGCAGAGATTTTACACTCAAAACCCCCACATTCTCTTTATCTGAATATCAGCTATGTGACTCATGCCTAAGAAGTTGCATCAGAATCATATCTATCCACCAGCACAGTGATGCGGCATTGGATCTCACTGTTCTTGTGTATGTCTTTAGTGTAAATTTCCACCTTTTAAATAAAAGAAGGGTAGTAGCGTGTATCTACACAACAAGAACATTTTGAAAGTTACATTGTGCAGGATTTCTGTCTCTCACTAAATATGACCAATTACGATTTTTAAAAAATCCTAAAAAAATAGAAAGGGTAGAGGTGGAAGTGAAAAATGAAAATTATTGCAGTCTACAAATACATCACAAACAATAAGAGTTTAGTTTCTTTTTCATGTCTATATTAGACAGAATAAGAAGTAATGGCCACAGGTTGCAAGGGCACAGAATCTTGTCTGAAATTCAGGTGATGAAATAAAACTTCCTAATGGTGAAAATAAATTAGACTTAATGGCTTTCTCATGAATGTCCATCATATCAATCTTTAAAAATTTGAACTACCCACAAAGGACTTCATTCTGTCATTCTAAAAAACTGACTCTTGAAATTCTTAAATGCAAACTTACGTTAACTTTTTGAAAACAGACCAAGTGAAAAGATAGGTTGATGCATCCTCCCCAGTCTGGTGGAAGCTACTATTGGCTTTCATAAGCAGAGACCAACATGTGCTCAGGTGGGTGTTTCTATTGTTTGTTCAATTAGATTTGATCTTCAGATAGCTTCAGAGAAGCTGCATCCCCCAAAATTTGGGTGTCTTTAAGTGACCTAGCTCATGTAAGAATTTCCTTTGACAAGCATAGGCTTGTCTGCTCAGCTTCTGAAAATTTTTGTAACAGGTGCCATGTTTTTATAAAACATTTCTATTCATAACGCTAAATACCTTGTTCCACTATTCAAGCTATTCTACCATTGGGATCTGGCAGAGTCACTGCTGAAGCCAGAATGGTGAATATCTGTTTCCTGGAGATGCTGCTAACTCTTACACAGCTTCACAGGAAAAGGCAGTAAGCAAAATTCACAAAGGTACTTCAAAACTGAAATGCTGTGTACCATAATACCTAAATCTTGGGAACCTGGTTAATTCAGAGGCCTGTGTGAAACATCTAAATTCTTTCTAGATGGGTGGGTGAGGCTGAGCAGCCTCAGAATAGGATCCACAACAAGCACCTGGCTGAACAGGGGGTACCTGTTCATTAACTGGAAATACTGTTCTGCCTATCAGCTCATTCACAAAAAAATCAGATATTTCCAGCATAAAACTGCATTCCGTAATATAATGATGCCCTCATTTTACAATAGAGCAATACTTCAGACAGTTTAGCTTAGAGAACATCTCATACAGCCGTCCTGTTTGACCCATCTGTAGGCTTTTATGTTTTCTATTAGCTGTTCAGAACATAGGTAAACAACAGTTTACTGAAGAGATTATTGCACTGGATATTCATTAAATTAGGGTGGACACTGATTTAATTTCTATGGCAGTTGCAGAAAAAAGAAGTATAAAGAAAGAAAAGCATTTATTAGCTTCCAGCTCGCTGTCATTAACCTTTCCTGCTCCTGTACCTCTGAGTCACAGACATAGTCTGCCCTAGGTTTTGCGTAGGCAGAGAGTGTTTTATCAAGAAAATTCTGTGTGTTCAAAAAGGGTAGCATTCAGGGTATGGATCTGAGCCAGAAGATTAACAACAAAAATCCTCCCAAATGTTGATCTCTCCAGTGTCAGTTGGCTAGAACACTGGAAGTTTACTTCAGTCTGTGAACTTGCACAGAAATGCCCCAATTCCTCTCTGCTATTGAGAAAGGAAGATGTGTTTCCCCACTACCTTCAGTTGCTCATGAAGCTACCCACTTCCCTAACATGAATCTTTTGGCATAATTTTCACTGACTGATTTTAAAGCAAAGGGATTATTTTTTTAATTGAAACAATACTTTCTTGCATTAAGACCTGCAGGTTCCAGAAACTTAAGATCCAGTAAATAAATCCAGCTGTTTAAAACACGGCAGTTTTTGCTCAGGAGAAATCTGCACAACTTTGGCCTCTGTGTTTCCAAACATTCTGAGCTTTCTTCAGTTCATAGTTTCAAACCTGAATGATTTTTTCTTCTTTTCAATCGCTGCTGCAAGCTACTGTGCCGTTAAAAACTGAAACAGCAACCTGTCCCATGTAGCTATGTTCATAGCATTCCTACTAAGATGGCAAAGAAGAAAACTATATATGCTTGGAAAACAATGGGAACCAAAGGTCAGGAGATAGAAGATAGAGCATAGAATTTGAAACAAAGATGATAAGCAAAGATGGTAAGACAGTAAAACTGTGGAAAGTGGGTTTGAAGAGAAAGAAATATAAAGAAAAGGGAAAACTGTGAGTCAAAATCCAGTGGTGACTACTACAATTGACTCTTAGACTTTACAAGGAAAGAATGAAATGAGGTGCCAGTGTGAGCATGAAGTTTGCCTAAACAAAGACATAAAATAAAAATGGGCTATTCTAGTGTATAAGTGTATTAGTCACTCATATGTATATATATACATGAGGATCAGTGGAAAGTGTATTGGATTTATAGTTGAAATCAAGATCAAAGCTTTTAATAGGCATGACAGAGGAATCACTTGATGACATTTTATGACCTATATTATTCAAGAAGTCAAATTAAGTTTTTATAATGGTCTTCTCTTGTCCAAAGACCTGCAGTGAATATAATATTTAGACATTCCTTCTAATAGAAAATGGTTAGTAAATCACCTCTTCCTTTCTTGGATACAAGGCTGCTGGTACGTGTGTGTTATACCTCTGATTCTGGAAGCTGGGAAAGGACATCAGATGATGTAGATTTTTCTGTATTTTCCCCAAAACTCCTTCCTTAATCATTTTCACCAGGGAACTGTTGGAATACTAATCTGGATAGACCTTCTGCTAGACCTGGTTTTAATTTTTTATGTTATTTTTTACCCTTTTCCATTTGTCATGAAACCAGGTTACAAAATTTTAACATACAAGTTGGAGAGTACAGGTCATCTACTAATTCCAGTGTCTACCATTCCTCTGCTCACTTGCCTTCCATTTTCTAATTGTCCAGGAGTAGTACAGGGCAAGACTTGACCCTGATGTCAATATCAACCTTATGGGGATGATGATTTACTTAAGAAGAAAAAAAGAACAGTTGAATAAGAAAGCTGGAAAAATACAACTGAGTAGGATTTCTATGTTGGGCACGTTATTGACTGGGACACAACAGATTTTGAACAGCTTTCATCATGCGGTATGTTGGCTTTCATGTTGGTTTTCAGAATAAGATTGTAGAGATCACCTTATGCCAGATAAGCAGGAATATATAGGTTGTGTCATGCGGGCCATGAAAAATACAAAAGCAACATTATAAAAATGCAAAAATATTTGATATGAGATCCAATTGCTTTGAAAAAGATAGGGAAAAATTATCTCTGAAGTCTGAGGAGGACATTGAACAACAGAAGGGCCATTGGTGATACATTAGAAAGTAAGAGAAAATCAGGCTTAATTTTTTTATAAAATGAACCTGATTGTGATTAATTGATCTGTGATTGTTATAGCTTTAAATGTCTGTTTTGGTCATCCAAGCCTTGCATACCTGAAAAGAACATTAGGAACAATGAACCAAAGAAGATATGATTAAGGCCTTCCCAAATATTGCAAGGTGTTTCTTTGTTTTAGTGTGACATTTTACCAGGAACAAGGTTTTTTTCTTCATAAAATGAAGGCCTTTGACTTGATAAGGCAGATGAAGAAGTCTCTAAACAGAATATCCATGCAAAATACATGTATAACACACCTGGAAAGAACTTAACGTTCTGTATATTAGATTCCTGTGTTTTAGGATCCTAATCTCTGGAGGGAAATCTAGCTTCCATCCAATCAGCTGCTCTCCTGAGGTGCGAAAGCCATAGGTTTTAAGATTTCTAGGCCAAGCAGAACATAATAGTCTCATTTCATTGACAAAGCATTTCAATAGTGAGGCTAATACTGAACTTCTTTTTATCCTTCAGGAGCAGATTTTTGGAAGGAACCTAGGTCTGTCAGTGTGTGTTAGGTATATTGCTAATGTGCCACCTGAACCAGCAAGGGTAACATCAAATCTGAGATATTTGCAAACCTTCTTCTCACAGGACCATGACCAGTGTAGAGTACTGACAACTTTGAACTTACTGTGCTTTTGTGCCTACTGATCCAGCCACACACCCCTCATATACTAACAACTTCAGATTACCTTGACTGCTCATTACTCTTGATGTAGTTATTGCTTTTTTATTTCCAGTACAATGATAACAAACGCATATTTATTACAACAAAATGACAATGTCTTGCCTAAGAAGCAGTGTGATTTATTTTTGTTGTTCATGACTTGAATTGCCAGACTGATGCGTAATTAAAATGTGCAGCTTGCTGTAAAGCAGAGTACTGTCATTCTAGATGAAAAACTATCAGTTGTTAGTATTACCAGACAATGAAATTTGTATCAAATACTTAGATTAATCAAGAATTAAAATAAACAAAACAAAACAAATAAAAACCCCAAAGTAACTGCCTTTAGAATTATAAAATGGCATAGGGGGTTGGTTTTTTAATCAATAAATCTACTGCTTAAACAAACAAACAAACAGAAAATTAAAAAAACTAGTCAACAAGAATCTAGGGAAAAGTGCAAGTTATCTTACTTCAGGGATACCAATAAAATTCTGTCAAAAGATGATACTTTGATGGCAAGCAAATCAACTTGCTGGATGCCACTATACAGTAATGCTGCGATATTAAAGTGTAACTGTAAAGTTTCATGCTGACATACACATGTATGTCTACATGCAAAATTATAATTTGACTGAGCCATGTGCAAATCTGCACTGTTCATTTAGCAGAAATTTAGCAACATTCAACACTTATTAGTCAGTTGAAATTTGTTGGGCAACCTGCAGCTTCTTACTTTTATCCGAGGGTTTCCCTTTCTGTTTTAGAGCTTATCCTCTTTGTTACCCCTTCATCATTCATGAAAATATTTTTTCCTAAACCTGTTTAGAAAGCCAATCATATAACTGTAATCTATATGCGTGTGTTGATCTAGTGAAGTAGAACATTTTCTAGAAGATAGTTAAACTATTTTTAAAAAACCGTGTTAAGAGAATGTCAGGAAAAAGCCTCTGACTGAATGCCTGAGCACTGCACAACCAAGCGCTACTTCATGATGCTGCTTTTAAGTCTAGAGAACTGGAATTATGATGGAATGACACACTTCACTTCCAGAAGCAATAATAGAAAATGAGGAACCTTGGCATTCACCTTGGTAATCACTGTTCATTTTCTCAAGAAAAAAAAAAAAGTAGATCTTTATGTAAAGGATTCTGAAATAAAGGTAATTGACTCTAAAGCTGGAACCACTAGGATATGATGAAAGCGAAAGACTGAGATAAAAGGCAAACAGAGGAGCAAAATATTAGAATGAATAGGTAGCAAAAATCAAGTGTTTTACTAGAGTATAGAACACTTTATGTAAATTAAGAGAGCAAGCGAGGCAAACGTATGAGCACGATACATGTGTCTGTGACCACAGAAGCAAGTAAGAATTTTGATCTGGAATTGGAAACTTCCCAGGAAAAGCAGGGACCTGCAGTGACATTGTGTCCCCACACAATTTAATTGATAACAATGTTTATGCTAATCATGAAAGTCTTTGTACTTATAGCCACACTGTGCTTAATTTTTTATAAGTCTACAAAATCTAAAACCAGCATCAATGATATCTAAACAAATTATTCTTTCTCACATTAACTAATGCAACCTATAGCTTGCGATATAGGTCAGCGATTTTATTTAAGAAGCCCCATAATTCTTCAAGTAATTAACCTTTAAAAGCCTATGACTGGCATGAGTCTTTGTAGCCTGCATTTTAACTCAAGTAAATACTTGTGGCTAAACCATACCTTTCAACTGAGCTAACATTGGGAAAATGGGTAGATTCTTAAATATGCCATTGTGCTTGAGTCCTGTGGAAATCTGTGTTCATCTTACTTCATTAGTTCTTTTTTTCCCAGGATTATTACAGAAACGGAAAGATGGCAGGTGAATGCAGAGATTAATCCATTAGTCTGTACATGCTTCCATTTCAAAGTTTGTTAATTTTCTTTCTCCTTTGTCAGTTTTAATTTGTCACTAAAACCAAAATGAAATAATTGTGCCAGTGTCTAAGTTCTGTTGCATAGTCAAGGTTTTAGTGCAGGTATAAAATTGGCTTTTGGAATCAACTGACACTGGATAAATGATTACATAGTAACACATGTTGAGACAAGGCTCCCAACATGTCAAATTAAATCAAAATCAAAATTAGTTCAATCACAGTTTAGTGTTTATGCACACTGGTAACATATCTTGCAAAATACTTACAAAGCTACTGTTTGCAAAATATTATAATGAAATGTAATCATTGCCTTTGGAAACCAATGGCAAGGAATTATAAACAGTGAAATTGTTTAAACTCAGACTTTGAAATACCTTTTCCTTCTAGTAAGTCACTACCTCCTTTAAAAAAGTACTTTACAAAGCACCTGTCTGTCACATTGATATTCTATGCAATGATTAGGCACCAACACTATCAAAGTCATTCTAACCTTTCAGAACTCTCTTTGGCTAGTTTCCTACATTAGTCATAAAAACAGTACAAAGACTACTTCCATTCAGCCTTTTACAGCTATTAAAACAAATTAGAACATTTAATTCACACTCTGACATCCTTACAGAAGAGAGTGCAGGCAGAGGCAGGCAGAGGCATTCTCAAGGCTTTTGTAGAGGGTCATCAGATTGAATTCCAAGGCTAATCCATATGCATAATGAAAATAACATCTTCCTTTCTGAAAACAGTTATGAAAACAACAGGATCACCTACTCATATGAGTATCTGAAAATAAATGGCAGGATTGTGATACCAAATTGTATTGCTGTAAGTCTTACTGCTGCAGAGAGAGACAGATTTTGAAATGCATTTAAATGTGAAGACAAGGAGATTAAACCCTAACAGGACCTTCTATTGAGATATCTAACCTTGACAGAAGACAGTGGGAATTACTTTTTTACTTGTTTTAGACACCTTAATAATGTTATCCAGAGCTCTTACATATTGGATAATCACATTGGCATTAATACGTTCACCTTTATGAGAATGAGTTACTTCTAAGAGCTGTTGAATTGAGACTTTGATTTCTAACATGTAAGTGATTTTAAAACTGATTAATTAAAGACCCATTAAGATTGTGAGAAAATTCCCAGTGTCTTCAATGGAATCAAAACTGAGTCTATAAATGAAAATGCAATGTTTGCTCTGAAAGAGGCAACAGAAAAGTTCATGATTCAAAATATTTATCTTACTTATGAGCTATCCAAATTAACTTAAATGTATTGCTCCTGCTAGCTTAGGCTTTCTGGGCCCCCTCCAATTCATGCATCTGTGTATGCTGTGTGACAAAGCTGTTTAGTGAGAAAATTTTGCCACATAGCATCACATTTCAGCATCTGATACACTGCATGGTGGCTAAACTGTTCCTTAGCTATTTGCCAGTTGGTGCTTTACCACTGAATTCACCAGGAGCCAACACAAGTAAGGAAGAATAGGTGTCTAACTTCATCCTCAGATTTTCTTACTGCTTTGGTGATAATGGACCATTCTGTTGCTGAATACAGCAAAAAGAATTAATAATTCCTATCTGTAAGATAGTATATAAAGTAGGTCAATATCAAACCCATTCAAAAAAGTAGGGAGACCAAGGCACAAAGACTTGAAGTTCCTGGTTCCAAATTATTCAGGCAGCTCATAGAAAAAAGCAAATATGGGAACTCATACTATTGTAAAGTGTCAGGTCAGCAGCTTCAGAAGCCAAGCCTTTGCCATTCCGAAGGCAAAAAAAAATGTTGCCAGTTGTTTGAGAAGTTAAAATATGTGGTGGTTCCAGCATTTTGATACAGAGATAAAGAGATGCTCATTTCAAATCATCTGAACTCCAGTCCCTTCATTTTTGCCTTTAGAAACTCCAGATACAACAGAAGTAAAACTTTCAAGGGAAAATATATTTTCAGGGGAAAATATATTCATCTCACTGAGTTTTCTTCCAGGAAGATTTCCACATGCACAGAATACATAGTATAATGCCATTCTTTAATGATAATGGTTTGGTCTGAGTATTTTTTCCTCTGTAGTGTGTATTTTCTACCAGTGTCTGGTAGGAGTGGATTTTTTTTCACCTGCTTTACTATATTCTTTGTAGGTGAATCAGTATGTTACATTTCCCTGCCACGCATAGTAATAATAAAGAGGTTAAATGACTACAATGAACTATAGTAAAGATCAGAACGACAACAGACCATTAAAAAAACCCGCAATGGTAATCATGGGTTCTTAGTTGTGTATTTTATTGTTGAGAACCATCAAATTATTTTTTGCAATCAACATACGTTAGATTAATCACATTGTATGGTTTTGTGGTTTGACAGTTTTCTCTTTCTCCTTCACGTATATACTCTCTCTCCACTGCATTCCAGAGGCTATACAGTGTCTTGAACTCAGCTAGCTACACCTCTAAGTCACAAGGCAAAATAAGATGTTTAGGTGCACAGCAACTAAAAATGCTCATTTAAGGGCTATTTTTCTGAAATAATATCTATATACATATATACTACATGTATTTTGCTAGTGACACGCTACAACAACAAAATTCCTCTCTACGAGACTATCCTTCACGAAAAATCCTACCTTAGAAGTGAATATAAACAGTACCAAAGCACTTTCCACCCCAAAATAGACAAAGCTTTCTCTAAAAAAACCCCATGTATTAATTTCACAGGCATAAGGAAAAGAGACCATAGGTGTTTATATCACAGTTCCACATATCCTAATCTTTCATTTCCAGGAACTAAACTCAAAGGTTCCAGGACTTCCCTAATTCATTTTTGCAAGAAGTGAATATTTCCTGTATCAGGGTTACCACAATGTGTTGACTTCATTTTTCTTCCTCTTGACCTCCACCTGTCTTTAAAACTTCCTCTAAGCAGCTGAGACCAGATATGCCTTGTGTGTGACAAGTCTTGCCTACATGCACCAGCTGAGAACTCTCCTCTCTTGTAGTCAGCTCCTCAGCAGCTGAATTAAGTAATTCAAATCTGCTTTGTCCAACTCTAGCAGTACAAGAAGGCCTTAAAGGGATCTTTTGAGAGGAGATTATGTTTTAACCATTCTAATGAACTCAATGCATTATAGAACTTTACAAAAATCACACTGCTTCTTTCTATTTTATGTAGTTGAAAAATCATAATTTAAATTTGGTAAAGCAATCCAGTTTATTTCTAGTATAAGACAAATATGCCAAATTCGAAAGTGGTAAAAAACCAAATTAAATCCACATGTATGCATCCAAGGATGAAAAATCTAATTCGACATTCACTCAGCTGAAAGATCTGAAGTAGTAGAATTTTCAGTGGGGCAGGTGAACCAGACTTTGAGGCAGGGTATCTAGTCTGTAAGAATCAGTGTTCCAGGGAGAAGACATCTTCAAATATACAGTTTTCAGAGACAATTAAAAACCCTTTCACAAATAGGTGTTGTGGGAAGAGAATGGCTCCAGTTGCATTGTAAAAGGGTTCATTGCAGCTGCTCATGATATATAAGTAGACATAAAGACATTCATTAGAATCAAGGGCCTCCACAGACCTCCATTTAAGAAAAAATTAATAGTTTAATATGCTGAACACAGTATTGTAACACTAAGAATTTTTCTAGCTAGACTGCATTAATAATGAAGGGCTTAGCTTTCTTCCACTATGCTTTTTAAAGAGGTTCTACGGTTCCTTCTTCTCTGGACAGAGGCCTCGATTTTCCGAGGTTACTCAGTGAGAGACAGGTGCTGATGTAGCTTTATACTATGTAGTTCAGAACTCTTCCTCTTTCTCTGCCTCCTAGAAGGCTTGTTTATTTTCTTTCATAACTACCGAAGTTCAGGATGGAGTTCTGTGCAGTTTGGTGAAATGATGTTTACTTTTTATTTACAGCAATAGTAGATTCCTTCTTTACTTGTAATTTTGCCTGAGAATAACACCAGCGAAAAAAAAGTCAGCAGTAACAAACAAAAACTGTTGTATGCTAACTAAGTGTGAAGCATCCTGCCTAACAGTATGAATGGAAACTCAGTTATACTGCAAAATAGCATAGTAATACTAGGGATCTCTGACCAGGTGCCTGTTAAGACGTAATACAACCTTACAAGACCACAAAATCGGCACTCTGCTCCAAAGCAGCACACTGAGTGTCTTACATCTGTGTAGGATCAGAGCATGGATGTTAGTCCCCTCCTTCTTTGTAGAACCTTCATTTATATTCTCTAGGAGGCAGTTGGTTCACATGTGAGGACCCGTGATTAGTATGAGGGACATTATGACATTCTTCTAATTCAACTTCCTTCCACAATAATCAACTACAACATTTTTAATTAAGTTCCTGATCCACATATTTTATCCCAATTTGCTTTTATGGTATATTGGGCATATTAAAGGTTATTATTCATTAAGGAATTTTATTTTGATCTTCTGTGGCAAGTTGGTGAATATTCAACCAAAGGAATTAATCCTATGCTGATCACACTTAAAATTTCTTCTGTGTTATCAGTCCTTGTAGTAATCTTCCTTTAATTATAAATATAACTGATGCGTATATATAATAGATAATGAAATATTTATATGCATATATAATTATATATAATAAGCTATTATAGATATAAATGAGATATATAGAACTCAGTCTAGGAAAAAAATCCAGACTCAGGAATAACTTATTGTTACCAGCCTCCAGCTTCTGATTTTCTGAGTGAATAGACCCTCTCTAGACAGGTCTTCTAAAATAAGTCTGCAAGAATAGTGAGGAATAGGACAGGTTAAGGAGAGGTATTTCATTTTTATTGTATTGTGGTTTGGTTATTATCTAAATAAACACCTCAGCCCAATTTGGGTCTGCAGCAGGGTTTGTGAAACTCTGATAATGCTGGCTTCAACCAGGTTTTCTGTCCCTCCTTTCTTTCTTACAGAGCTGGGAAGCTGATCTTCGGCTAGAATTGCAGCTTTTGGGACCTTCAGCCCTTGGTTCAGTACCTCAGGATGACAGGAGCTGGTGTGTTCAGCTGAGCCTCCTGTCAGGGCCTCAGAAGATCCATATGAAATATTTTGCAGTCAATGAACTGTAATTTTCTTACAAATAGCTATTTCATCCTAAATATAGCCTATTGCTTCTACTTAGAAAAGATAAAACAAAATTAAAGCATATTAAAACATTCTGTGACTTCCTTCATTCAGAAGTAAAATGACCTTTCTTCACTAGCTCAAGGAGGATTAAGATAAAGTGACCCAAGACCACTCTACATCTGAATTAAAGCACCCATACAAAGCTTTAATGCTCTGTAGCGAGTGTGCGATGGTTAATTTCTTTTAAGTTCTCCTGAATGTCCTGTGCCTTTTTTGATATTAATGGGCTTGTTCCCCCATTACAAACCTCTTAATAAACTGTCATGATTTACCAAGGTACTTAAATATGTGGTTAATTTAAAGCACATAAGTGAGTCCATTCATTATGATGACACTCCACTTGCCCTTTAAGTTAAACATATGCTTCCTGAATTGTAGCCTGAAAGTGAGTCTGTTCACAAAGGATGTTTTTGGGACATCACAGTTCCCAATCCTGCAAGGTGCTGATCACTCTGCATTGCTAACCATCACAAAAGCAGTCGTGGATTCTCAAAATTTCTTAAAAGTTCTCAGCACCTTGCAGGAACAAATCTACCCTCTATCAGTCAGCAAAATCAAGGCCTGATTTACATGTGTCTGCCTGCCTTCACAGTTTGAGGCAATTTTGTGCTCACAAATCATTGACCTGAATTCATGTGCCTAAAGTGAATGTGAGCACAAATATTAGCCGTTATCTAATCACCCAAAGAATATTTGCACCTGTTATGAATTATGCATGCTGAAATTCAAGCTCAATTATTTGTATATGCAAAGTTGAATACACAAAAAAATGTTTCTTAAAATCTAGGACAAGATGTTAAACTCACTATATTTTATACAACAAGTACTGACTTACAGAATATTAAATATTTTATGTCTGGGTAAGAGCATATGCTTAAAAGTGGTAAAATATGGATTAATACAAGATTCCTCACATAAGAACAGGATACTGTTTCTTCCCTGAATTCTGAACTTTTTGAATATATTTGGTAAACTTACTCAAAGAAGGCAATAGACTGTCATTAGAGAGGATAAATTTTTGTATTTGTATATGCAAATTACTGTGTTTAAAAATACGGTCTTTAAAATGTCCATTCAATCTAGGCATAAGGAAAGGAGTCAGAAATCTTTAAAAAGTAAAACGGTGAAAAGAAGCGGAAAAAGTCCCTGAACTAAGGTAACAAAAATTTCTGAAAGAAAGAACATTTACTAATATGAGCTGTGGTCTTCTGTCTTGTTTCCATTGGTCTACCTGCTACTGCAAATGGACAGCTGTAACAGTGTGAAACTAGGAAACATTTTTTTCCATCATCTCTTTGCTATGGATGACTGCTAAGGAGCTATGTCAGAATAACTCCTATTGCCAGATTAGACAAAGGAAAAGAATTAGCTAAGATTTCATGTTTTGACAGTTGACAAGGAGACATCAAGAAGGAAAAAGAATTGAACAAGTAGGACAGGTGGAAAGACTTACCAGAAATCCTACACAGCCCCTCCAAAAGAGAGTTATGGTAAGGACAAAAACCCCTTTGGAAACAGGGATTCCACATTTCTCAAGATACGTAGCTTAATCTCTGATATCCTGCCTTTGCATCCTGTTCAGCTTTCTGCTACAAGTTTACAGCAACAGCCTACTAGTATAAATGACATGATGTAATTTTAGTAGTGAGAATGAATCTGGCCATTCAGTTTGTTAATGACTAAGTGAAGAACAGTCTCAAGATAGCAACTCACTTCTTTATATTCAGTCTGAAAATAGGGTTTTGACTTCAGACATGAGAGGCATAGCTGAGCAAACATGACCCAGATTTATACTTTTATGTGCTATGAATTTTGTTTTCCTTGATGCACAATGAGCAATCTAAGCTGTTCTAAAAGAGCTACTTACAGTCACTCAAAAACCACCGTTGAAAACATTCCAATAACAATATTTTTCATTCTTTGCAAACAAATGACCATCAGAAAAAGTAGTCGTTACTTTAAATTTTGAACCAGCATAGCCTTTAAAACTAAAATATGAAAAAGAATTTATTTTCTGCATATCCTACTAAATTGTCCATTCACTGTAAGGATATCTAAGTACTTCAAGTCTAAACAGGAGAGGAAGAATTTAGTCTGTGCTATTTTAAGTTCAGAGAAATCTTTAGGCAAAGCAAAACACCCTAGTAATCACCACAGATGAAACAGAAGTGCTTCAAAGATGTAAATTTGCAATTTTCAGTCTCTTTTTCATTTAAGAAAATGTCCTGAAAGTCCTTGAATTTTGACAGTCTTGCATCAGCTAGCTGCCTGCATCATTCCCCTGGGCCTGCTTTTCAGATGCTCTCAGGTTGGGATCTATAGTAACACTGCTTCATATCACAAGCACAAACAGCTTTTCTTGCATATTTATCTCATTGCTATCTCGGAAACTGTATGCACAGCACAATAGCTTTTCAAATATTGATGGAATATTCAGCTGTTATCTCCCGTGCAGCACTCCCTCAAAAAGCAGTACAAACATTTTCAGCCTTTGCTTAACGTCATATATACCTGTTTCTTACTTTCCATTGCACATATTTAAAGCTAATGTAACAATTGAATTAAAAATAACTGACCAAGAAATAAGTTCTTAAATCCTTTAAAAGCATAGGCCAAATTTTCAAAGGCAAGTGACTGTGTATTACTGAATATATTCTTATAATCAGATGCAGATTTACCTGGATGGAGTCAATCACAAATTTATCTCCCGAATCACATGGCTGGTACATCACATGTTTCTACACAGTACAACAAGACTGCATGATTATGCAGCCTTTTCCTCCACATCCATTTGTTTTAGAGATATTTCCATTCTTGATTATGGTTATAGGTGCATAGCATAGGATCCAGTACCTGGTAAAGACATCTTTCTTTGTTTCAATGTGAACCAAGAGTTCAATTAAGATGCCCAAACACAGGTATGTACTGCCATTTGAGATAGTAGGATAGCCTGCTGTCGCTGCTGGTGTCTAGCTGCTGCTCTTGAAGAGCATAAGCATGGGTGTGAGTTGCAAAAATACTGTGTCTATCACCTCTATGGAGAAATTAACACCTCAGGACAGCTTAAATCACCTGTTCTGCCTATGTTTGGACACTTGGATCAAGCTGTTGGTGCCTAATCTCCCCTTATAAACAATGAATACCTGGTCAATACAGTAAAAAGGAGTATGGAAAACTAATCACTTTGCCCTATAATAGATACATATTTGTTGTTCAGCTTATTGTCTCTAGAGACTCCATTGACCATGTCAAATATAATGCCAGTTTAGACACTTGGCTCACATGAAGATACTGACAATAAGGTACAGAATTTAAGTTTTTTATTTCATAAGATAACCCCCAACTCCTCAATTTCCATAAGCAAGGACACACACTTTTGCTGTGAGCTGGAGATCTATGTCCTCATGTATAAAGTATGCAGGTATCTAAAATGGGATTCATGCCCATTGAAGAGGATAATCTACAAATTCATGCATACTTTGATGCCAAGATTTTACCAATGCATTTAATTTTAACATGCACTTCTAGGTCTGTTTTTCTGCTTACTCCAAACTGCCACAGTCTTGGACACATTTCAAGGCTAAGCTTGATTTATTAAATATTAAAACATACAAAGTTTTGAGAGACTAGTCTTCCTGCTACAAGAGGCTAGTTCTTACTATAGGGCAGCAGATTATGAAACCTCTGTTTTCACAAAACACACTGTATCAAGCCAGCTAGATCACTGCCTAGGAAAGGAAAGAGCTGTAAATTGGAACCTTCTTAATATGTTGAGGCCATTTCCTGGACCATCATCTTAAATGGGATGATACCCTCTCTGCAAGTAGGTATTCTTATGGAAGTAGTCTAGGTGATGGGATAACTAAAGTTTTAGTTATCTGAGGCTGGGTGAGTGTGGTGAGTTGGCCCCGGCTGGCAGCCAAGCACCCACACAGCTACTCGGTCGCTCCCCCCCCACTCCCAACCAGAATGGGGAAGAACAAGAGTGAGAAAAAACCACGGGTCGAAATAAAAGCAGGGAAACCATGCACCAGTTACTGTCAGAAGGAAAGCAGACTCAACTCTGCTTGAATCTGGGGAATTTAACTTAATTTAAAACACTTAATTATTGATTTGGGTATTGGGAAATAAAGAAGACAAACATTTAAACACTTTGTGAAAACACCTTTCCTCCTCCTTTCCCCAACTCATCTTCACTGCAGGCCTCTCCTCCCACCTTGTTATTGCTGCAGGTTACACTCAGTCCCTTCAGTGAGGCGACACATGGGGCAGGGGGGTGGGATGAGGGCACAGCGGTGTCTCCTGCCATTCCTTGTTTCTTACTCTGCCACTGCTCCTTCCTTCATGCTTGTTTCCTCCTCTCTGGTGTCTCTGGTGTGAGTCCTCCACAGTCTGAAGCCCCTCTGTGGGCATGGGCAGCTCCACCAAGAAGCACCTCATATGTTCTCACATCATTGATCCTTTTTCTTTCAGCATTTTACTGTTCTTTCTTAAACATGTTTTCCCAGAGGCACCTCCCACTAGGCTGAGGGGCTCAGCCGGGCCCTGCGGTGGGTCTGCTGGAACCAGCTGGAACCGGCTGTGTCCGGCACAGGGCAGCCCTGGCCTCCCCTCACAGAGGCCGCTCTGCAGCCCTCCACTGCCAGCACCTTGCCATTTATACCCAATACAGCAAGATGTATCCCCTCTAGAACAACTCATCATCCATTTGCAGAGGTGAATGTGCAATAAGTCGCCCTAGAGATGGTAAAAGGGTCACCAGCACTTAGTTCCCTGGAGTCTTTGACGCTCTGAGGTGGGGTGCGGTGCAAGGCTGCTTGTTTGCCTTTTGGGGAGCAGTCAGTCCAGACTGTGGATTTAAATGGTGGCAGCGAAAGCTGTCTGGCAAATCTTGGGACTAAACACAGTGTGAGCTACTAACACAATATCCACAAATGTTTCTTACATTTTTTTCCTGCTGTTCAACTTCTACACTGGCCTTGTTTATGTGGCTGGTTTCAATTTTAAAATAAATACATTGTTTAACAAGACTCACCTGAAGTGGCTGCAGAGCTTTTGCTGAGAAGCTTGGAGTGACAGCTCTCAGTGTGTCACCTTGTCTACCTTGGTGGTAATCATTTCAAAGGATTTCAACAAACAAGTCAGGCACAATCTTGATCCCTTCCTAAACCACATTGACAACCCATAATCAGACTGTTTTTCTCATGCATCTCTTCCAATTTGATCTCACAGTTTTAAAAACTCTCCAAGTTGATGTTAAACTACCGACTTCGTAATTTCTTTGTATCTGTCACTGTATGTCTGCTAGCCAGTTTAGCACCAGTAAAATATCAATCTGGAACTGTGCTGAAACATATTATCTTCTAGGTATGGTCCACACTCAAATATTTCCCTTAGTCTCTCTTTACCTTTAGTCCTGGGATTTTGGTCTTCCTCTGCAGGTAGGCATGTACTCTGGAGCTACAGAGCTGCATTGACGAGAAGCAGGTACTGGAAAATTATAAGCAAGCCCAACAGATGTTAGCAGATGTGAATTTTACGTAAATACAGAAAGGAAAGTTACAGCATATAACCTTCCCCAATGCTTGCTGCATTCATTAGAGGGGTGACAAGGAGGGTCCCCACACACTCCCTCTACCATCTCCCAGTTAATATAGCAGAAGAGCGCTGTGGATGCTTTCTTCTGTTTCTCTGACACCTTGGCAAAAATACATGAGAGGCAATTGGCTATCATCAGTCATCTATGAAATTTCTTTTGTTAGAAATTACATAGAATGGATAAATGGATCCATCTCCCAACTTTCCCTGCAATTTGCCCTGACACGTACCTGATAAACAAAAGAAATTTTATGTACTAAATGTATATGGGAATGGTTTGAATACCTTGAGTAGGTTTAAAATTCATAAATATACCAATACCATTTTAAATTTTGTGAGGCAAAAAATTAGAGTGAACTCCAACAGGTGGAAAGCTGGCAGCCATAAGGGTACTAGAAATGCAATCACAAATATAATGTCAAAAGTCTGAATACAACATTTAAAATTCAAGGTTTTAAAAAATATTTTAAAGAATAATATGTCAGCAATTATAAGTTGGGGTTTCTGTTTGTGTGGGAATACACATTAGTTTAATGAAATGTATATGAAACCGAAGAAAAAATTCTTACCACTAGAGGAAAATATAGTATAATGTTTCAAGCTATGAAATGATGTAAGTGCAGAATTATCCAGCAGTAACTGTTTATTCGTTTGATTCTTTGCATTGTAAGATTTATTAGATTGCTCACTTACCATGCACATGTAACTACAGTTTAAATTTATAAGGCTACTTTGCTTAACCATGCATACGCTAAAAGATATAGGTATATTCTATTCTTGTGCACATATGTAATTGTGATTGCTCAGTTTATCAAGCAAGAAGTGAACCAACAGTGTCACTAGGTTTGTTTTAGGCTGTCACATTCTTCCATTGTTGTCTTCTGAGTCCAATAGTTTCTGAGCTAAGAGGGCAAGAACTTAGACATTCTGAGCAGTGAAGCAAAAATTGCTTTTTGTCATTAAAACCAAACCATCCTGAAAAATAATGATTTGCTTTTAATGGATTTTTTTTTTTCTTTACACAGGTGTTCACATGCATCAAGCTACCTTTAATTTGGGTGTTTTAGGATTTTGCAGAAGCACAACAAATATATACAGCTGTTAACAAAGCGTAGAGCATCAGTGTGTTTACTGATTCTCCACTAGAGCTTGTACAAAGGGAAGGAATTGTCAATTTCTCCTTGATAATAACTAAACTTGTTATACTTTTCATTTCTCTGTAGTGGTATCGTAACTGCTCCATTTCTTCTGCAATCTCAAAGTTGTGACTTGTATTATGTACTCTTCCCTTTATCTTTAGGATTTCAGTACAGCTGTAAATATTTTCTGAATTTGTGCAGTCATACTCTTTTCTGTTCAAAAAGTGGTATTTCAGTTCTCCCTCAGAACTGTTAAAATATTTATAAAATGACAGAAAAGCATCCATTTAAAAAACCTGAATCTAGCTTCTCACTTGTTTTCAGAATGTAATGGTCAGCCATAACTAGTGATACTTGCTGTTCAAGAACCCCAAGTCATAGCAAGATAGAAAAAAGCAGATGCTATATTTTGGTAACAAGATTTGCTAGTTCTTTTCTCTAGCTGCAGACATGGAATTTATTTGTGCAAATATGACAATAGCATAGAAATTACAGATGCATAACAGCTCTGTCCCATTGCCACTTCTCATCTACATGGTATATTTCGATGGTTAGTAGCTTGATGTGTTACCAGCACTTGGTGAGCCCAGCCTTGGCAAAGAGTTCAGAATAACAAAAGCCAGCAAGAAAGGAATGTGTGTGTAAGAGTGTGCATGAGTGGGATGCCCAAAACTGATCTTGGTAAAGAGGAAGACAACCATCAGTCCAATTAAACAGTAACTGGTGAATTAAGAGACCTCTGTGGAAAAAAGTCATCTAAGCAGATACACAAGTGAAACACAAGGATTTGTAGCGGACAGGAGAAGAGGGGAGTAGGGCAGCAATGGCGCTGGTGTCACCCTGCCAGATGTGGCCCCATGACACCAGGGGCTCTGCCTGGGCCTGGCAGCACAGCACCCCATGGGCCACTCTGTCCCCAGCCACTGCCTCCATCTGGCCCACAGCTATCACGGGGGCATTCAGAGACTTGCACCCTGCGGGTGTGGGGTCACCCACCTCTGGGAGGATGGGGGGCAGCCAGTGCACTCACATGTCCCAGAGCAGGGGGTGAGCAGGGTGTCCCACACACCCAGATGAGGGGGACCTGCACCACCCATGGCCTCTGAAGAGGTGCATGTGCATGTATCACTGTGTTGGGGATAAAAAGAGGGATTAAGATTTATTTGGATTATAGAAGGTATTTAGAAAATGCTTTGCTGCTTATTAACATTTGCAAAAGTATTGTGGTTTATCTGTTGTATTACTAATATTGATCCTGAATATATAGTTCACTGATTCTCAGTTAATTTCGCCTCATTAAATCAGTAAAACCACTTCAGTCCTAATTCGGTTTAAACTACATGAACTGAGCAGGTTTTCCATGGGACAGGGGCTTGATTTACTAATGAACATCCTCTAAACTGTGATTGAACAGCTTGGAAACATGAATGCTTATCTAGCTGCACCCACCACTTTGCTTGCCACTCCAACAGCTGATATCAGAGCAGTCTTCACTTGCACTTCATTTTAAATGAAGTTACATGAAGTGAAAAGTATTTTGCTGGCAGAACTGCTCCTCTTAGTTGAACAGTCTGGGATAGGATAGAGGGCTGAAAAGACCAGATTTTTTTTTGAGGTGGGTTTAGGGGTTTTTCTGTTGTTGTTTGTTTGCATTTCAATGTGCTTTTATTTCTTTTTAATTTTGTAGGGCTTTGGGGTTTGTTTTCTTCGGCTTTTTTTTTTTTTTTTTTTTTTTTTACAGCCACAGAGTCACCTTTGGGAGAACCTCTTAGCTCATGCTCTCTTCCTTTCCTCTACATTACATTCTTCTCTCATTGATTTGCTGATAGTGGAGAAGGTGATAAATTATGTTTGGTACAGAAAGATGGCCTTTTACAAGTTAAAGATGCTTTGCCTTTCAGTCTGTGAGCTATAGCTGAATAAAAATACCTCTGATTGGTTTTGACATTACTTCCAGCATATTTGATCACTCCCACAGGCTTGAAAGTCCAAGCATGTTAATCATGCTTGACTGTTTGCACTGAAGAGTCAGAATTAACTGAAAATAATAGCTAAATTACTCCACTGTATGTTGAGGTCTACAAAAACTGGTGCATGCCTTAACTTGACAAGTCCTTTATAAGCCAGAGGCAGATCATGATCACCAATCATAATTTAAGATATGATTTTAAGCCAGAACCAAAAGTTGTTCAGTGAATTCTGAAGGCAATATAAGAAAAGATTTCTATTTCCCTGAGAGCTTTAGGTGAGTCTTTTGATAAATTCCTTTAAAAAACAGTAAGGTTGAGGTTTCTAGTGGCTGAAAATACATTTAATAGGCTAAATACCTTGATAAACCTCTGTAACTTAATTTACCTAATTTACAAAAAATGTGTAGTTGAAATATTTATTCTGCCTTCTGCCTACAACACTACCAAACTGATCTTTTATATCAGAGAATACCCTCTGGAAGGTCAGGCCTGCAATCTGGTGTTTAAAATGATCTCATTCTTTCTACAGAGTTTGCATTCCTATTACATTTGGCTTTTGCAAATGTATGCTTACTGGTATAATGTTCTATGAACTTTTTCCTGTAGAGTATTATCTGTTCTCATGCTTCTTCAGCTTCTATATCTGTCTTTCTGTCGTGTCCCAATTTCTCAGGACGATGACTCAGGTTTGCTGATTCCCAGGTCAGGAATAAGGTGAAACCACTCCAGGGATCCTTTAACTCACAAAACTCAATTTTTATTCACTCACCACAAGAGCTTGCATGCTCACCACAAAAATTGGTATGCTCACAACAAAAATTGGCATGAAACTATGTCAGTAAGCTGTGTAACATGTGCTAACCATACATCACCAAACATATACTGCAGGCCTTGCTTATTTGGGGATCATTTCAGGGAAGACAATAAGGAGAGCCCTCCCATTGAATCATGAGGTTCAGAGTGGACCCCCTTGCTTTCTAGACTCCCTCTCAGTGAGGATCATAGGGGCGGCTGGATCCATTCCTAGTCCCAGACTTGGTCAACAGTTTATGTCTAAAGGGATTAGGTGTAGCGATTACGGGGAAAAAAAAGCAGGGGAGGGAGAGAGAGACAAAGAGAGAGAGAGAAGAGAAAGATTTCACCAGTCCTGGGTCCAGCATTGGTCCAGTCAGCCGAGGTGTCCAGTTACCATGGGTGCACGTGCCTAAGGGCTTCAGTTTGTGTCCTTTTATCATCCTTGCCCCTCCTTCAGGTGGGCACTTGAGCTCATTAGGCTAATTAGGTGTCATGCACAGTTTGTGCTTTCAGAACCTTTGGGAAATGGATTGGTGGGCTTGGGGGTCGTTTGGGGAGTAACTTCCGCTTCCCTGCAGACATGACTGTTGTTCGATCTTTGGCCATGCGTGGTGAGCTGCCCTGCTCAGCATATTAGAACAGCATATCAGAACACGGAGCTGTGCACCCTCCGGCACGCCCTCCCTGTCCTGCGCTGATCTGTGCTGATCAACTTCTTTTCACCTGTGGTTCCTTGCTATGCAAGTTCGTAGTTAGGTAGCACTTGCCCCACCACAATGTTTGAGCCGTTAACTCTTTCAGTCTCACACTTTCCTCCCTCTGTTATTCATTCTTTGAAAAATACTCAACCCTTTCATGTTAAAGAAATAAGTAGCATCATTCTTTATGTCTTCTATTTTATATAATCTTAAATGTAATTCTAATCTTGATTTTTATATATCACAAGTTCTATCAATCAATCCACGCATGCTGGTTCCACTACATTCTATGTGATAATTTTTCAAAATTCATTATTTTATAATTTTCAGTGCATTGACTATTTGCCCTTGATATAGTATTAAACTGAAGTTAAAAAGAAGTTACTGCCACAGAGATGGTTAATATGCCATTCTTATTTTGAATGGCAAACTGCCCAATAGCGGTGGATTGATATATAATTTAGCTATTACCCATATTGGAGTAACTTGCATCTATTAATTTTTCAGTGATGACATTAAAATATATCAAAGAGTCCCAAAACTATAGTCAGCTTTCCAAACCAGGGGATCAGATCTTTAAGTCTTTGGTGTATGAATCCAGATAACTATCTAAGGAGGACTGAGGTCATTTTGATACAAGTGCATAACGGAAATGACAGAGTTTCCTTCCTTAGGATAGACTACATCTGTTGGGGGTTTTTTGAGCCTAGTGATTATTCTGATAAAAATCCCAGGTAAGTGACAGAAAGGTCAGTATCAGGTGCTTCAAAACCAGAAAAAAAATTATATCACTACTTGGCACTTCTGGTACAGTAATTGGAATGTATTTTACTGGAACTTGACTGATTTTCTTTCTTATTTTTGACTCGACACAAAGGACATTTATTATCATTATACTCTATCCTATCTACTCTAGCTGTGCATATTCATGTTTTTCATTTTTATTAATCCTATTAATCTCAGGATTAGATAATATCTCATAGCAATTACTTACATATGCTAATTATATATTCTGTAAATTAGCTCTCCAGGTTTAAAATTCCTTCATAATTAAATTGATTGGCTTACCTTAAAAAAAAACAAAAACAAAAACAAAAAAACCCTCTATCTTTTAATTTACTTACTGTAAAGTGTTCTTTATTTGTCAATGAATATTTTTCCACCTGTTATTGATGTTATCTTTGAATGTTCCTCATCCTTAGAATACCTCCCTCCACTTCTTCTATATGTCTAATTCTTCAGGACCCAATTCAGATCCCACAGTAGGAAATAATACTCATAGGAATTTTTATATTCTACTGTTTTTTAACAGAAAAATGACCATACTAAAGAACTTCAAGGTATAGTTTCTAACCAGAAGATCAGAATATATATTTTTAACATATTCTTATCAAGCTTTCTTCCAAAGATATTCTAATACCACAGAATCATAGAATCACAGAAGGGTTGTGGTTGGATGGCAACTCTGGAGATCATCTAGTCCAGCCCACTGCTCAAAGCAGGGTCAGCTAGAGCAGGCTGCTTAGGGCCATGTCCAGCTGGGTTTCAAATATCCCCATGAATGGAGACTACACAGCTTCTCTGGGCAACCTGTGCCAGTGTTGAACCACCCTCATAGGAAAAAGAAAATTCTTATATTTAAATGGAATTTCCTGTATTTCAGTTTGTGCCCATTGCCTCTTGCCCTGTCACTGGGCACCACTGAAAAGACTTTGGCTCCATGCTTTTAGTACCTTCCCTTTCAGTATTCATATATATTGATAAGGTCCCCCTGACCCTTCTTTTTGCCAGGCTGAGCATTCCCAAATCCCTCAACCTCTCCTTATAGGAGAGATGGTCCGAGCCATTAATCACCTTCATGCTGCTTTGCTGGACTGTCTCCAGTATGTTCATGTCTTTTGTACTAGGGATTCCAGAAATGGACACAGTGCTCCAGGTGTGCATTACCAGGGCTGAGCAGAGAGGAAGGATCTGCTGGCAGTGTTCTGCTTAATGAAGCCCAGGATGTTGATGACCTTATTTTATGCAAGGGCACATTGCTGGCTCATTTTCAACCTGGTGTCCACCAGGACCCTCAGGGCCTTTTCTGCAAAGCTGCTTTCCAGCTGGGTGAGTTCCCAGCATATACTGCTGCAGAGTGTTGTTCCTCCACAGGTGCAGAACTTCACACTTCCTTTGTTGAACTTCATGAGGGTGCTGTCAGCCCACTTTCCCAGCCTGTCAAGGTCCCATGCTGGTGACCCAACATGTAGGTCCTTCCAACACATAGTTTTGCTTTCTTGCCTGCTGATACACATCAACTAACACTTGGTAGATCTGTCCTTGGATCTGTGCAAGGTAACCAGTCAAAAGAATCTCAGTAGACATAATAAAGGGGGATGAAAGATGATGTTTAGCGCTTACATTGTTGAAATTAGCTGTGGCAGAGACAGTCCTTAATAAGAAGAGCTGGTCCCAAGAACTAGCCAAGGAGGTAGAGACAGTTCCTGATAAGAAGCAGGAGCAGGCCCCAAGAGCCAGCCAAGACTGGTCTTGCGGCTTGGGTAAATACCAAGAAACCACTGAGCCTGCGCAAGAAAAAAGGTTACTAGCAGTGATGAAAAGGAGTCATCTATCTTCATCTCTGCGACCACCAGACGACCACCATAAAGAGGCACTGCGCAAGCGCAGTTGAGAGGAGACTATGGAAATGAGCTCTCGGAGCTAATTTTAATATGAAGTGGGGATAGGTCATGCATATGTATAGGCGTATTGTGAATACGTAACACTTGACTGTATAAATTTGAAGCGAACTGCCGAGTCGGACGCGCACGACTTTGGTGGGACTACCCCCCGTGCTGCCCAGCGCTGAATGAACATACTTACTTTACAGTCTCACTGATTGTGGAGTCTGTTTTCTGCACGTCAAGTTAACACAAGAGAGAGTGTAATCTCTGATATGTTACTTCTATGATTTCATGTTGTCTTCTCATTATTGGCTGGTGTTTTGTGGAAACATACTGTGAAGACCAGTCATTTTCAAATAGAATCTTTTCTTACTTGATTTATAATTAGTGATTTCTATAAACTAGAGCAGCTCCAGTAAGAAGGCTGAGATAGACCTGTGTCCATGTTGTAAAGGTATGAGTTTGAAATATGTTTAGGTCCTTGATTCCCAAAACCAAGACGGGCAACATGACCTTCTTCATTGCTTTTAGGACACTAGGTTTTTCTCTTGCTACAAATGACTTGAAACACAGATATCTTAAAATTGTTTCTGAGAAAGGAACGATGTTCTAGATAGCTGTCATCCAAAGCATTGACCAGTGTTGTGAATTCTCAAAGAGAGGCTGGAATCCAACACTGAGGTAGACTGTGGTCTTCATAGTATCTTGTCATGACAATTTATGACAAGATTCTTGCCACCTTGTCTATCATGACAGCTGCTGCTAATGTTCATCCTAGCCATATTGCTTGACTTCAGTCTCAAAAATATTTTCACAGTTACCCTGCAGGCCACTGTTTTTAACAATATACAGGCAATCTGCTATTGAGCATATAGAAAATGGTGCTTTATGTATTAAATATACTTGAAGTAATCTCTGACCATACAAGGTTCTCAGAAAATAATGTAGTAAGATTGTTGTTTGCTATCTGAAGGAATATGAAAGCTTTCTTTCATCATTTGATGGTTTAGTGTATGGTTAGTGGTGGGATCTTGAAAGTGCTCAGTGTTGGCTTAGATCTGTTCTCTGTTAATTCAGTGGGAGTCTTATTACTGGCTTCAGTGTAAGCACAATAAAGCCTGCATGCAGCCTGCTTTTGAAAATCCCACCAAGTAGCAAAAACTATTTATATTTGTTCTTATTTTTTTGTTTCATAAGCCTCTTTATTTTTTGATTCACTAATGTCCTTTCATATTCCCTCGTATTGTGCGTTTAAGAGTTTTTCCACTTTCATTGATCCACTTGTTCCTTTCATTTGAACTTAAGCTGAACATTTCATTTATCCACTATTTAGATTACTATTGTTTCATCCAGTTTGGCATATTTTGAAAGACATTCATGAGCAAGAGAAATTGAAATGCAGACCTTTGCTGAATTGTTTTAAGAAAACCTGGCAGTTTAAATTTTTTTATTACAAGCTTATTTAATTTTCCAAAAAGAATCTTCTTAG
Organism: Haliaeetus albicilla; assembly: GCF_947461875.1. Taxonomy (NCBI): domain Eukaryota; kingdom Metazoa; phylum Chordata; class Aves; order Accipitriformes; family Accipitridae; genus Haliaeetus; species Haliaeetus albicilla. The sequence continues at coordinate 47,081,966 of NC_091485.1, forward strand.
AAGTATTTTATGAATGGACCATATATTTCTGTACACATACATCTTTACAAACAAGTCTGTAGAATGTTTAAATCAGAATTCTTTCAGAGTAGTCTTATCAACCGCATTCTTATTATTTTCAGGAGGTACAGGCATAATTTTAGTTTAAACAAATAGGTAGCTATATGAATGAATTTGTCATTTTGACAAAAAGTCTAATAATCAACATGCGTGTCTTCACTGAGTTTTCCTAACTTTCTCCAGTATCCTTTTCAGTCCTTTCCTGGCATCTGTATCTAACATTAACAAAGGATTTCCAGCAAGTTTTCTTTCCTCTATCCATTTGAATTTTTGAGGTTATTTTACATTAAAAAATAATCATTGACATTGCTCTACTGCCTGTGACTTTTTTTTTTTTATTACTTTTAGGTAAAATCTCACTTGTAATAATAAATAAATGAAATGAAAAGTTTTCATAGCTAGAGAAGGAAAATGGAGAAATCCTCTTCTTATGTTCAAATTGTCTCTGGAGAACCAGAAAAGAGATTTTTAGTGGTCTCAGTATGGCCTACTAGAAAAGCAAGGCTCAAACTGAATTTATACTAGCGTGTTTCAAGGTGAAAGTAAGTCCTTGTCAAATCTTGGTAGTAGGTCAGGAAGACGGTAGATTGCATGATTAATAGTCATGGGGAAAATTCAAACAGCCTTGGTGCTGAGTAAGGAAAGAAAAATGTGTTTGAACCCTGCATTGATCAAACAGTTGCATATAACTTTGGTGACTTTATTGTATGTATTTTTATTCAAGTTGGTTTTATTTAAACTTGTTCAGATTTTCTACTCAGAAATAATCCTTAGTTTTACTTATTGCTCTACTTGTTTTATTGCTGCAAATACACAGAAGTGATCTACAAAAATGTTTTGTTATATATCTGAGTATAAGAGTGAAGTATGCTGATTATGCCTCTAAGTCATTCTACCGAAGCTCCCATAAAGGTCACAGAAACTACTGGATGGGAAGCCAGACTCCTCAGCAGAAAGGTCATGCTGCCACTAAGAAAAGAGGAATGGCAGGACCAACAAAGAGGCCACTCCTGTTAAAAGAAGTTAGAACCACCAGGCAATTGCAGACTGTCTAATTTTCAGGTTGTAACAACTCATCCAAAATACAGTGCCTTTTTCTTTCTTTCCAGCTATTGTAAGGAGCATTCTACCTTACAGAAAGACTAGTTCTGGTTAGTGGGCAGAAAAAAAAGAGACTTTTATAGCAAAGGAACAGCGTTCATAGATGTCAAAAAGGACAGTTAAGACATTTAAAGTGAACCTGCTTCTCAACTGACTAGCACACTACTGTGATTTCCTTACCTGAGGGAGCAGCTGTTCCCTCTCACTATGTCCTGTCCCAGGTCAGGGGAAAGCTGAGCAGGCAGCCTATGGCAATCCAAGCTGAGTCACTTCTCTCTCCCCATCCAGAGCTACAGGCATTTTGCATTTACAAATTTCTACTTTGTTTGCAGAATGGATGCATGAAAAACAAAATCCTTGAACAAGATATGTCACAGTTTAAATTGTTGGAGCAGGCAAAATGCATGAGCTAGTGGCTCCAAAGAGATTCTCTTAAGAAATCTTAAGAGAACATCTTGTGAGATTTTAGATCAAGTTTCCAGCCCAGCTCCCTGAACAGCTCACCTCATACTTGTATTGCCAGCAGTCCTGGAGAAGACAGAAACACACAGCAATGGAGGGGAAGGTTGGGGGCGATCAAGGTGAGTTCATGGCATATGAATTTAGGTGACTGTAACTGTCATGAAATACATTGCCCATGCTTCAGTTATCTGGGAGAACAGACTGATGGGGAAACAAAACAGGCCTTGCTCTGTTGCAGATTTTGATTCTACCAAGAGCCCTTCAAAACTTATGACTCGACTCAGTATTAGTAGAGAGGGGCTGAGATACTAGTCTGTGTTTAATCTCAACTCAGTCCCTTCATCCATCAGCCAGCCTGCCACCTGTCCCAGCAGTGGCAGGAAAGGCTCTCAAGCACTCTTTCCTCTGCATTTCCACCCACTTGCTCACTTTTGTATATAATGTAAAGTAGTTAAATATGAATTACAAAATGCTCCCACTTCTGGGTGCAACTTCATAAATACAGAGGTCAGTTTGGGGACCTCTTGGATTTAGATGTTAAATCATTTTTCTGGCACTGTGATATTCATGCTCACACAAGTCAGAGAGAGTTAATGAAGAGATATGTGTAATTTTGTTATGTAATTCTGTATGGAATTGGTTGTGCTCAGAAAATCCAGTTTTGCATTGTATTGAATGAGCAAATGGTTTATTCCTCATATTTGGCTTTTGGGGGACTGTTGATATAGATACATGAATTGAGTAAGGAAATTGTGAGAAGTTAGCACTGGGAGAATTGAGCCCTATCTCTTTGTTCTCTGTTTATTCCTTTTCTCAGTTTAACTGTACATTTTTAGGAATTCTTGATTATGGTTTCTCAAATGAAGGTGATTTTTACCTTTTGTTTCTTTGGTATGTATAACTGGGAAGTTTTAGGACAGTATGGATCATCCAGATTCCTTAGATAGGCACCCACAAAAACAGAAAAAACAAGAATTTACTTTTCTTAAGTGCTTGAATTAGCATGTTTCTATCTACCTGTTCCCTGTACAACACAAAGCTATCAAAACATCAGTTTATCTGTATGTATTTTTCATTTTGACTTCACTCTCTTAGGCAATTGAAATCCAGTGTGTTCAGCTAATGCCTTCTTCAGCAAAACTTTCTTCTACCTGCAGTGCTAATCTCCTAGTCAAAATTCAAATTGAAATATACTATATTTGTTGGGGGAGGGAAGGGAGGGGCTCTGGGTTTGTGATAATAAAACTAATCCTTTTATGACAGCATTCTTTAATATATATTCCATTTTCATCAACCCTTCTTAAATCATTTTTCATAGCAGTCTCCTTTAATTTAAGGATGGAGTGTACTGCAGAAGGACCCCTAGCTAGTGAGAACAGAGGGTAGTGGAATGTGATGGGACTGGTAACAAAGCCTGTCTCTTGATTGTTATGTTACTCTTGGTTTATTTTATACTGACCATTTTCTGAACATATTGATTGCTTGACTGGCAGTTTCTGAACTAAAATTTTTGGTTTCAGATACTGGGCTTACAGCTTTCAGATACATTTACGAGTTTTAAACCTTATTATTCTTATCTTCCCTTTGGCAGTCTTAAGAAACAAAACATTGCTAGGCCTTGCTGATGTAAATGTTGGGCAAATATCAGTGAGGTCAGAAGCAGCAGCTATTTACAGGTTCAGGATGATGCTGTATGACCTACACTGGTACAGATGTAGAGTGTTTGCTTTCTCTGTTCATTGCATACCTTTGCCAACATTAACCATTCTTGCTGTATGATGAGAGTGCATCTCTCATCTGATTGTTCTGATTGCTTCTGATAATGAAACAGGTCTGAGCATTGTCTCCTTTTCAACTGCTTGCTCATATTGTACTCAGGACAGGCACATAAAACTTCACTCCAGCATATTTTTCAGCTTTATTTTTAGTAAGGGTAACTGTTTGAGCTTCTGATTCTGTCTACTGAGAAAGTTGAAACAAATTTCTGTTCTAAAATATGAAAATAGTTGTCCTGATTTGATGAGAGGTTTCATCCAGCTCAGTGTTATAGGGACCAGTAGCCAACATTCAAGCAGATGATCCATAACGTAAAGCCAGTAGTGCATGTTTCTCTGAAAGTAAGTAAAGTTTTATTCCATTTATGCTCTTTATCTTTTATGTCAAAGCTACCTTCTTTAATCCTGAAATAAATGTTACAAGTGATGAAATAATTAATCAACAATTTTTTTTTATTTATACTTTTTATGTCCAATGAATTAAATTCTTTTCCTTTGTTTTATTAAGATGTATTTGTAGGAAGATTTATTTCAAATAATATTTCAAACACTTGGCCAAGAAACAATAGCTATATATCCAAGTCCATAAAAGTGTAAAGCATGGGGTATGGATTCAGTAGACTCTGGTTTACATATGGTGTGATTGCAGCAGTATAGCTCCTCCATTTAAGTCATCAGAACATTAAGAAGGTCAGAACTTGGGTACATTGTCTCTGTCTGGGATGTTTCAAGTTAATTTAAATGCTGAATGCAGAACAAATATAAAGATTAAACCTAATTTACTGTAAATGTGTTGTCTTTATTGAAAAAAACCCCAAACAACCCAAACAAAAACAACCACCAAAATTAACCCCTAGAAACCTCACCACCAAGGAAAAAAAAACAAAACAGAAAAAAAAAAACCCAAAACCCATGAGGCTCAAATTCTCAAAAACAACTTATTTTTTTCTTTTTGTAAAAACATTTTATGAAACATTGATTCCAGTCTGTCAAATACTTTTTTTCTTTTAAAAAAAAAAAAAGTTTATCACTTATTTTCTTGTTTTGACGTGTTTTGGTGTTAGCCACAGTAAAGAGGAAAATCATGTCCTGTAACTCTCCTGTGAAAATTTACATGAAAACAACATCTATCAAACACAAGACTTTCACCACACTAAGGAATGTTTAACAATGCAAGTTACCACCTCTCCAAGCCCAGGTTTGACTGCTGTGTGTAGAGCAGGCAGATAGGCCACTCAGGTATTGACGTTGGCAGCATTGTAAGTTTTTGTCATGAAATATTTTTTTCTGAGACTCTATTTCTTAACATGTTGTGTCTCTGTATTTCTAATGTTGTCTAACCTTTATGCTGAGTAAAAGATGGCTTCCTCACTTGATCTGTGCATGACTGTAGGTCAAAACTCCTCATTGCCTGGGATTTGGCATGAAAAGCATAAATTCTAGCCCAAATCGATCTTCAGTCTTGACTGCTCCAGTACTGCCTACTTCAGGACTCTTAGTTTACCTAGGGGTCTTTTTTGTATCATATCTGGGTATATACTGCAGGACAATTTAAGGAAAAGAAGCTTGATTAAAGATGAGAGGAAAATACAGCAAGATGAAGGTGTGAAGATGAGTGTAGTAAAAAAAAAATTAAATAACTTACATAAACACAGGGACTAACTACAGCAAAAAGATGCCAGAATCAGTTACTATCAGGGGCATGTGTTCAGGTCTCTCTCTTAATAGTACAACAGTACTTTCTTGATTACAGCAAAGGTGATTCCCCTACTTTTGAAGATGGCAGGATTTTTGAAACAGACAATCCAGAAAAATGAAGTAAGATAAACCTAAAGGAAGCAGGTGACTCCATGTAGTCTGTTACTCTATTTCTGTCTCTACCAAAATGCCTTCTCTCTGGATATGCACATCACACAGGCAAAAACCACAATGAAATTAGGATGATTACATGTAGAAAATGCAAAGCGTTAAACTGATGAACAAACTTAATCACTGAGAATGTGAAATGATCATGTGAAATGCATTTGCATAAATGTCATCCTGGTTATATTGAGCTAATCTTTATAGAGTGTAATAAAGAAAAAATATATGTATTGGTGCATTATAAGCTCAGAATATGATTCTGCTATGCTCCCTCCCTAAATGCCTTCTTCCTTACTTGTGTCAACACAAGAACACATCTCACCCTTTGATGAGTGAGCTCAGCTCACTGAGCCAGTAGGAAGACACTCACTTGTCTTGTTGCTAGATTAGTTTTCTCCTTGCTTGTGATGAGCTTCACAAAGGGGTCAAATAAACCACTCAAGTTACATATAGGAAAGATGTAGGACCACACAATTAGAGATGAAGCTATAAGGGCAGGAAGAGAACTGAATACTACAGTAGTCTCAGCTTAAACCAACGTGAAACCCAGAGTGTGCAGGCCTGGGAAATCAGAGTGGATAGGCACGGTTACACTGAGCGCTCAGAAAGGTACTTACATCCCAGTCAGTTGCATTTATGTTAATACATTGAAGGTAATTTCATGAATGAGTGCATATTCACTGTCTTCTGAACACAGGATCTGACCTGTAATTGATGCAAAGTAGCATACCTGTGCTGCCTTCAATAAATGCATATTACTTTAGGTCAGCTGTAGCCCTCCTCTGTGTGATTAGCACAAGAAGTCTGACTTGGGGGATTGAAATATGGAGTGAACCAAACAATGAAAAAAGGTAGAAAGGGTAGGCTAAGCCTGATCCAAAAAAAAAAAAAAAAAAAAAAAAAAAGAGTATTAATTAATGTTTAAAAGAAAGAGTTTACCAAAAAACAATAGGTCTGCTTTCTGGATAAAGCATCTGTGATTCTGGATTATAATATGAAAAGCAACTGTTAATAGCTTCAGCATCCTAGATTTAGTACATTTTTAATTAGAAGGATCCTTTGGTCTCTTAGGATTAAATCAAGATTTTAAAAATTTGAAGACCTAGGACACTGAAACTTCTCTTTGTTTTCTTTGGACATCTGGGAATCAAATTTACAGATGCCTGACCTGAACTTGGGCCTGACAATTTATAATATATAGACGGCTGTTTTATAAGCATTTTCCTTTTTCTAACAATGGTAATGGTGAAAAATTAACCACTAAACTCTGACTTAATTGTTCTGTTGCTTCCAGCACGCACCAGAGTTTGATGTGATCAGCTGCCTCTTCTTTTCTGCAGGCAGTTTATCAAGCAGTCCTTCACTGCTTGCCCATTTTACAACTGATAGCTAATACAAGTCTGCAAAATGAGCAGGACCCTCTCATGTTCACTGGTCATGGCTGAAACTATTGGCATCCAACTGACTGTGTCCTTCTCTACTCTGGAATTTTCAAATTATTAAATAACATGTTTAATTCTTTGCATTTCAGGCCATAAGCAATTAGATGATAAAAAGTCTCCATGAGTCTGTTTTCAAAGAAAAGCAGGATTAGTGAGGACACTAACAAACTCAGGACACTTTGTCTTCTGAAGCAGTGCTCTCCTGGGTCTGTAACACATGGAGCTTCTTCAAGATGTATAGCTTTGTTCCCAGACAAAATATGTTCAGAGCTACATGTAGCAAGGGCTGAATGATGGGGGGAAAGAGGGCACCAAACAGAGGAAATATGCTTAAGCCAGCTGCTGGCGGGTACCTGGCAAGAGTTCTGGGGGGGTGGCCAGGACCACAGGAAACCTGGGAAAGCCAGCTGACTACCCACTGGTGGCAGGAAAAGTTTTGCAAGGCTTGATTCTAAAAAGTGACACCATGATTTTAGAATTCATACTCTCATGTGCATTTTTTTTTTTAATCAGGAACATGTATTTCACATAACAGATTGCATTTCAAAATAACTCTCAGAGGAATACAGAACCGATGAGAATTCATTAGTAGCAGAGTGACAAGGAGCAAGTTATTTTTAAAATGACTAGCATAAGGGCAGGTGAATGAATCTCATAGAAACTAATCTATATGAATGATTTAAAATGAGATTAGATTAGATGTTAATCATCCACTGTGCTATTGAAACACTGCATAGTTGCTGGTTTTATTCACCAATAAATAAGTTCAGTGAATTGTAAATTAACATTTCACATTTTTCCTGAAGAGGGGTAGATCTAGTATCATGCATCAACAAACATGCCTATACCTTTCCTTGCCTTATTGTTTAGATTTTGAAATAAAGAATCCCCTGTAAAAAGGCTACCATACATAAAAGAATAAACCAAAAAGGAATGCTTCTCTAATAAGAGATGCAGGCACTAGTGAAATCAATGGATTCAGCCTTTTGGGGGTTTTTATAAGTCACCTTGCTGAATGGCAGAGTGGGATTGTTTTGTTTAAAGATTTTCATGACTCTTGAAACATAGCTCTGTGTTCTAGTAAAACTTTACAGGGATGTGCTAGTATGAAAGCAAAAGCAGTGTGTATGCATAAATATGAATGTATGCATACATAGATATGTCTATGCACATAAGAAAAGCTACATGAAGACTTTCTGAAAGATGGCAATCAAGTATTCTTATATCACTTTTCAAAAAACTATGCCATAGAAATTTATCACATAGATTTCGCTTCAGTTCTACATCCCTTCTCTGTAACTGCCAAAGAGAACTTTTTTTGTAGATCGATTATAATGGGAAAGTTGAAGTTTTGGTTGCTGACGACATCTCGGCAGCTGATGCTCTATGGACAAATGTTTCAGGACTGTGTAGTTACATTAATTGGATGTCACAACTAAAGGAAACTTCAGAAACTTCAGCAACTGTATAGCTAAGAGCTGGCATTTAACATACCTGGCTTAGTTTTCAGAGTTCTCACTCTGAAAGGAGTGAGGAGCAGGGTAATTTACACCTCTCAGTCCTACTGGTCCTGTAATTTTACCACTCAGTGTATTTATTTTACACTGTTTCTGACATTTCTTCTGTCCAAGAGAACTGTAAACTTAACTTCAAAAATTAGCTACTGGGGTAATATCCTAGTGCAAGAGGTAGATCCTAAAATAATTCTCACAGCAGTGGGAAGCTGATTGTTCACTATGAATTATTCACTGTTCAAACAGCATGTGGTCAGATACTCTGTTTTCTCATTGGTCTCAGTCTCTCCAGCTATTATCATTAATCACTGTTTCTGTTTCTTGCATAATATCCTTTCATTTCTTCATCATTTTTAATGAGAAAACCAAGTAAAAACAGCTATTTAAAAATTCATTCTTTTGAGGTTTTTTATTTACTTCTTACCTACTGCATTTTCCTAGCATTTCTGTCTTTACACAATGTTGGTTTTCTTCTGAATATGTATGGACAATATTTTCTTACTTCCTTTAGGTCCATTATCTGGCATATTCTAATCCTTCTGTATTGCACGTGTTACGTTACATGTATGCACACATTGGTAGCTGGCTTGTATCTGGTTCTTTCAATCTCCCTTCTCCTCTATTTTCTGTACCATTTCATTCTGCAGTCCAACTCTTTTGCTAAAATTTCTTTCAGTGATGTGTTGGAGTTTTTAAGGATTTTCCTTATATCATGTTTTAGTGATGATGAAAAGCTTGGTTTTATCTTTGATTTACCAATCTTTTCAAGTGGTCTGCTTGTCTAGTTAGTGCTTTAGTTCATTTTACATATCGAAGTTTACTTTGTATATATCCTAATATGACTAATATACTGTATAACTATTTTTACAGATTTGACTGTCACAAAACTGGTCTAAATATTTCATTGACTATTCTGATTAATCATTTTTTAACAAATCTGTCAACAAACTGCCAGTGCCACACCTGCTCTGTGCTTGATAAGGACCAAACCTTGTCCCTGTACCTCTGGTTGCAGAGAAGTTCATGACTGTCAAGAAGAGCATGACAGAATCACAGAAAGATTGAGGTTGGATGGGACCTCTGGAGCTCATCTGGTCCAACCCCCCAGCTCAAGCAGGGCCACATAGAGCTGGTTGCACAGGACCATGTCCAGACAGCTTTTGATTACCTCCAAGGATGAAGACTCCACAATCTCTCTGGGGAATCTGTGCCGGTGCCTGGTCACCCTCACAGTCAAAAATTGTTTCCTGATGTCCAGACGGAACCTCCTGTGTTTCAGTTTGTGCCCATTGCCTCTTGTCCTGTCACTAGGCACCACTGAAAAGAGCCTGGCTCTATCTTCTTTGCACCTTCCCTTCAGGTATCTATATACGTTGATGAGATCTCCCCTGAGCCTTCTCTTCTCTACACTGAACAGTACCAGCTCTTTCAAATTCTCCTCATATGTGAGGTGCTCCAGTCCCTTAATCATCCTGGTGGCACTTTGCTGGACTGTCTCCAGGATACCATGTCTCTCTTGTACTGGAGAGCCCAGAACTGGGTACAGTACTCCAGCTGTTGTTTCACCAAGGGTTGAGTAGAGGGGCAGGATCACCTCCCTTGATCTTCTGGCAACACTGTTCCTAATGCAGCCCAGCATGTTGATGCCCTTCTTTGGCACAAGGGCACATTGCTGGCTCATGTTCAACTTGCTGTCCACCAGGATCCTCAGGGCCTTTTTTTGCAAAGCTGCTTTCCAGCTGGGTGGCCCCCAGCATATATTGGTGTCTGGGGGTGTTCCTGCCCAGTTGCAGGACTTTGCACTTCCCTTTGCTGAACTTCATAAGGTTCTTGTTAGCACATTTCTCCAGCCTGTCAAGGTCCCTCTGGATGACAGCACAATCCTCTGGCATATCAGCCACTCCTCCCAGTTTTGTCATCAGCAAACTTGCTGAGGCTACACTCTACCCCAGCTTCCAGATAATTAATGAAGGTGTAAAACAGGCTTTGACCCAGTATTGGCCCCTGGGTTACACTACTAGTTACTGGCCTCCAACAAGATTTCATACCACTGATCACCACCCCCTGGGCCTGGCCTTTCAGCCAGTTTTCAACCCACTTCACGGTCTGCTCATCCAGCCCATACTTCAACAGCTTTTCTGTGAGGGTCTTATGGGAGACAGTATTAAAAGCCTTACTGAAATCAAGGTAGACAATATCCACTGCTCTCCCTTCATCTACTAGGCCAGTCATTTCATCATGGAGAGTTATAAGACTGGTCAAGCATGACTTCCCCTTTGTGAATCCATTCTGACTACTCCCCATCACCCTCTTGTCCTTGATGTACCTACCAATGGTTTCCAGGATTAGTTGTTCTGTCACCTTTGCAGGGATTGAGGTGAGGCTTACCAGCCTGTAGTTCCCTGTGTCTTCCTTTTTGCCCTTTCTGAGGATAGAAGTGACATTTTCTTTCCCCCAGTTTTCAGACACCTCTTCCAATCACCTTGTTCATTCAAAGATTATCAAGAGTAGCCTCACAATGACACCAGCCAGCTCCCTCAGCACTTGTGAGTGCATCCCATGAGGGCCTATGGACTTAAGTATGACAAGTTTGCTTAAATATTCTCTGACCTGATTATCTTGCAACAGTACATCTTCCTTGCTCCAGATTTTCTCCCTGGCCTCTGCATCCTTGGATTTCTGAAGGCTGATCTTACTACTAAAGATAGAGGTGAAGAAGGCCTTCAGTATCTCAGCCTTTTGATGTCTTCTGTCAGCAGGGCACCTGCACCATTCAGCAGCAGGACCACATTTTCCCTAATCTTCCTTTTGCCACTGATGTACTTAGGGAAGCTGTCCTTGCTGCCTTTGACATCCCTCACTAGATTTAATTTCAGTTGGGCTTTTGCTTTCCTAACCACATCTGTGCATGCTCCAACAGAGGTCCTTTTCTCATTGGCTCCTCCATCTCTTGGATAAGAAAGTTGTCATTTATCCTCTCCAAGAACATCCTGGATTGCTTATGTCCTTCTATGTTGTTCCTAAGGCAGATATTGGGGTGGCTGAAGTCCCCTATGAGGACCAGGGCCTATGAACATGAGGTAACTTCTGTTTTTCTACAGAAAACCTCATCCACTTCCTTGTCAAGTGGCCTACAGCAGACACCCACTACACTGTCACCCAGACTCGTCTGCTTTTTAATCCTTACCTATAAGCTCTCAGCCTGCTCATTATCCATCCCCAGGTGGAGCTCCATGCACTCCAGCTGTTTTGTCATGTAAAAGACAACTCCACTTCTTCATCTTCACAGCCTATCCTTCCTAAAGAGCTTGTATTGTATGCTGTCACAGCAGCACTCCAAGCTGGGATGCAAGTCATCCCACCATGTCTCTGTGATTCCAACAAGATCATAGCCCTGGCACTGCACACAGATCTCTAATTCTTCATGTTTATTCCCCACACTGTGTGCATTAGTGTATAGACACTTCAGAGAGGCACCCCAGTATGCTCATTTCCCAGAAATTATCTGGGTGTTTTTTCATAATGGTGCCTAGTAGGCACTTACTTGCTTACATGCAAATGCTTGAGGTGACCCTGCTTAAGCCCTGTGTTGTTGATTTTGTGTTCCTTTTTGTTCCCATCACTCCTGGCCCTTTCCTCATCAACCCTGTCTACCACTTCCTCACAGGGCTGCTGGTAACTCTCTCCCTCCTCCATCATTCCTATCTCTGTGAAGGATTCATGTGTCATTAGCAGATACGAGGAAAGCTTTGGTAACACTTGTGGCAGTATACTCCCCCTGCCCTCTCCCCCCCCTCCCCCAGCAGGAAATGAAACTTCTCCAGGCAGGGAGAAGAGGAAAAAAAAACCTAAACCCTGGAGGCCACAAGCTGAAATTTGAACGGGCTAATCAAGATGTGCCAGGTACACTTAGGTGACCTTCTTGGTCAATAGGGATTAAATGACCACAGATCAGATTTGACAAGGGTATAAACGGGGTCCTGCCGGAGGACATGTTGGAATCAGTCCTCCTGGGAGCAGCGGGTCTGCAGTCGGGGACTCCCCCTCGGGTCGGGCCACCGCTCAAGGTAACTCCTCAAGGGAGAGAGCCCTCAGCTTTTAGAGGAGTGATATGTGCATTTTGAGTCATCACTTTTAAATCTTAGGGATTCTTAAATTGGCTGTGTAGTATTAACTCCCTTTACATCATTGAGCCTGTGGTTTATAAAATGTTACCGGACTTCTAACTAACTTTTCTACTGAAGAATAAATCTGAGCTTTAACACTTGTTGGATATGATTGTGTGTGCATCCGTAACAACACCCTCTGGGAAGGTGTTTAGAGGGAAGATGTGTCAGACTACAAGTATTGGAACCTGTAAGATATATAACCTTGTAACCAGGCTTCTTAGAAACTTTCAGATTCCCCTTCATCTCAATAACCTTTGTCTGACTGGTCATACTGGATGCTTTACTGGTATTTCTCCAGAGTCTGATCTTGCATTCATTTGAAATGTATGTAAGTTTTGTTATGAAATGCAGTAAAAGTAAGATTGATCCCCAAATACCCTACTTGTTCTTGCTTCTATGCAAGCATTTGCATAGAAATTGATAACAATAGGCCACACATCCAGATACTTAACTAATAAATTCCTCAATTTTTAAACATACTACTTCTATGTCTACAAGAAAAACACTTTAGAGTACCTTATTATGTGCATATATTCACACTTCAACTTCAGTTGTCATGCTTACACACTTCTTTTTTGATTATGTGTTTATTTTCAATTTACCACAAAAACAAGACTGTATTAGAAAGTAATTGCCAGCCAGACAGTTCTCTCTAAATCATAGGGTGGTAGGTCATTGTCAGAGTTTTCCAAATTCAATAAAGTCTTAATCTGCTACATTTCACTTTGCATTTAAAGTATATGAAACATAAAAAAGAGAAATCCATTGAGGAGAAAAAACCAAATATTTTTGTAATAGTGTTCCATTTGCAATTACTTTCTTTGTGTAGTTGTAAGTGCAAATTTATTGGAAAAATAATTTTATAGAGGATCCCAACTAAGTCTTCTCTGTAAGTTTGTGAACGAACCTCTATAATACAGGCTAGACATCATAGCAATTTTACATTACTACTCAATGGACTGCAAGGAACACACATAAGCAACACATTTATATTCCAGCCATAAACCAGCTGTGATGGATAGAATTTTAATCTCTTCTTTGCCAGTGGAGACTGCTTTTGCAAATAAAAAATTTTATATGTGACAAAATAGACCTGCCTTGGTTTTCTTAAGGAATTTAGGATTTGACTGTGTGTAGAAATTAAATGGAATAGAATGTTTTTGGAAATTAAGTTAAACCTCTCTGTACACCCTACACACACACATAAACAGGAGAATAATTAAGATACAGTACTCTTGTATGACTATTTCTATCTCAAAGCACTCATGTGGTTGGAAGTGATAGCGTTAACCTAAATAACTTACAGACTGTATCATCATGCCTTCCACTGCTTCACATTAATGTTTCATATCATCTCCATGCAGACTAGCCCCAAGCTGGCCAGTTTTCTATTTATATGAAAAAACAAACAGCAAATATGCAAGAAAGCCTGTTATGTTTAATTCAGTGCTGTGGCAAATTTGTCCAAAGAACAAGAAATCAGTAGTAGAATGATTTTTAGATGTATTTTAGGACATCAGTTGCAGAACTTTTGGCAAACTGAAGTTAATTTAATATAATGTCAGCACACCACAGGGACAAAATGCCATTTAGTAAGTCAAGAAAGAAGTAGCTTTTTCCAAACACCAATGGAGCTTTTTTTGCAGTTTTATAATCTTTATGGGCTGTTGAAAGTCAGTTCTTTAAATGCAGTGGTTTTAAAATATTTCATGTACACAGCTCTAATCAGAAGAATATTTTTGAAGATATAAAATTAAGAAATGGAGTATTTTATTATAAATGTAAATTTAATAAGAATAATTTCTTTATGCTCTGTAATACATGTTATTTATTCTGAAAAAAAATCCTGAATAGTGTTAAAGAGTATATAAAACTTAATTTTAAGAAACAAATGTATTCTTACAGAATTTCATAGATTTATAGAAAGCTTGTCATACCTAAAAATTACAAAGTTCAAACATAAATTAATTGGAATATAGAAGCAGAAATGAAATAATTAGTACAATGACTGATAACAATACAATTATCTATCATTCTATGTCAGAATTTTTAGATATTTTTTCACATATCAATACTGTAAGAAAAAGAACAGAAGATAATTAGGCACAGGAAATTCTAATTAATATATTTATGTTTTCACGTTGCTACTAAACATACCGATAACTGAATACAAGTTGAATCTTGTTACCTACTTTATATGTTTCTAAAAAGGGCAAAAGTCAGCATTTTAAGGTATCTTTTTCCCCATTTTGTTAGCCTGGATTTCAAATCAAGTAATTGAATCAATACCATGGATCTAAAAGTTTTCAGATCTTTTCCACACAAAAAAAACCCAACCCAAACAAGTCATTCCCTCTTGTGAAATGACAAGGAAAATGTTCTGAATATCTCCCTCAAAGAATGAAGACTATTCCAACTTTTCATTCAAGCATAGATTTAGTTTAATCACACCTAGCTAGCTCAGCTTTCCAAAGCTTGCAATGATGGTGATACTTTCTGTAATGGTTAATTTATCTGCAGGACAAATTTACTCTCACAGGGACCTGTGTTACTGCAACTAGGCTGCTCATAATATTGAAGTATTACTAGCCTGCAATGTGTTCTATGGGTTGCATATAATCTGCAGTGCTGCATATTCTTGTATGCCTTTAACTAAAGCTCTGCTCTGGAAGGGCAAGTAAGACTCTACTTGGAGAAGACAAAACTTCCACAAGTCAGGAATTCATCCTTCAGAAGTTTCTCAGGTGGAGAAACAGGGAACAGAGCTACTTTGGATAGCTACTTTTTCTAAGTAATCTGTGTACTTGTCCACATGCAGCAGATCTCTTTCTGAATAACCATAGCTTCGTTTTATCCATGTTCCAATCCAAACCATCCAATTATAGCATTCCCAAAGAGAGACAAGCATGTTTCCGTGTAATTATGTTCTACGCATGTCAAAGTACTAGAGAAGGAACAGTATCACACCTGCAGTTTACCTGTTTACAAAATTTTGTATATCTTAATAACATATTTTTTCATTTCCTTTTACAGTCCAGAGTTTTCAGTGAAGTTGTATGTGAAATCCTGGACCTTCATTTGGCCTTATTTACCATTGCTTTCTCTTTTCTATAGTTTATTAGTTTCAGGTTGTCTATGGGCATCACAACACCACTGAAGTCATCATATGCCTGTAGCCAGATAGGCACCAAAAGAGGACTACAAATTCAGCAGCTTCTGTTTCTTGAAGATGTGCAAATTTTGGTGACTAAAAGCCTGGCTGTTCAAATAATAAACCCCCTTTCTCTTTACCACATTTCAAAATTAATGCAGTAGATAACTAGTTTTGAAGAAAGCTAAGGAAATATATTAACATACATTTTGACTTTCTGGTTTTTAAAATTTTTTAAAATTAAAATCCAAATAGCAATTATTTTTGTAGTTTTGTGGATATTTTTCTTTCAATCTTAGTTAATTATAGATACCAGCATTTGCTCCATAGGGTGATAATTTTGCAACTGAATAAAAGCTTTTTAATGAAATTTGTCTTTATATTTAAATTTTCTTTTTTCCTAAATTTTTCTTTACTTATTGACATCCCATTCACCTTTGTTACTTTGTTCCCCTTCTAATACTATAGGCAGTATTTCTTTCCAATTGGAATTTCTAATTCCGAAAACTTAAACACAGTTAAGATGTTCTTCCACTGTGTCATCATTTGACCAAATTAGACATATTTAGTTCTAGTATTTCCTCACTGGAATTGAGGAAACCCCTTAGTCATATTGTTTTCCTCTGAGATTCTACCAGTGTCTTCACATCTTTCTTGTATTGAAATGTCAAGAACAGAATGCAGCATTTTGCAAGCCAAGTGAAAGAACCGCCTTTCTCATCCTTATAACATGAGATGTCTGCCTCTCTCTAAAAAATAGTACATAAATGATCCTAAGACCTGCTGTACAGAGAATATACATTTGGGACACAGCACATAGCTCTAATAAGCCGTACCTTCAAAATGAATGTGAATTCTTCAGAATTAGCTGTTATGAAATATTATTCATAGTGCCTGAAGCACTTTGAGCACTTGATTGAGACTTTATTAATGACTGAACACACCAGACAACACGGAAATTTTTAGTCCCCTGTGTTAGCTCCCTGCATGAAGCTGTTCTGTTGTTGTGTTTGGCTCAACTTGGTAGAAGCCTTAACGTGCATAATCATCATTAATGACTGTGTCTAAGCATTTTCCAATAATGTATTATTTACCTGACTAATATTTTGGTTTGGGTTATCTACTCTTTCTCCTCTTTTGCTGCCCCATGTACATGGTATAAGCATTGTCTACACACTCTGTATGCATACTTTGAGCAAAGTTAAATAAATGTTTGCTTCAGACCTTAATGAAAATATTTGCGCCTTTTTTTTTTCTTCACAAGCAAACAAACAAAATCTTTGGTGAGTTTTCAGGGGTTTTTTTCCTGACTAGCATGCTCTGAATATCTTGCTTTTGAAATAGCAGTTGGTAAGATTCAGGCAAAGAAACTAGGAGTGATCTGCATTCACAATTTTAAGGCATGTTCAATCGTAAGTGTGCAGCTGGAAAATCTTCTCTTTCTAGCTAAAAGAAATTAGATGGCTCTTGTAGTTTCAGCTCAATCTATTATGTGTTCCTGGAGTAGTTCATCTATTCACTGTTTTTACACAGAGTTTGTAGCAAAACTATGGTTCAAATGTAAATCGCACAGGGAATTCAGCAGACTGAATTGTCCAGCCATCTCCCTGTTCACAGGGAGTACACCATACACACCAAGACCAGGCATGAAGCAAAAGAAGCACACATCTGTGTGTGTGCTGGCTTGTAGAAGTAATGAAAATGTTAAACGGTGAAGTAGTACTTTACCAAAGAATCATAAAGAACTATAAATTGTCAAGTATCTTGGCTGTTAATGCCTTTTCCTTCTTTGGTCTTGACAAACTGCACGTTGTATCATTTATGTTACACAAAATGTGTCTGGAAGCTCTGTTGTCCTGATTTACTCCACTGAGCATATTTGTGGCATCTCTGTTAGCTTTCTTCTTTTCTGTTTTATTATCATAACACTGTACAAATGCAGTACATAGAGAGTCTTTCCATCAAAGAGCTGATAATCTAAGATCATTCAGGTAGAGGATTACTAGGAAAGCATGCCACTGTGAACCTAATCTCAAATGCAAGCACAGCTACCATAGGCCAAAGAGACAATACAGCATGAAGGAACATGGTATTAGCCAAAAAAGATCTGGGAGGGCACCATTTAGGTGCTGATGAAGAAAGCATGAAGGTTCAGGCCTTGAAACCTTATTAGTAAATGAAGATGGCCATCACCATCGGACAACTTTATGGAGATGATGACTTCTTGATATTGATTGGGACGTACCAAGTAGTCAGTGAATAGTCTTTAAGGTTAAGTAGCCTATGTTTAGTCCCATAATGACAAAAGTGTCATCTGAAGCAAAAGACTTAGAAAAATACAGCAACATGATAATTAAGAAAGAAAACAGTTTTATGGGGAATTACTAAAGTTTGGAAATTAATTTGTTGTGTGGAAAGAAAAACTATATCATCTTCCACACTGCATATAACTATTTTTAAAATCTTTTTCTAACAGTATTTCCCATTAATGCCAATATCTTTTTTCAAGATTAAGCAGAGTCATACAAATATTTTCCTTAGTCATCACTTTTTACATGGTTTAGTAAAATGGGGTTTTGGTTTCCAGTTACTACCATAAGTAATACAACAAAAAACTACAAATAAATTACATGTTGCATGATTTTTATCTATCCTGCAGCAATTACTCGCTATGATTAGCTCCTGGAGTAGTTCATCTGTGCATTCTTTTTACACAAAGTTTGTAGCAAAGCTATGGTTCAAGCCTGAGCCACACAGGATGTTGTCTCCTGATAACACAGTTCCATAATCTGGCTAGAATTTCCCATAACATCTCTCTCTCTGCAGCTTTATTTACTGATCAAAAGGTCCTCCAATTCTGCAGGGTAATCATTTATCTAGATGACCTCTATTAACTTCCTTCAGAAAAATCTGGATGAAAAGGATAAAAGCGGTCATCAGATTTATAAGAGCTGAAAGCTCCTTTGTTTGCAAAGGACTGTAAATATAAGAAATGGCTTTTCATGAAAAAATATCACAGAAGTAAAGATGAAGTTACATTTACTGAAGAAGAGATACAGACTTAAGTCTGAAAGAACTAATTTCAGTGGAAGTTACCCTTGACAGAAATGTATGTTCCTTTTCCTTTAAAGTTCAAAATTTACATTTAGTTGCTAGTGACCAAATAACAGAATTGTATGGATGTGTTTATTGCCTTTTCTGTGTTGTAATGAAAAACAAAATAAAAATATTATAAGATTCTATTTTACATTAATTATTTCATTTCCAAAGCACTAACCACCTCACCCACTCTAATCTCAATAAAGGGAAGTTATTTCTTTACTTAAGGCTTATTATGTTTGTGCTTTGTTACCTTTTTCTGTGTTCCAGCTGGAACTTGTCAGTCATTATGAACAGCCTGTTAAGTCTCACGCCTGCAGCAACTTTTAGCCAGCATTTCTGAATAAAAAGAGGAGAGTGAGATATCACTGCATTATAAAGGGAACTTAGCTCCTGAAATGTGAAAGCACAGTATGTATCAGTGTGCTCTTTATAAGCTGATTCTCTCTCCCTTAGAGAAGCCTGGATAAAATGCTTTACCATAAAGTGTATTTGGTGTGTATATAAGCTCATGCTCTTTCAGTATACACTTCTGTTCGCTGTTTCACCATGGATGCACAATACCTCAGCTATTGCAATGTGTGATTCTTTGTTTCAGCATCTGTGCTTGATGTTAGCTGATTATCACTGTATACTGCCCAGAAGCAAGTTTGATAACCCTCAAATTTTATCCAGCCTAGTGCAAGCATAGATGTTCTTCTATCCTCCTTTTAATCTGAAGACTTACTTCAGTAAAACACAGCAAGCTATTATCTGTTATAAAGCAAAATTATGTTATAAAACAATGATATAAAAGCAAATTACTCTTGGCCACTCACAGTATGATCAGTTTCTGTGCCAATTTTGTTTGCTCGTTTTTCATGGGATTCCAAGAAAATATTTCCTTAGGCTCAGATGAGAAAATACAATTTTAGCATATGAGAAAATGATAGGCATGGTGTTTTGATGTTGAATTGTAATAGAACATGCAACTTTCATCAGGGCTGGCCTGAGACTTCTTAGCCAGATGGACTAATTTTACCTTCCCTTCGATAAGGATAAAAAGTCTGACTGCTGCTACCATGGAAAGTCAAAATGAGTAAAATTAGAACAGAAAGACCAGAGAAAGGATTGTGGAGATCCGTGTAGGATGGGCTTGCTGTTGGACATGCATGGAAGAGCAAAGGATGTCAACTACAATTTTCCGGAGGACCTACCTATCCCCTTCTCCATCAGCATTAGCATTGCCATTGCACTGCATAGTGTGCATTTTTATTTCCTTGACAAAGAAAAGATCAAAACCCAGGATTATTTTTTACCCTTGCTATGCCACCCTAGGCAGCTAGCTCCTTTTCCATAAACCTAGAATGCGCCTTGGTTTTTCTTCTACCTGAATTGATGAAATCTTTTTTATATGAAGGAATAGGTGATTTTAAATCATCATCTTGTCTATGCATCTGGGATCATAGACTTCTCATATACTCACAAGTACGCACCTGAATAAGTCTTTTCAGGAGCAGGATCACCTTCCCATTAAAAGTACAGTAAATTTCTTTCCAAGAAAAAGAAGTACTGAGATCAGCATGAGCTATTGTAGCTTAGAGCACACTAACTTTTGCTAACCAAGAGATTTGTACTGTCGAGTGGGCTCATTCTTATCTTTAATTTACAGCTCCTTCCCTCACTTGTCTCTTAATTGCCTCTGACATGCCATGGTGAAAATTGACCTAGTATCTCCAACATCTAAGAGCTCTCCAAACTTCTACTTCCCCTCCAAAACTGGTATCTCTCCTCCTTAATGAGAAGAAGCATTAAATCAGTTTTCTGCATTGCTATGGAGTTGAATCTTAGATTTTTAATTTAAGGCATTATCTGTAAAGTTTGCTTTAAAAAGGCAATTAATTCAATCAGCCTAGGTGAGCACATAACAATTAGCTCAAAATATAAATATGACTACCTAGAGCTGCCTAATAGATAAATAATACGTAGATCCATATAAAATGAAATGGATGAAACCAGGAGTCATGCAGAAATTATATTCTGACTTTTCGTTTGGCTTCTAGTCTTGTTGTATAGTCCAGTTCAGTAATCAGCCAGAAGTCTGATGTCTCCTTGATCAGGACATACTTAGTAATGCCCACACGAACACCCATATGTGTGTGTGTGTGTGTGTTAAGCAGTGCCACTTTTTTTTTTTAACCAATCACATGAATTTTACAAATAAAATATGAAACCGATGGGTTTGGTTATCAGGAGTTCTCTAGGCCCTTTACCTGTGCTTCAACTGTCACAGCTGCACCACAGGAAAACCTTCTGGCTGCAGGAACCACACTGCTGGTTTCTCCAGACCCACGTTATGTTAGTGTAAGGACTACACAAGAATCAGGAGGCTGGAGTTGTCAAGGGGAGATGGTAAGACTTGGTAGCAAGACATCTATGCCCATGGAAAAATATTATGGTCTTTAGAGAACCCCGGCAACTGAGAATGTAGCAAGTTAGTCTTCACCTGCTTGTCTACCCTCTCTCAAACTGAATTCTTTATGTGAGGCTCTCAAAGCTCTTTTTAGATTGTCTCAGAAAGGGAAGACAGGAAGGTTAGGGGAGATATTACTAATCTTGCTTGCGGGTGTCTATGTGGGTTGTTTAGTTAGTTTACTGTACAATGTTCAGATAATTTTGTACAATGAAAGCCAATGTGTGAATTCATCCAAACAATGGAATGGTATGTAATGAAACTTGATTTAATGATATATGAACATAATTAACTCTCCATGTTGCTCTCTTTCTCTGTATTATCTCTAGTATCTATCCAGATACAAATGACCAGCCAAATCAAACTTACCATTGCTATGCAGTAGATTTTAGTCCCATTTAGAGACAGCCTAGACACAAATAAATAATAGAGCTTTTAACAATGTTTATGAAAGTATCATTCAGATTGTACTGGAAAATGAAAGAAAAGCTAGTCTATGAAAATTATCTTCATGTATATGTTTTTGAAAAAAAATCTAAGCTATAAAATCTAAGCAGCTTTTTTTTCTTTTTTTTCCTGTGAATCTTTTACTTGCCTAAGTACTATCCATTATTCTGGTGAACTGTAGGAGAAATGCATGGGGAAACTGAAGGTGGGAAAAAAAACTGGGATATTCTATGTGCTGGTTACAGATTACTTGCAGCACGATGAAGCATTATTAACAACAGTGTGCATCATTCTTTTCAAAAGCAAATTGGATGCACTTGCTTATATTATCCAATCAAGTGTGCAGTGGATCCTGGGAGAAAAAGTAGGTGTGCCCAAATTTGCCTCAGAGACAAGGAGAAAATGGAGTTTTTTGCCATATTGATGCCAAAATAACCACAAAAACATGCCAGTTGTAAACATTTCTCTTTTGGGGTTTTAGTCCCCAATATAATATTCATGGCTTTCCTAAGAAATTGCTTATCTAAGCCTCTTTCTTTTTACTGTGTTAAGCTGATCACAGCTGTTGCAAGAAGGTGGAAAGAACAATGAATGCCTGGAAAACTATCAGGTTTTGCTGGTTTTTATTTAACTGTGTATGGTGCTGGCATCATTCAAAGATCTAGTAAAGCTGAGCTGACCCTTGCCTGGGTGAAGACAGCTGTCACATTTCTTGCCATGTTTGTGTTACTCCAAAGCTACCCCTGACTCACTCAGCCTTTGATACATGCAACAACTGCAAATACATGTCATAGTGGTTGGCATACTGGGAAAGCTTTTGTAAGTTAGGTAGACCAATATATAAAGTTATTTTCTACTGCATCAGAGAAGTGGCTGAGGATGCAGAACAACTGATGAGGTGGTTCCAAGACACAGTTTCACCTCATGTCTTTTTTTTTTTTTTTTTTTTTTTTCCCAGTTTGAAAGTCATAGCAAATAAGCAATTGATTATCAACTTCCAGTGTGGTACTGTGAAAAGGGGGGGGGGTAGAATGAGGCATAATAGGTATGTAGATTTAGGGGATCAAGTTCTTGTCTGGTTTTGGCACTGGTAATGTTAATGACAGGATAACATCTAGTCTTGATATCTACATTTAATAACAGATATTGAAATCCTAGGGTCTGTGAAAGAAGTAAACAGAATATTTCAGGGGCTGGAGACAATGCCTTACCATACCATAATAAGCTTAAGAGAACCCAACCTACTTACTTTATCCAAAACAATTACATGTAAATTGATTATCCTGAGTAAGGACAGTTGCAGAAGAAAACCAGTGGGTTCTAATGGGCTTTTTGGTCTAGCAAAGAAAATACAGTTTAAAGAACAAACTAGTGTCTAGGGACAAAGCTAAAAAAAAAAAAAATCCAGCTAGAAATAAGCCAACATTTTATGACCTTATTTTCTATTTTAATATTGAGATAGAACAGTTAGAATAATTAACACTTGAAAAAAACAGTACTGGGAAGCAGAGGATCCTCTGTATCATCACATGTTCCATTTGGATCGGGAACCAGACTGAGGGAGGAGTTTTTAACCAACAAAAGTTACTAGACTCCACAGGCACAACTGAGTGAAACTGGATGGCCTGGTATCTGCAAGAGGTGAAATGAAATCTATTGGTTCCTCTTGACATCTGATTGTTTGGGGACAGATATTCTTTGGGGCCTCCTTTTAAAGTACATAACATTGAAGATCTGCCTATGAAGTTATATTTACTAGGTAAATATATTTTTCCTCAGCTCATCAAACTATCTTTTTTTCTGGATTGGTGACACGCAGTGTAAGTCTATCTTTCACATCCTAGAGAAAAGAAGTTCTGACTTGTGCTGCCCCCAAGACACAATAATATGCCACATGAGGCAATAGATAAGCATCAGTGATTTGTACTGCATTCTGAACTGACATTAGTTCACAGGGATAGTGGTTGTTGATTTTATATTTGAGAAGAGATGAACAAAAAAGGTTAAACTAAACAGCTCTATACTTTGGTCATTTAATACAAACTATATTTGATATAGAGCTTGCTCATCTGTTTATAATAAGGAAGAAAAAAAATTAGCAATATGAGTTTTCCAAAACTAGTGAGATGCAGTTCCAGATCTGGAAGTGAATTTTGAAACTTGAGACAATCTGTAGTGTTTATTGTCAAAATGATATATGAAAGGAGTTGAAAAACTCACTGTTCTTTGCTAGGCAGGGTTTCTCCCAAGAAAGATGTTGTCACATAGTAACCTAGATGGATCAGCTTCCCAATCATCTCGATTGCATATTGACCTACATATTGAAATTTTAGCAATTTACTATTTAAAATACTAGAAGGGTATTTAATCATATATCCATCAAGAGTTAACCTACATTTTTTGTTAATAATACTGAATGTTTCATAGAAAGTTTTGTGGCCCCAAAGTGATGTTTTTTGATTACTTATTCAGACATTAAATTTGTTCAGCATTTGAAATGCATGACAAAAACTAAAATATCTAGTTACTGTAGATATGTGAGTTAATGTATTTTTTCCTGAGATCATAGATTATTGTCAGAAGGAAAAAAAATACAGTGATTCCATTTGGAGATTATTTGCTTCAAGCAGAATTATTTTAGTCATGGGATCAATACTTTCATAGTGTGTAGCTGCTCAGAAATGTATCCTATGTTTGAAAGTTAATCAATCAATTAATTGGAGAATTAATGAATATTTCCTTTGCACTTGTTAAATGATGGATATACTATAAGCAATAGAAACCCTGCTATGGGATGTTGTTAAAATTTGCCTCCAGTAATTTTCTATTTAAGATGTTGTCACTTAAGACATTATATGTATGCAGTAAAAATGTACATTACCAGGGCTTTTAATACATATAGAAGCTGTGTCATGATGCTGTCTATTAGCAACTAAACAATGTTATTAAGTCATTAAGAAAATAACATTTTTAGAGGGATTATGTTTCTTTATAACTGAGCAATCCTATTAAAGTCATTAAGAAAAGGAAGACCAAATAAAGAAATGTATTTATGTAAAAATTATATCTTCATTCTTATATTAACTATTTCAACCTTTTCTTTTTTTTTTTTTTCTGTTGGAAATAATGTCACATACAAGATTTTTACTAATGTTCCCAAAGGTGCAGCTTTATATGATGCTGATTTGCGTTTACTGATGCTGTTAGTCATAGAGCCCTGGAAACAAAATATTCATTACATTGGACTGTTGCGGAGGATCCACAGGGGACATCACACACAGACCAATGTGATCAAGTGAAGTCCATTTGCTACAACTTTTAGCACAGTTATATACCTTATGCGCTTGTGCACGCGCCTTATACAATACTCTAATTGGTACAATACCCCGTTTCATGCGACACTATCTTATCCTCTATTGGCTGTGCAAGCTTCTTCACGAGGTGTCCAGCAGTTACTTATCTCATTCTTCGGCATCCAGGAGTTGTTTGTCAGGCTCTTCTTATCTTCCTTTTTCCCAGTGTACAAGGACACAGCGTCCTTGTCTGCTCCAGCACTTTGTAAACTTATGCTTCGTTCCCAGCTAACGGCTGGATTGCTCACATGCCCTCGCCCAGCCAAGAAATCCTCAACATTGGACCAAACTCCACGTCCGGCTATTATGACATCCTGCCTCCAACAGAACTCAGTGCCAAATGCTTACTAGGATTGTGGAATCAACACTGAAGGAAAAAAAATATAAATCCTTTTTTTTTTTTTTTGGAAGGGGGAATACAGAACAGAGCAAAGGTGAAGCTATAGTCAGATAAGGTTACCAAATCATCTTGATTAAAAAGAGAAGCATTATTCTTTATTTCATATGACTTAATATGAAACTCTACGTTTCATAGAAAGAGTGCACAAGTTTAAAAAGATGGTGTTGGATAAAAATGGAGCATCAAACAAATCAGGAGTGTTCTCTTCTTCAGCCTTCCGTATAATGGCAAATGGATTACACCTACTTTACTTTCTAAAGAGTATAAAACCAGTCCATAAACATTATTGCATCTTGAAAATAACCAGTCATCAATTTACATGTTCTCAATCCAGGGAACTCAAGTGGTAGCACTAAGGATGATGGTCTCACTTAAGTCAACTACATGAACACATAAGCTTATGCTATGCAAATATTAATCCATAGTACATTTACAAGTGCAGTAGTTTCTTCCTATACCTAGAGCTCAGCTGGTAACTGACAGTGGAACTAGAATTTCACCATACTTAACATTTTTCTGGTCAAAGAATCTAAAACTAGATTGTGATGGTTATTCATTTATTGACTATTTAAAATAGTGTCTTGGATATTCCAGGCAAAGAAATTCAAGACTCCAGTCATGAGTGCATTTCTACATTTTAACTATATTATTAGCTATCGAGAATTGTATGATGTTATTTTCCTTCACCATATAACTTCAGCTTTTAGGAACAGCTTCTCTTCCTGTATTAACTGAACACCATCTGGGGTAATTCTGTGTTTACACAGCCAATACAGAAATGTAGTCTCTCAGTATCCAACTGTGATGGGTTAACCCTGGCTGGACACCAGGTGCCCACCAAAGCTGTTTGGATTAGTCCGTGACAAATGGTAGGGCTGTGCTTCCACCCCTGGGGCAGTCGATTCCAGGTGTATTGGACACCTCTCCACGTGAAAGCAAACTGTGGCCTGCACTCTGCTGCCAAAGGAATGGAGAAAAACCCATTGGCAATATCAATTTTATCATACCACGTGACTGCCTTTGATGCCATTTCATATTGGAGCTCTAACATGTCTGGTACAGCAGCACTCAGTGGCGGTGTCACTTCATTCAGGCCACGATAATCTACTGTTAGCCTCCACCCTCCATAGACTTTTGCACTGGCCATATAGGACTATTAAAAGGTGAATGAGTCTTGCTGATGACTCCTTGGCTCTCTACTTGATGAATCAGCTCATGGATGGGAGCCGGGGAGTCTCAGTTTGTCCGATATTACCGCCGGTGCACCGTCCTGGTAGCGATTGGCACCTGCTGTTCTTCAACTTGCAGCAATCCCACAATGAAGGGATCTTCCGAGAGGCCAGGCAGGGTAGATAGCTGTTTGATCTTCTTTGTGGTTACAGTGGCTACACCAAAAGCCCATCGGTACCCCCTTGGGTCCTTGAAGTACCCTCTCCTGAGGTAGTCTATGCCAAGGATACAAGGGGCCTCTGGGCCGGTCACGATGGGGTGCTTTTCCCACTTGTCCCCTGTCAAGCTCACCTCAGCCTCCAATATAGTCAATTCTTGGCATCCCCCTGTCACTCCAGAGATCCAGATGGGTTCTGTGCCCCTGTACCCTGATGGCACCAGCGTACACGGTGCACCAGTGTCTACCAAAGCCTTATACTTCTGTGGGTCTGATGTGCCAGACCAACGAATCTACACAGTCCAGTATATCTGGTCATCACACATTATTTTCTGCCGCTTCATCCTCTTCAGGGGCAGGACTCATCACACTCTTCCCCTGCTCCAGCGTGGGGTCCCACCCACGGGAGACAGTCCTCCATGAACTTCTCCAATGTCAGTCCTTCCCACGGGCTGCAGTTCTTCGCGAACTGCTCCAGCGTGGGTCCCTTCCACGGTGTGCAGTCCTTCAGGAGCACACTGCTCCAGAGTGGGTCCCCCAGAGGGTCACAAGTCCTGCCAGAAAACCTACTCCGTGGGCTCCTCTCTCCACAGATCCGCAGGTCCTGCCAGGACCCTGCTTCAGCCCGGGCTTCCCATGGGGTCACAGCCTCCTTCGGGCACCCACCTGCTCCAGCGTGGGGTCCTCCCTGGGCTGCAGGTGGATATCTGCTCCACCGTGGACCTCCCTGGGCTGCAGGGGGACAGCCTGCCTCACCATGGTCTTCACCACGGGCTGCAGGAGAATCTCTGCTCCGGTGCCTGGAGCATCTCCTCCCCCTCCTTCTTCACTGACCTTGGTGTCCGCAGGGTTGTTTGTCTTACATGTTCTCACTCCTCTCTCCAGCGGCTGTTTCTCTCCGTCCCAACTTTTTTTCCTTCTTAAAAATGTTATCACAGAGGCGTTACCACTATCGCTGATTGGCTCAGCCTTGGCCGGCGGCTGGTCCATCTTAGAGCTGGGTGATATGGGCTCTCTCGAACACAGGGGAAGCTTCCAGCAGCTTCTTACAGAAGCCACCCCTGTAACCCCCCCCCCCTACCAAAACCTTGTCACACAAAACCAATACACCAACCTAACCGTACTCAGAATAGAGGTCCTTCAGTCTGAGCTCCAGATTTCTAGTTGGCTGGGTTTCTAGTCAGCTTGGTAATGCTAGACTCCATGGCAGCAATCACAAAACAGGCACGGACTATGATGAAAATTTGATTTTCATTAATAGAATTTGTTTAATTTCATCATTTTCTAAGTGTATTGTGAATGTAGTTGAAATATAAATGATCATTACTGATTTTTTTTTCTTTGACCAGTTTGTTCACTTTCACCTAGCCAGTAGAGTCAAATGCAAAAGGCATTCCACCATTGCTTGCATGCACGTCTTAATAAAATATGAATGTTATGTGTTCCTTCATTATTTTCTCTAAATTATGAACTGATGTGGAAACATATAACAAAGTATGAAGCTACTCAAAGGCTTAATTCAAATATTTCAGATTGAAAAAGATATTAACTTTTAATAATCACCTTCTGGTAAATATTTTTCTAGAAGGCTGAAAAACTATAACTGGAAAATTAGTAGTCCCATGATTCTTTACTCTCATCCTATAATACAAGATTTTCTTTTTTACCAGTGATTACCCTGTTCAAAGTATAAGGTCAGACACCAGTAACACTATACTGTACATTGAGTTATTATTCCCCTGTGGTGTCCCTTTTATCTACCAAGTGATCACAAAATTTTCAAAACTTAATCTGAAATTTATTTTTTCAGTAAAAGGTTAGATTTTATTTTTTGAAATGGTACCACAGACAACCTGAAAAAAAAAAAACCTTGTAAAAAGTATGTTTAAATCCTTTTTACAATATTCAAAATACTTGAAATATGGGAAAACACTTCTGCAACAATAAAATATATTCACTAATTGTTTTATTACATAAAAAAGGAAAGGTGATCTTATAGATGGTCCTATGTCCAGTAAGGTCTATTGTATGTTAGCTGTTAAGGTCATGTTTTTTCCTCTTGCTGCACTACAAGGCCAGTAGCATGCACTCTTCCCAGGCTTTTCTTTAAGTGGCTAAGGCACTTTCTTGTTCAGAAAATGGAATTAAACACGGCTTTCCTACTCTGAGTAAATAGCCTCGTCAGCAGGT
This sequence comes from Haliaeetus albicilla, assembly GCF_947461875.1. Classification (NCBI taxonomy): domain Eukaryota; kingdom Metazoa; phylum Chordata; class Aves; order Accipitriformes; family Accipitridae; genus Haliaeetus; species Haliaeetus albicilla. The sequence continues at coordinate 47,110,831 of NC_091485.1, forward strand.
TTCTTATGTTGAAAGCAAATGAACCAACCAGACAACACAGGAACCACTACTTCTTTCTTTTATCTGCATTTCTGAGTGTCTGTGACTGCCAGACATGCTGAAGACAGTTTAAGCATCCCCACCAGATTGTCTTTTGTGAGAACTTGGACACCTCTGCTAAATATCAGTGTTTAGAGGTGCTTCCGCATATCTTCAGAAGTTTAATTTTTAATGTCTAGAGTATGACCAGGTATCAAATTAATTTCATCTTAATTAATATCTCTCAGGTACCACCAACTTTTCGTCTTTCTTAACATATAAAGAATATAGCTTAATGTTACTTTGGCATGGGCTTTCTTTTATTTTTAATCATAATAAGCTGAAAGTTCATATAAAATCATTTATTTTACTTTCAACATATAGCTGTAGCTTGCTATGGCATTAATGGGAGCTATATATGAAAGTATTGGAAAAGGAAAAGTCCCTGAATAATTTATAAAGGTGAGCTACAAATAAGTGACTAAAGTACCAGAATAATAAAATAAGCACATGGGGACTAAATTACTCAAGAGCAGCCCTTTACCTATGATGTCTACCCATCTATCTTACCTAGTTAATATATTTCTGTAATCCCTCTGAAATGTACTATCCAAATTCATTATCAGATATTTCTGTAAAAAGCTATTAAAAAAAACCAAAACAACTTTTTACTTGCTATAAAAAAAATCAGTTGCCTATTCGGAAAGCATAAATTATCAGAATACTTGTTAACAGCCTTGTTTCATGTCTTCAGTTAACTTTAGAAATGAAAGACTAAGATTCTCCTATAAACAGAAAATGTCTATAATCCACCAGAGTATAATGAAGCGAATTATTATTTCTGAAACACCTACCCTGCTTGTCAGCCCCTAAGCACTTCAACAAAGCACTCCGAGCCATTCTTACAAAGAGGTGGTGTGACAGAAGAAATGAGCCACAGGTTGGAGATCCTCAGGCAAACGCAGCCCAGTGCATATGGTACATCATTACCAGTCTGATTTTAATGAAGTTTTAGAGCCTTAAATTTCACATCACAGTTGGTGCTCATACGCATTTTACTGTTATTGCCTTTCATTTGCCAAGTAAAGATAATTGATGATCTTTACTTAGAGAATTTGTAGATTTTGGAGCTGTCTATTTTTAACAGTGATTTCTACATTTTTTTCTTTGTATATATATGCATGCTTTCCTTTATGCCAATTTTTATTGAGTCTAATGATTTTTTTAGTGTTTTTAAAATAGAATCAGCAAAAGATAGACTTCTTTATCTTTATGCAACTGAGCAAAATTTCATTAACATCTCCACTGACATGAATGAAAGTATGTGTAAGGAAAGGTTACACTAACCTTGAGTAACAGTGGAAGAATATGGTCCTTACTGAGTATGCCTTCTACAGACTCACACAGAATCTAATCTGTCACGCTATCACTTAGCTAAAAGATTGCATTAAAAGAAATGGAGGAGTTCTTGGTTTCTATTTAATGCTTTTTATAAAGAAAATAATTGAAAATATTGACAAATAGTGAAATGAGCAAGAGAGAAACAAAGTTGAAGAGAAATAAATAGAAAAAAAGAACCTACAAAATTGAAAGAAATGGGAAAAGCAGTAAAAGAAAAGGAACAAATACAAGAGTAAAGTTTCAACCATTTACAATCAATCTCTTCCAGAGAAAGACATATTAAAATAACCACTCATAGAATCATAGAATCATTTAGGTTGGAAAAGACATTTAAGATCATCGAGTCCAACCGCCAACCATGCCCACTAAACCATGTCCTGAAGTGCCTTATCTACATGCTTTTTGAATACCTCCAGGGATGGTGACTCCACCACTTCCTTGGGCAGTCTGTTCCAACGTCTGACAACGCTCTCAGTAAAGAAATTTTTCTTAATATCCAACCTAAACCTCCCCTGCTGCAACTTGAGGCCATTTCCTCTTGTCCTATCTCCAGCCACCTGACAGAAGAGACCAGCACCCACCTCACTACAACCCCCTTTCAGATAGCTGTAGAGAGCAATAAGGTGTCCCCTCAGCCTCCTTTTCTCCAGACTAAACAACCTCAGTTCCCTCAGCCCCTCCTCTTAAGACTTGTGCTCTAGACCCTTCACCAGCTTCGTTGCCCTTCTCTGGACACACTCCAGCACCTCCATGTCTTTCCTGTAGTGAGGGGCCCAAAACTGAACACAGTACTCGAGGTGCGGCCTCACCAGTGCCCAGTACAGGGGAACTGTACTGCAGTACTCATGTACTGCAGTATTCATGTACTGCATAACATCACATCCATCTTTCTGTTGCTTTGTTCTTCTGAGCAATCTTCCATGCCTCATTCAGAAGCCTCTTGGGTCCTTGGTATTCCCCACGTTCAAGATCATAGTCATTATTGGTCTACAGTTCTATGCCAAAATAAGTTTTTAGATTGTTACCATCACACTTATAATAACTATTTGTGGGAATATAGCTAACAGTTAAAAAAATCCAAATAAATATGATCATTCTGCCTGCTTTGAACCTACTATGTACTAGATCAACCAATTCCAGGCTCTATGCTCCATGAAACCAATATATGGGTTATGACAAGTGCACATTTTTAAATAGTCTTTGAATAATTAAAGCCTGAGCACAGAGAGTAGCCCTCACTGCATTTTTTTGGTGTATGCTGGATATTCTGAAATGCATTTCAAATCTATTCTCTTCTATATTAGTAATAGATTAAAGAAAATAAAAATATTTTGGTTTTAAAGGCAGTATCAACATTCAGATGACTGTATTTTAAGATGAGATATACAGGGCTTGATTCCAAATGACAAGGTTTTGGGGGGATATGAAGAAGAGGCAAGCAAAGATAGCTCAGGTTTAGTCACCCATTTAGCCTTTGAGAGAGTGTTAGTAGTAACATACCTTGTCTTGGTTGTTCCTGGTTCCCCACATCACCTTGGCCTGGTTTCTCAGACTTCAAACAGTAGCATGTTATGACATGAGTATCACAGAGTTTTAAAGCCATTTTCCACCTCACCTGTCTCCTACACTATTCAACAAGTACTTGTCTGGTTTTCTCAGATAGCTCTGAAGCTCTTCTTCAAAGCCATCCTGGTATTATGACATAAAATTCTTCAGAGATTTTCGTCTTCCTGTACTTACAGGATAGTGGCTCTGGGTAAATATTTCCAGAAGGGTCTTGTAAAGTCTCTAGCTTGAAAAACTATGGTCTGACAGTGCTCCTTCTACCATTCCAAAGCTGAACCACACACGCAATATTCATTGAAACTTTGTAATAAAGTATAGAGTTCCTGTACAGGAGAAGCATTTCTTACTTATATTGCCATAAAAATCATACTTTTTTTTATATTATATATATTATTTATATATAATTTCTTTATTTGAACTGAAAATGCAGAAGGTCTTTGGAAATAGCATGCAGTCCAAAACACAAAGTCACATCGTTAATTTTGTCTCAGCTGTGCAACTCAGTGCAGGCTTAGAATAACATAAAAGAAAAACCTTTTCTTTCTTTTCTTCTCATCTCTTTGGTAAACTGTACTAAAAGATTAAGTTTCTTTGGGATGAATTCTGCACTGAAAACAAGGTTTAATCAAGCATTGCATTGCTTAATGTTGCTCTAGGAAGGAAGTGACTATATTGATTCAAATTTGGAGCAATCAAGACAGTTGGTCATCTGAAGCATAAAAAAAAAGCATGGCCCTTTCAAAGGGGGAAAAAGAGGGGAGTTATCCTAGTTACAGGAGGTTTTGTTGTTTCTTTTGATGGTCACACAGGAAAGAGGATATCTAACCTGATGAAGTTAAATGTCCAGACCACCCCAACGCTCACATTTTTAACATTAAGTCTGAGGTGATTTTTGCTGTGGCACAGAAATATGGTAGAGGGATTGGACCAAAATATCAGAAAAGGGTTGGGATAGATCTATAATTGCTTCAAACCATACCGAATGAAAAGAAAGCAGTTTACATTAGGATGATGAACCACCCTTGCTAGGGAAAGATGTGATAAAGTGCTTCACAGAAAGATTTTTGTGAAGACTGTGTCTGCAAGAGGTGCATAAGACAGTGGAAGCTGCTCTTAAATGATGTACCAAGGAAAAAGTCTGCACCCCGGTGAGGTTAAGGACTATGGCTGCTGATATGGACAACTTCAGGAGACGATAAATTAGAGGGACTAGAGGGGAAGAGGCACTGAGAGTAATGTATTACAATGGTCAGAGACACCATCTAGTTTCCTACCAGACATCAGTAATGTTAATACAACTGTGTCCTGAAAAAAAGCAGTAATATTTCCTTAGGCTAGAGGGAAAAGACAGTTAGCTACCTTTCATGCAGGGAAGCAGCTGTTAGTGCTTTAGCTTGTAAAAATAGTATATATCATGTTCATTAATAACAAATTAATGTGTATTTAACAAAGCAAGGCTGGAAGGGAATGAAAATGGGTAGTGCAGCATCAAGAGGAAAAGGAAAAAGGGATAGAGTCTAATTCCTTTCTTCAACTATCTCATGAGTAGAGAAGGCAGGGCTCAATTTCACCAGAGGTGTACAGTAAAAGGACAGGAGTCAGTGGACACAAGTTGCAGCTAGGGATATTCCAATTAGATAAAATGAACAAATTCTTTATGATGAGGATGGCCAAAGAGTGGAACAGGTCACTCAGAGAGGCTGTGGATGCTCCACCTTGGCATGCACTTGGGTCACAACAACCCCATGCAATGCTACCGGCTTGGGGAAGAGTGGCTGGAAAGCTGGCCAGCAGAAAAGGACCTGGAGGTGCTGGTCAACAGCCAGCTGAATATGAGCCAGCAGTGTGCCCAGGTGGCCAAGAAGGCCAATAGCATCCTGGCTTGTATCAGAAATAGTGTGGCCAGCAGGAGCAGGGAGGTGATTGTTCCCTTGTACTTGGCATTGGTGAGGCTCGACTACTGTGTTCAGTTTTGGGCCCCTCACTACAGGAAACACATTGAGGTGCTGGAGTGTGTCCAGAGAAGGCCAATGAAGCTGGTGAAGAGTCTAGAACACAAGTCCTATGAGGAGTGGCTGAGGCAACTGAGATTGTTTAGCCTGGAGAAAAGGAGTCTGAGAGGAGATGATATCACTCTCTACAACTACCAGAAAGGAGGTTGTAGCAAGGTGGGGGATGGTCTCTTTCCCCAGGACAAGAGGAAACGGCCTCAAGATCCATCAGGGGAGGTTTACATTGGATATTAGGAAAAATTTCTTTGCTGAAAGGGTTGTCAAGCATTGGAACAGGCTGCCCAGGGAAGTGGTGGAGTCACCATCCCTGGAGGTATTTAAAAGACATGTAGATGTGCTTAGGGACATGGTTTAGTGGTCAACTTGGCAGTGCTAGGTTAACGGTTGGACTCAGTCTTAAGGGTCTTTTCCAGTTGTCATGGTTTAACCCCAGCCAGCAACTAAGCACCACGCAGCCACTCACTCACTCCCTGCCCCCCCAAGTGGGATGGGGGAGAAAATTGGGAAAAGAAGTAAAACTCATGGGTTGAGATAAGAATGGTTTAATAGAACAGAAAGAAGAAACTAATAATGATAAAGATAACACTAATAAAATAACAACAGTAATGATAAAAGGATTGGAATGTACAAATAATGCGCAGTGCAATTGCTCACCACCCGCCGATCGACACCCAGTTAGTCCCTAAGCAGCAATTGCCCCCGCCCCCACTCCCCGCAGTTTATATACAGGATGTGACATCACATGGTATGGAATACCTCGTTGGCCACTTTGGGTCAGGTGCCCTGGCTGTGTCCTGTGCCAACTTCTTGTGCCCCTCCAGCTTTCTCACTGGCTGGGCTTGGGAAGGTGAAAAATCCTTGACTTTAGACTAAACTCTACTGAGCAACAACTGAAAACATCAGTGTTATCAACTTTCTTTGCATACTGAACTCAAAACATAGCACTGTACCAGCTACTAGGAAGACAATTAACTCTATCCCAGCTGAAACCAGGACACCAACCTAAATGATTCTAGTTTCTATGTTCAGAGAGCATCTGGACAGGGTCCTGAGCCACCTGACATAAGTCTTATGTTAATCACATCAGTAACTCTCCTGCTTTCAGCAGGATGTTGGGCCAGCTGACCTCCAGAGGACTCTGTATCTATAGGTATCTTATTTATATAAACATTGAGGCTTCCATGTTAAAAATGAAAACAATTTGTCTAAGAATATAAGTCTGTCAGTTAGCTAAATGGACTGTGCAGGCAGGCACTCATCAAACTCTGAATTCAGCTTTGAGAGATTGATTTTCCTTACAGAAGGCACCAGGCCGACAGCAGCGGCAGCTCAGGGGTGTAAATATGTGGTAACAGTATGGGTGAAATTTTTAACCCTGATCCCCAGAGGGAAGACTAGTGCACTGACCCACTTCCCAATTATCCCTGAGTCTCTGGCTGTGACTTACTACAAGGATGACTCATGGACGTGCGGAGAAAATATTTACCGAACAGCCTGCCAGCAGAGGATGAGGTGGGCAGAAAGGAGAGAACCATGTTAGAGATCAGCATAATTGAATTCTATTTGCTTAGTGATCCTGCACCTCTCTGCTCTGTGCAGATATTTTTTTCTTTAAACATAATATTAACCACAGAAAACCCAAGAGAAAAATTCTCAGTATTTATAAGTATCTTTAAATAGCATAAACACAGAAGGACAATACTTTGAATTAGTTAAAACAGAGGGCAAAGTAAATCCCAGGCAGACGATCACCCAAGGTTGTAGCCTGTGGCTAACAGCTAATGGATGGCTAGCCAGAGGCTATCTGCAAGCCTGAAGGGGAAAATACACTGACAATTCCAGTCCAATGTGTTTGTGGTTGAGTATTTGCTTCACAGACTGACTCTTCAGCTATAGCCTTCTGGTGTGGTGTTAGCATATGAGACCTGGAGTTCACAACCGCAGCAAGCAGTTTATATCCTACCTTTCAAGGGAAGTTCCTCCAAGTGCTGGTATGAAGCTGGCAGAAAACCATGGGGGAGCCAGGACTTCTGTTGCTGTGTGGTTACAGACAATTTTCTTTTATCCTTCAAACAACCAAATTATACTCAACGATCTAATTTACAAGAGAAAACTCTGGAGCAATTGTTTCAGGTTCCACCTTTGGCAGTGGTTTCTGTAAAATGAAGACAATTTTCAGTACAGAATCTCACAGGTAAAGTATTTTCATTGACAGAATTACTGAGCATATGGGAAGATCACTCTTTACCTTCTACTGTGGGGCAGTAGAATAGCCCTGTATTGTTAGCAGGGGTGCAGAGTATCACAACATTTACACAGGGGGAATGGTGTCCCACATAAAATTTGTCTTAGATAGTTCCGAAAGAGTTTATGTATTCATGTGGCAAAGTGCAGCATTGAAAGAAAATATTTGCTTGCATCCTGGAAGCTGTATTAACAGCATTAATTTGATTCTGTTTCCAGGTTAATTTACCCTTGTCTCTCAGCAAAGATTATTATCTGGGGCATGACACTAACATTGCTGTATTGCTTCCAATTTCTGAGCTGAGCTGTTTCAAGAATCTTTCTACAGTCTGGGACCTTATGTCTGAGAAAGCCAACACAGCCTACTGTTTATTTGACAGGTTCAGTCCTATATAGGGCTTAGTTTCTTAAATTGTGTTAGCTTGTCCGCACTGTGGAAAACTGCCATACCACGTGATTTTGTGGGTTCAGTTTTGCTTATAATCTTTCGCATGGCTAATGAAACTTGGACATAATCCAAATGGAGAGTCAGCATCTGTCCCTAGACCCAGACTGTAGGGTGTTACTGGAAGGTAAAAACTCTACAAAACTATATTTTGTATTTCTTATAGTACTAACCTCTCCATACCGGTGATTCTGAAATGAGACTAATACGTCACAAACTGGCACTAAACTGTACCTTACTCAATACAACCACAGAAGTTATCAAAACATGTGTTAAAGGATTCTCTACAAAATACTAGTTCAGTTGGAGAGTTCAGGATTTATTTCAGGACCAAGATCTGTTTGATGCCAAAGTTAAGATTAAAACCCCAGGAATCCCTGATCAGCACCCTCATGTGTTGTCAAGGCAGTGTATCATACCTAGCTTTCCATGGTTAGGTGTGCAAATTTGAAATTAACTTTCCTAGCGTCCTAGGGGAATTTGAAATACTAGTAAATCAGGATTGGTGTGGTGAAGGAGGAAACATCTGACACTGACACACATGAGCAGTTATCTACTGGTATAAATGCTGAAGCTGTGTAATAATGAGTCTCTAGTCCTGTGTAATTTCCAGACAAACATCACAAGCACAGTTTCAAACTTATGGTTGTGGTCACCAAAATATTTTTGTCTTTACAGCAAATTTTTGCTATGTAATTAAACATGACATATTGGACAATGTTTCTTGTAGTTGAGTAATGACAGATAGCTCCTTAATGATGGTGTCTCACTATCATCCACTTGCAGTACAGGGTATTTTCTCCCAATGAATTGAACATTCAGTACCTGGTTTGTCTCAGCCTTTTCTCATGACCCCTATACAGACTAGCAATACATACAATTTTTTTATGTCCCTGTGAAAAGTGTGTTGGACCCCAAATGCAGATTTTAGGAAGGTCACCTGGAGCTGGGATGAGGAAAACACCAGTGGAAAAAATCCACCTGTATAGACACACAGTTCAATACTAAGAGTCTGCATTATTGGACTTTGGAATTGGTTTTTAGAAAGCTCCCTCAAACTGAGGGAAGAGAACACTTTGTTACAGTTACCAATTCCTGCTGCATTTAACCCATTTTCTTGCTGCAAAAGATACAACAGCAAGAGAACCACACATACAAGCATCTATCCTATGAGATTCTACATCGCATTCTTACTGAAAACACTATAGAAAATGAGTCAGGAAAAATATCTTTGAAAGCATTATCTCTTAAAAAATCACAAAGATACTGTCAAACATATTTCAGTAAGCAGTAAATGAACCCTGCTTACACCATAAATCATTAATGTTTAATCACCAGCCAATGCCTCAATAAGCTCACTGGCATGGAAACTCTAAGATACTCAAAGGATAGTTCTAGCAAATCTGGCATGCATGGTTGGCTTGTGTGCTTAATTACTGTTTATGCATTGGCAGTATCCAAGCAGTTGTATGTAATAAATAGAACACTGTCACACTGTCCAGATGGTTTTAGATTCAAGGCCTAGGGAGTATGTTTGAAGATTACAGGCCTGATTTACTAACAATTCACACCAGCTCAATTGCTGAAAATCATGCTAATAGCATACGTTTCAGCAATTTCAATGCAGAAATAAATATACTATTAATGACTATTTAAAAATACATTTTATCTTCTATTTAGCCACTCTTCAGAGGAGATATAATAATTTTATTTTGGTTTTGAGGCATGTAGCAGCTTTATTCCTGCAGTGTCCAGTAGGTTTGAGACAAATGTGTTCTTCCACACAGAACAAAGGAGTGCCAAGCAGAGATAATCCAAGCTATCTTTGAAAATGATAGTTTAGATATTAGAATCAGTATAGCCGCTTTAGTGTGGTGATCTGCCTTAATTAATTTACACTGTCAAGAATTAGGGGCAGAATTACATGTCATCAAATTAAGAATGGAATCATTACTTGTTTCAGTCTTTACATTATGTATAAATATGAAGCCAAATTATGCTATCATTTTTAAGTAGTCAAAAAAAATAAAGAAAATTAAGTAAATATGTTTATGAAGAACTACTGTCTTTTTCATCCCAAAACTGGATTTGACCCAAATTTGTGAAATTGCTCTAAGTAGATTTCCTTTGGGGAAGAAGAGAGAGGAGAGAGATGGAGAGAAGTTGGGAGGAAAGAAAATGGATTTAGAGAGGAGATTACTTTTATTTAATAAATTAATTCTCAGAGGTCCTTCCATGGACCAAGAATATGGGCAACTTGAAATCAAGTTTTTATCTGTTTGAGAGTATATGAAATTATCTCCCATTTTCCCAAGAATGCCCTATCTGAAAGATTGTAAGACAGTCAGGCTGGTAGTGAGAACAGAGGTGGACTTTATGCCCTCCACACAAACAGGAAATGAAGTGCAGTTTTCTTTGCAGGGCATTAAAAAAAAAAAAAAAAAAAAAGACTATGCTAGCAGCTGGTAATCGAACACAGTAAGAGAGATGAAGCCAAAAAGACTGATAAAAAGGGCAGCACTCATAATTTTCCCCTATTTATGTGGGTAAAAAACATTATTGCCAATCTGATAATTTATCTCCATAACTGGATTATAACTTGAAGTTTGTTTTTGATTGAAAAGAAAAAACTCTAAAAACCAAATCATTGACCATATTTGGTAACCATCAGTAATATTTTATTGTGGTTTCATCTCTCTATGATGAAGATGCTGTTCTGTAGCTTCTTTTTCACCATAAAACAACTACCTGAGGTGTTTCAGGATTATATCCAAAATAGCATTTATGGTCATAAACATATGGCCTTAACTGAGTAATTCATCTGTTCATTCTGTAATATTCACTAATCCTCAGTTATTCACCTGCTTATCCATTCCTTTATAGCCAACTACTTCTAGCGTACAGTTCATTTTATGTTAAAAGAGATATATGAAATAAATAGGTGAGTAACTGCATCTCCACTGGCCACAAAAGGACTCTAGCAAACTAGTTCAGCTGTTGATATCCACAAGGTAAACAAACATCTTTAAGTGAGAGTTATAGGCCTATCATCTACACCCAAAATATATCCCAGAGAAATAATTGGCTCACTAACCTAGGAGCCACCTTTTAGTTTTATTTGAATTAATGCTGTACCACTCCTGCACTGCTCCTGCCTATGGGGAACTAGAGTACAAAATGAAGTAGTGCCTACATTTTTTTTAGGATCTTGATGCAGTAACTGTATTCAAAGGTCTCCTGACACATACCATTAGACCTTTCAAAAATACATTTATAATTTTTTTTTTCAATTAATCATGGAAAAGGAAAAAAATAAAACATTACCTGTATTCAGTGCTTCATCTTGGTTAGCTGTAGTTAACTAGTTCAATGTGGGAGTTTCTTAGATGTCCACAGAAGGTCCTATCTCTTTTTCTAGACTGAATAGGACATATCTACCTATCTAAGTGTCTAGCTATGGGTTGAACTCTACAGCACAGTCAGACCATACAAATTAAGAGTGATGGTGATCGACTTGTAGGTGTTTTAGTCATTTAGTCTTTTTGCACTGTTCTAGATTATTAGTTTACATTGTTTTAGATCACAGCAAGAGCTAGAAATAAGACTAATTGGAAGCCTTGAAATATTATTTATTAAAACCTTGTTTAAAAGGGTTTTTGAGGTACTGTCTGTAATGGGAGCATTTGTCATGTATTATCAAGACTATATTTTAGATGTATGAGGAAATGAACTTTAAAGATTCAAAATGCAGAAGTCATCTTTCACATTTTCTGTGCATTAAAATGGAAAACAAGAATCAAATTTAAGAGCAGCTTCTCTGTAATGGCAGTATTTGAGATGTTTCCAAAATCTGAAGAGCACAGGATATGCCTAGCTGCTAATACATTAAACATTCAGTTTTCTTTTTTCTTTTTTTTTTTAATTACTAATTATTCTAGCTTCTAATTCACATCTAAAATCCATCAGCCTCTTCTCATATCTGAGCAACTATTTTATAGCAGAGTGCCTGTAGTGAAGTCTCAGGTTACTGAGACTGTTAAAGCAAATTTTGGGTCAGAACAATAAAGCCTGTTGGGGTCCTTACTATATGTGCCGTATTCTTCACTTATACCCTGAGACGTACTGTTAAGAACTAAGTCATATCTGTTGCAAATAAACAGAAATATGTTATCCTTCCTCATTTTTATACCCTAATTGTCAGAATTTTAGTAACGATGACTGCTCTTACCTGCTTCAGGAAGATTAGAGATTCTCCATGTTGATCACAGACCATTACTTATTTTAAGCAAAATGAGTTAGATATTCTATCTAAAACCCTAATTGTCACTACAGATTTTGCAGTCACATTTTTGAGAGATACAAATATAGTTCGTCTGACCACACTTTAGACATTAATCTCTTGCATTCACTGTTCAGCCAGTGAATGCCTTAGTCTGGTAATATGCTTTGTGTTCCTAGTTCTTGAATACATTACCTTTAAAGACGTTTTTCTTCATGTTGTTTAAAGTTCCAGAAACATTTGTCTACTCTTACTGAGATTTTCACTGTTTAGTTATTCAATTAAGAGACGGAATTTTACTGAGTCTTTCTTTTTTTATGGAGAGTATCATTACATAGATTAACTATTTGATCCTTTGTTTATTCAAAGTTTAATGAACTGACTAGAAGAGTTGTTTCTTGCAATCTGCTAAGAAAAATCAGAAGGAACAAGTTTCATATCAAATAAGAGTGATCGTCTTCTGGGATTTGAAGCCAAATATAACACAGGTTGGCATAACATATGTTAGCGTAACGTGATTTTTCTTCTAGAAAATGTAGTATTTGCTTTCTCTCAGACCACGTTCATCTTAATTTTATAAGAAAGGAGAAGGCTTTGCTTTCATTTACAAAATAGTTGAGCAGCAACCCCAAAATTGGAGTGATTCGTCCAGATTTACAGTGTACAAAGGAGAAAAAAAAATCACCTGTTGACATATTTTAATAGCAATAGATCCAATTCTTTAATAGGCTTATCAAGTCAGTAATTTTCCATGAATGCCACAGTACTCCCAAAGACATATTTCTGTGCTTATTTTCTTCATATAGCTTTGTACTTCTATTTGATTAACTATTGCATCCTGATGATCAACCAAGATAACCATGTCTCAACATTTTGCCATTTGCTTTCATGAGGAAAATACATTGTGATTTGATGAATTCATTTCCATTTGGGGTAAAAAAAAATATCCTTTGGTACATGTTAAAATCCTGAAGCTAACACTTTTGAAGATTCTTGCTCAAGTGAGACTATTCCTCTACAATTTGGTCTCAGACTCCTAAGTTTTCATCTACAAATCCTGCACAAATTCATACTAGCCCTATCACCAGAATGAAGAATCTTCCAATTCTTTCAATTCCCATTCACAGTAGAGAAAAACATTTGCTCTGAATGTTGAAAGAGCAGCTGACACATCTGGTAGAAGACAGAGGTGGGAAAGAACTTGAGAGGCAGAAGGGAAGCAGGCAGGAAAATGGGGAAGAAAGTAAACAGGGTTGTGAGGTACAGAGTCTAAATGAAGAATGGGATTGATAGGTAGGAACTTGATGACTCCCTGGAAAAAGGAATTCAGAAATAGCACAAATATAGATAAGTCTTCAATGATGCGGCTACATGGAATCATCATGAACTTAAATAAAGGGACCAAATTAAAGGAGAATAGGCAACTTGAGTTCCAAACAACAAGTTATGCAAGGTGAGGTCTACATGCATGATGGCACTGAACTGAAACACAATCAAGTTAACATCAGCTCAGGTGTTACAGTCCTGAAAGCAGAATAACAGAAGGGTAAGACCACCCTGGCTGTGAATTATACTTTTTTCTTTCTGTATTGGAGATTGCATGGTCTTCATTGTCCCTGGCAGTTCTTTGCTATGCTTTGTTTGGGGGGTGTGTGTGGGACTAAAGACATTTGCCACAAAAATACTATTTCTTAAGAAATCCCAAATTTATTGAAAAATGCTTATTTAATATATCACATGAAAGGGCAAGACCAGTGAGAAAGGTAGCAGAGGCAAATGATCCAAGTCTTAAAAGTTAATTCCCTGCAGCAGTTCAGCTAGCTTTCACTTTAGCTGAAACGGGATTTCCTCTGTCAGCTGGATTTTCAAAGTGCAGCCATGTATATGGATCATTTTCTCAGGCACAAGCCACCAAATAAGAGTACTTAAAGATGCTACTGAAATGTATTTATGTAAAGGATCTGTCTAGAGGTTGTCATTTCTTTGCATTGTTATCTTACATTTTGATAAGGTCTATCACAAGTCCAATGTATTCTTGTTTCCTTGTGACACTGCTTTTATAGCCAAGAGAGGCTGATGAAATAGCTGTATAAAGGTCGTCAAGAGGACGTAATGGAAAAATATCTTTCTGGCTCTTCTTTCAAATTTATAGAACAGTTTTATTTAGTTGAAAAATAAAGATTTAAAATTATATTACCATAAAAAAGTATCATCTTTTTATGGTTAATGGTGGTATAGCAATATGTTCAAGAACACAAGTAGATCATACAGTGTTCTCTAACTAGCAGCATTATTAAGTAGTGACCTACAAATATTGACATTTGTAAGATATAAAAAGGACATTCTTGCACCAGAAACTAAAGTTGTGCATTTATCTCCTTTCACTCTTTTCTTCAAATGAAGTTATACAGTGATAGCATCCAAATGGCTATCTATTGCAAAGGCTATAAATGCTGCAATAACAAAGTTAATAGGATAATTCTAAGTTGTCATTCTGAAATACTGATTAAAGCAATTGTTAAATTGAAATGGTTGTGCCTGTTTATAGGGCATAGATTTGAAGACAATTCTACATAAACACATTAAGAACTGTATTTCAGTGGCATTATAGCCTTCCAAGGAACTGAAAACTGATCACTAGTAACTGATAGATAAATTTAGCATTACTCAGACTCATAGAAACAAATTAAAATGAAATAAAAATATAAAATATAATTTCCTATAAGCATCTGAAATTTTAGCATATGTATTGCTTTTGAAGAACTGGAACCTATTCATAAACTTTGTGCAGAAACATATTTTTACAGTACTATGGTAAGAGTGTTAGGCATGATAAGCAAGTAAATGAGACAGGGGAAAATGAACTGATTTATCAAACAATCAAAACTCGTATAAATGAAAAAGAGGTATTAGGCCTTGGATTCCTGACTCTCAGAAGAAGGTATGACATACCAGACAGTCTGACTTTCAATACTTAAAAATTATGCAGCTAAAATCAATAAGAGAGAGATCTGACTGAATGTAGGAACTGCATCCATTGCTGTGTAAGTTAAAATTTCTTTTGTTTCTTAGCTAAAAAGAGATTCAGGGACAGCAAGCTGCACATCCTGAAGTTCACAGTAACAACAGTGTCATTTTTTTTCATTCTAGCACATGATGTTATCTCCTCCTCATATCACTCTATCAGACAAATGGGAATTCACTGATGGACAGATCATAATTCACAGTCTACTTCTTTAGGTGTTGAATACTGATGCTACTAGGATGCCTCTCCTCTCCTACCATAGTAGCCTGATAATGCAGAGAATAATTCTCATATCACAGTCTGTGGCTGTCACAATTAAACTAGCATGGAGGCAAAAGCTTTAGGACTTGCTGAAAAACAAACATCAAGCTGTGATTGCCTGAATCACAATTTGGTTACTGTTATGTTATTTGGGCTGTTTGGTGAACTATGCACTGCCTTTACTTAGAGCTCACAGTATACGTTATTTACCCTTGAGTTAAATCACTGCTATTCACAGGGCTTACATCACTCACAGCTTTAAAATCTGATTATAGCAACATGTTTTAATTTTAAATTCTATAGAAATATAATGAGAAAATGGTGCAGAAGGAGCATAAGCATGGCTGCCTACATTGGCAACAGACAAACATACTGCGCATTGTGCTTCGAGAGCAAAGATGTCTTCCAGGATTACAGCAAGTCTTGTGCCCATCAAGCAGTCCTTTGCTGTTGTAGTAGGGTTACAAATAGAAAAAAGGCTCAAATCTGATTAGTCAGTATATATGGAGGGGTTAAAAGATGGAGTTTTGGTCTGTGGATGAACAATGGGGGAGAAGTAGATAGCCAAGAAAAAGTCAGTCAGCGCAGAAAACAGATGGTTTGCTGCCCATTGCTTGGAATGCTGACCACGGAGATAAGAGAGCTGAGCAATACTGGGGGAGGACGTGCAGCAGGCTGTTGCACAGTACAGCTGTGAGCATGGTCGGCGCGTGACTGCTGGATTATGACAATATGCCACGTGTACAAAGCCCATGAACCAATAGACAGGATGGCTATGGCTCGTGCAACGCGCCTGGCCAGTGAGCGCATGCGTCATAGGCTTCCTATGCTGCAACCGAGGCATGTTTTGGCACCCGCTGGCCACGTGTGCCGAAACCCGTTCCTCTGCAAATGTATAAATACCGGGATTTCCCGAAGAACATCGGGCTGGTGCATGGCAAGGCCACTGTTGCCTCCATGGGGACGCCCACATAAAGCTGGCCCCTACCGATTGCTGGGCTGAGCTCGTGGCGCAAGATGGCACAAGAATGTACGGATGGTCCATCTTCCTCACAGTCCTCGTGTCGGTATGTTAATTTGCTTTACAAGATACCCTTAACATAATGCATGTCTGTAGTCAGTAAATGCTTGCTTCTTCCCTTATAGTGAGTGTGTGTGTGTGTTCACCTTCTCGGGAATCCTCCAAACCACCCTAAAACAGTCAGTATAAATGACAGGTTCCCAAAAGTATTTATGCCAACAAACACCACATTTAAATATGATCTGAAAATATTGTAATCAGTGATTTTTATATTTTTCCACAAATCATCAAAAAATTATAAGAATAATTCAGGCCAATGTGTCATGCTTCCTCTCCATAAAATAATTTTCCCATTTCTAAACTAATTTTATCTATGTAGTTCTTTTTTTATTAATTTAATTTAGGTAACATCCATTTTATTTTTAATTGTGCTTCTATTTTCAATGAAAATACTCTACAAACTTCCATTAAATGCACTTATCAAGCAAACCCATAATTTCATTTAAAAAATGTATTGGGTTTATTACTCGCCTATTGGCCATAAACTACATTGTTTAGAGTCATTTTGGTTATATTCCTTTAATTATGCACATACTGCTTCCTGTTTCACTCTTTGCATTGTTTAGTTGTTGGTAACCCTCCTGAAGTTAATTACATAATTCAGGTCTGTATTTTGTTCAAGTAGTGGTACGGGTTTTTTCAGTTGTTCCAGCTGGGCCTTAGACAGCTTACTAGCTTTCTATGTGATGATAATAAATAGTACTTACGGTTTCAGAGAGGTCATCAGACTCACTGACAGATATTTCAGTAGTTTTCACTTTTGGTAATACTTGACTTTTATGTTGTAAATATTTAGCAGTTGCTCTTCAATGAACCCCTTGGTAACTACTGTATCTGCTCTTTCCAAATACTGAATAGGAATTTATTTTGACTGCTTAAGTCTGTTCTGAATTATTGTAAACTATCATCAGCTTTATCTATGCTAATAGTGATAAAATTGTTAGAATTTCACGTCTGTACTTTATCCATGTCCTTAGTAAAGGAAATAGATCCTGGCCACAGACTGGTTTTCATGAACACTTTTAACTTACATGTATGCCCAGATATTTTCCCATTTGTTATTTTTGTTAGGTATTTAATGACTGCTTTCTCTCTCAACAGAGACAGCTTTAAATAAAAGAGCCATCTTCTGTGAAAGCAGAATTGTGTGTTTTATGAGGGATGTGTGGCATGTAATAAAATGTGTTCACTTTCTCTGTTATCATTAACGTTCTTCCCACCCAATTTTGTAGCTGATGGCTTTCAGCATCAGGAAACTGACCCTTTTAGAATAGCAAGACATTTATTATAGGCTGGGACTGTGCTACATTTTTCACTTAACATAATAATCTAGCATGCAAGCAAACCATCATTTTTAGTGCAGCAGTCAATGAGATCTTCTAGAGTTTGAATTGCTATTACTACACATTGTTTTATTTTTTAGAAAATTCAAATATAGTTTCAATAGATAATAGAGGCTTAGCATTTGAGCTATCTGGGATAAAATATAAAATATATAACTCTGTATGTAATATGGATAGAAATTTAAAGAGCTCAACTTGTTCTGTCATCCAGACTGATGATCTATAGCACATCTTTCATTAGCACCTTCTCTGAAGTATCAACTAGAACACTGATCCACAACAATATCACAGGTCCTGTTCATCTGAAGGGTCAATCATTCTAAAATGCTTTATGACTAGAGCTGTCTGATGTATTAATTTTGTCACCAAATATGAATTTTGGGACAAAAGTCCTCTTCTGCTACACTGTTAATATATCATTTTTATAAAGTTTCATAGGAATATTCTGTGTGTGAAAGAGACTTTTCAATCCTAGACAGATGAGTTTATGGATTCAGATGTGTGAGAGCCTTGAATATACCCTTAAAAAAGCAGGCTTATATATATTTTCCACATATAAAAACTCAGACATTTTGAAAAGTTTGAAAAAAACCTCTGTATTCCTGCATGTAACAAAAGCAAGTTTTGAAACTGACAATGGTGCTGCAAGATGGGATTGTCATCCTAGCAGAGGTGTTTTAAAGATGTCATCGCAATTACCTTTTGATTAGTGCTTTTTCAGACAGTTATATCTTCTAATTTGTTTGTTGTTTAAAATTTGTTGTGCTGTTGCACAGAAATTTTAAGAGTATCTAGTCTTGTAACAATTCTGATTCTGCTACCCCAACATTACCCAACTGCAAGTTATGTGTGTAGAGGAAGTTTGCTACTTTGGCTACCTCTCTGGTTGAGAAAGAGGGTAGTCCATTTCTTCCCAAAGTGGCTACCTAGTTCAGACTAGTTGCCAAAATTACGAGTTGAATGCCAGTCAATGCAACTACATAGCAATCAACATTGTGTATTTTTTTTATTCAATGTAAAATTAGAAATCAAAATAAGCAAAGACTAATCTACCACATGGTTTAATCCATAGAAAAATTCATTGTAAATGTGTTATAAAGGTTACATAATTTGGGTACATCCCCAGACAAACAGGTTCATGTTTTCCTAGAAAATGTAATGCAAGATAAGATAAATCTTGTGATTCACATAGAGTTAATATCACTGAGATTTTACCCTCTTTCACTGAAATGCTTTTGATTAATATGCTTTTATTTCCAAGGAATAAAAAGGATTGGACAGAGAACAGGATAATTATAAAAAACTGGGCCAATATCAATATCATTTAAGAGCTGGATTTAAAACAATGGTTTAGACTATTTAGTCTTATACAAAACAAGTGAAGAAAACATGACTAAGAACTAATCCCAGATGAATTAAACTGAGAACAGCATAGGAAATAGATCCCCACAGATCAATAAAGTGAAAAATCAAAAATTATGAACACAGACTACATGAAACTCCAGAAAATACAGCCAACATTTTTGTATTATTGTTCTCTATTTAGGCAAGTAGGAGCAGAATGCAATTTTCTTTCATGTTATTAGTTTCACTTGTTAAAGTAATCTCATGTTTACCTGGGCATCTGCAGGTGACTTTGGACTGCCGTAATCAACTTCACAAACTGATATAGTATGCTTATGGGAAGAAAGAGAGTGCGCTCTAATAAGCTCCAGATGGTAGAATAATCTTTGAGATTTCCTTGCTGTTTGCTGCGGTAACATCTACCACCCCAGTCAGAGACTAAAGCACCACTGTATATACAATATTAGACAAGCACAAAAGAAAACAGCACTTACTCCAAAAAGGCAACAGACAAATGAGGAAATAAAAGGTAACTGCAAGACAGTTTGAGGCAGAAAAACAATCAGAGATTTCAGCATAACAGTGCCGAATAGATCAGACCTGTTGCTGCTACATCATGTATTTCATGCCAAAAATGAAAAGGCTTTGCACTGACTCCTAACTAGAGGGCAGTAAAAGCACTGTCCACCGACAGACTCTTAATTCTGAACCAGTTACCCAATTAGATATAGTTCTCTGTAACTGGGAGTGTTGAATTCCAGTAGAACAGCCAACAGTCCCTACTATTTTAAAAAGTACCAGATTAGGGAGTGTAGCAATGCTGTATACTATTACTCTATCTATATAGAATGTAATATCAGAATACTCTTGCATATAAATAGGATATTTTAGTGTTCATATCCTTGACAGTTTGTTTATAGTTAAGATATCATGTGCATAACCTCTGAACTTGAAATGTAACATAATAAAAATGTATTTTTAAACAGACATATCATTATATATATAAAAACAAATCTATACAAATAAACAGGAATGAAAAACTCAAATTTAGAGAAAAATAAGAAGAAAAATTATCAGATTGTATATCATCTGCTTTTTCCAGATATTTAAGATCTCAATATATTTAATATTACCAACTTTTAGAGTCCTCCAGTGTTTGATACAGAATTTCCTCCATTTTTAAAAGAAAAAAAAATGTATGCAGTGATTTTGTGATAATCCACTACAGAAATACAAATGTTCAGGTATCAAATTGTGTATAGTTAATAAGCCATTTCTGTCCATCTTTGCACTGCAGTCTACTTTATCAACATTGGTTTAAGTTTGTCATTAAAACTGTCAAATCTGAAAGTGGAATCATGAAGTTTAAGAGTATCCATCAATATCTCTAAGAACAAAATGGAATCTGGAATGGGTGCGCCGAAAATTCATCTGAGACAAATGAAGGAAAGCTAAATGAATAGTTTGCTGCCTCATCCAGGTACATGAAATACCTTATGGGTCTTTTCTGAAAAATCAGGGATGAGTCACTGCTTAATATAACATTTCCACATCTCCATTAAGATAAAAAAATGTTGATATATTCAAAGATATCTGAGTCTTGGAAGTGATTAGAAAGTATGAGCTGAATATGCATTTTGAAACATATGAACAATATGTATTTTGAAATGGACGGGGAGTGTGAAAGTCTTAGGGAAAAGAACACTTTCTAGAATAAGATAAAGTGTTAGTAACTGGGGTCATTCAAATAACTAAAGATTATACTAAAACATCTATTAGCTAAAGAAGTATCATACAGTGTCATAAATTCAAAATAAAAATTCACAGCTTGTATTTGTGTAAATAGTTTTTCTTCATGTGGGAATTTGTAATGTCACCCAGGCACATATGAATTCCAAAATCAAACCCTAAAATGAGTTGATTCATTCACTCTGAGTAGCGACAGGTGAATCAGAATATAAATATAACAATAAAAAGAAATAGCTCTTTATCCTCTTCTTCTTGAAAAAAAAAAAATAGCTGCAAGATTTCACCCTTCTTGTCAGTGTGATTGGCTGAAATTATCTCTGAGTCTTCCTGTTCTTACATAACATAACGTCCCATAGGTGCTTCAGTAGCAAAGACAGACTTATAGAGACACAACGTAGAAATACTCAGCAGTCTCAGGAATGGCTATGAGCAGTATGACTGTGAACAGCAGCAGCACAGAGCAGTAGGCAAAGCATATTCCTCCAGACAGGCTTCCCAGAATAGCAACAACAAGCCAAAAGAGCTCCAATCCCTCTAGACCAGAGATGGAAAACATGAGAAAGACGATCTGCCTCTGCATTTTGAATAAAATACTGAAGTGTTTTAAGACTATGTCACGTGGTAGATAGCATATAACAGTCTAACTGGACACACGTTAGTACTGGGGAGGACAGCCACAAGGTTCCCATCTCAGTCCAAGTTTTTACCATTTTTGGGAAATCATATGTAGAATTCTCATTAAGGGCTCTCTCTAGTTATAAGTAATGTAAGACATGCAATATTCCATCCTTATCCCAAATTCAAAGAACATAAAAAAAAAAAAAAGAAAAAAAACAAACAGCGCCATTTTATTCTTTTTTGTTGTTGTTTTACTTTATTTATTTCTGACTGTGTGGCAGCTGTGTAGACCATTATGCCAGCCTGGAAATTTAAATAATAATATGAAAGAATAGAATATGTTCCAGAACTCCAAAGATTCTTGAGTTATTAGATAAGCGTGAAATTTTCATGCTTCTCTTCTGAAAGCTGAACACATCCTTCCTTAGTATGATACAGAAGTTCTCAAGCCATTTGTGTGTTCAGGAATCCTTTTCCCAGAAAGTTATTTATCTCCTCCTATAGCACTTGACAGAGTGATTTCGCAGAATATGAACTGATAATATTGTTCCCCAGAATTACAGTTTTTAAGAAATATCTCTTGACTGACATTCAATTTTAATAACTTTCCAACTTTTAGGCAGTAGGAGTTATGGGCTTCATTCTCTCTAGCAAATACTTCACCTGTGTTCAGTAGAGTCTCATGCAAGCACTGCAGAGCTGCTTTTTGATTTTTCAAGGTTGGAAAAATTAAAATTAAAAAATCCCTCTTGTAAATGATGTGCAAAGTCTCAGTAAAAAAAAAAAAAAAAACCAAACAAAAAAACAAACCAAAAATATGAAGCATTTGCAGTGTGGCTCAAGGTGGTAATTTTTTTCAGTGTGGCTATTTCTAATTTATTATAGCATTACAGAAACTCCCCCCCTTTTTTTTTTTAACTTTGCAATTTGCCATGTTAAGAGTAAAACTAAATTTCTGGAATCCAGTTTTGGGGTTCTTTTATAATGTACATTTCTAAATTCTTGCAAGATAAACTTTTTCACAAATTGCTTCACTTTTGGTAAACTGATGTCCTCTGTCCAAAAGAAAAAACATTATATTCCAACTAGCTGAAATATTTAAGACTTTAGTTATGGTTTTATGCATTTAATTTTAAGGTCAAGGGTTTAAAAATGTGTTCCAAAGGTTGCCTTTTTCTTTTCTTGTGTTTTGTTTTTTTTGTTGGGTTTTTTTCCCCCCAATAAGATAGAAACGCAGATTTTCAAAGGTGTCACGGTTCAAGCCCAGCTGGCAACAAAGCATCACAAAGCTGCTCACTCACTCCCCCGCCCCGGTGGGATAAAGAGGAGAAAATATAAAGAAAAAGCTCGTGGGTCAAGAGAAGGACAGGGAGGGATCACTCACCAATTATGGTAATGGGCAAAAGACAGACTCGAGTTGGGGAAAAAAACCAAAATCAATTCAATTTACTACCAGTAAATCAAAAGAAGGATAATGAGAAGATAAAACCGAATCTTAAAACGTCTTCCCCCACCCCTCCCTCCTTCCTGGCTCAACTCCACTCCCGGTTTTCTCTACCTACCCCCTCAGCGACACAGGGGGATGGAGAATGGGGGTCGGGGTCAATTCATCACACGTTGTCTCTACCACTCCTTCCTCCTCAGGGGGAAGACTCTTCATTCTTCCCCTGCTCCAGCATGGGGTCCCTCCCACAGCAGACAGTCCTCCACGAACTTCTCCAGCATGAGCCCTTCCCATGGGCTGCAGTTCTTCACAAACTGCTACAGCGTGGGTACTTTCTGTGGGCCGCAGTCCTTCAGGCACTGACTGCTCTAGCGCGGGCTTTCCCATGGAGTCCTGGCCATCTTGGGGGGCATCCCCCTGCTCCGGCGTGGGGGGGACAGGTGGGCCTCTGCTCCCTCACTCCCCTCCATGGGCTGGGGGACAGCCTGCCATCTCACCAGGGCTGCAGGGGCATCCCCTCCTGCGGCGCTCCTCCTCCCCTCCTTCCTGACTGACCTCAGTGTCTGCAGAGGGGTTCCTCTCACACTCCAATCCCCTACTCACTGCAGGTTCCCCTTCTGAAATCTGTTCTCCCAGAGGCACTACCACCGTCGCTGACGGGCTCGGCCTGGGCCGGAGGCGGGTCCAACTTGGAGCCGAGGAAGCTTCCAGCAGCTTCTCACAGGAGCCGTCCCTGCAGCCCCTCCCCTGCTACCAAAACCCCACCACACAAACCCAAAACAAAAGGTTGTGCTATTAAACTCAGAGATAATATGATATTCTTAGACTGCAGATATAAGCCACTGTACCTGACAAACTTTAAACAGTAATAGGAAACTAGAGTCTTGAAAAACTTAAGATGCTTCAGTGTCATCTTTCTCACGCCATACCTATCATGACAGGGTAAGAAATGCCAATAAAGGGCACAATGCCATACAGATTTCACAAAGTGATCCTTCTTTCAAAAAAATATGGTCTAGACTCCATAACCAAAAATGTGAAACATTTTTACAATGGATCAGTGAAAGCTCTGCATTTAATTTTACAAAATATTTATTTCTTTAATATGATGTTTTTCCTATTGCCCTTCTAAAATGTCTTACAATTAATACATTAAGGTATTTGAACAAATCTTCTGAAATTCAGAGGAAAAAAATGTGTGATCTTTTAACACCAATAAGTTCTTTCCCAGACAATGAAACACCTATCCATATTTTCTGCAAAATACATGAACTTTAAGGCTTCCTAATTTAGCAAGTTAAGAAGAGATACTACTCAACAATTAAATACATAAACCATCTCTTTTCTGCAAAACAGAAAGCGTACCTGTGACTAAATTAGTCACATAATTTCCTCAATATTATTGAATCCTCTTTAGCAAATTTAAAAAGAAATTTTTGTGTTAATTCAATATATAGGTGTGTCCAATTAAAAAATAAAAAAAAAAATCAGCTTAGTGTATCATGGTAATGATCATGCCAACAATGAACTATAGATATCATATAAAATAACCTTTTATTTTCAAAGAGGACTTTGAACATAGCAGTGAACAGATTTGTTGGCATGTATATTTGCACTCCTCATAGTCTGTAAGAGGGGAAACAGTTTTTCATAGTAATGTATCTCTTTGTATGGATAACTAGACAATAGCAAAAGTTTCAATGTATATAAATACAGCAGCATTACAATAGAAATACTTTAATTTGGAAATGCTTCAGTTTAATAAAGAGAAAGATCTAAGCTTTAATTCTGCATTGTTTGTTTCAAGTCCCAGACAATATTTGAATCTTCCCTTTCTGTTAAATGGCAATGATGGAAATTATGTAACTTCAGTTTTTGGACATTAATACTAAAAAAATGGAAACCAGACACAGGGTGTGCATTTATAACATGAAAGGCAATTCGTATTTGCAGCAAATATGGAGGTATTTGCGCTTAATGTTTACAGCAGTCCAAGTGTGACACTAATCAAACAAATCTTAGAATAAATTTTGATTATATTGGTTGATCACTGAAAGTTAATACATTTTATCAAAGGTTTAAAGACAGTTGTTCTTTATTGTGTTTCTCCAAAGATTTTCTTAATAATCACACTTGCTCCCCAGTTGTCAGGCACCAAAATTTTTACCAGCCCTACCCAGACTCAGTGCCTCCTAGAAAGAGACAGTTGTTAATACTTAAACTGGGACTGGTAATACAAAAGAGTACATAATTTAACTGTTGGATTTAAGGTTGGTTTAAGATTAGAGACTGTAGCAACTTCACAATATCTCAGAAGACAATGAAAATGCTTTTGTTGATATCTGCGGCTTGGTACCATGCTCCCTAAGAAAAAATCGGTAGAATTTGGAGGAAAGCACAGACAACAGGGTAGGTGGATTCATCTAACTTTTGAGGTGGGCATACTAAACTCATTCTTACCACCCAAAGTGGAAGTAAACACAATTTGGTAGATTTATTTTGAAGCTCATCCAAAAATGTTATGAATTGTGCCTAAGGCTTCACTGACTCTTATCAGTAAGATTTCTAATAGTTACAGGAGTCTATGCTGACTGGCTCAGAATGGGATGTCCATATATATCAAGTGAAATTCTGATAGTCTGAGAAATGGGCATGGGATTCTGCTGAGAGGTCAGAAGGACTTGGCTATTATTCCTTAGCTTATCCATTACTATTCCTCTCAATATGTGACCACAACTGTAAATTAACTGGCCTGGTTACAGTGTGTTGTTCTAAAATTTTTCTCTGGTATCTTAGAAAAATTATTTTGAAGTCTTTTTCAGTGTTTTTCCACCTGTGCAGTTGCCCTTCTTGCCCACCTGATGATTCATGCTGCAGTTCTTGCATCACAGACAATGTAACCCATTTCTATGTTTCAGTCTGAAACTGTCAGTGATTATAAAATGCACTTAGTATAGTTACACCAAACATGTTTTGCACTTGTGATGTTGTCTTTATAGATGTCAGACAACACTATTTTTCTTTGTAATCTAACACTGAAATTAAATGCCCATAAATTTTCATTATATTAATTTGTCATTGTAGTTAGAAATTGATATTCTAGCCATTTGCAGTGAGATCATTCAAAAAACTTCACAAAACAACCATAGACTTTTATTGATTTATCACCCTCCTTTGATGGAGTTCACTTCCACACTCCAAAAACCTACTGTGCAATGTTATCAATTGATTTGTAATGATTACTCAGAACTGCTACTGCCTTGTAAATATTAAGCAATGCAATAAATGAACTTAAGTCCTGAAGAAAAGTAGAAAACATTTTCTGCTGCCACATAGAAAAATATCGTAATGGTCCCAACTACACTGATCATTTTTAATAGTAAGGAAGGAAACATACACTAAATCATACAAGGACAAAATCAAAGGAACAGAAGTCTGTGAGCAACCATGATTCTCCAAGGAAAGTAATAGATATTTATAAGAACATTTTACTTTGTGTAAGAAATGCTTCCCTTGCCAGATAAAAGTAAATAACTGAACATGTTCAAAGAATTTTTAAATTAAGCTATGAGATAAAAAGCAGTTTAACAGTTCAAAGATTCCTAATGAGTAATACATACTTCTAGAACAATAACAACTCCTAAGTTACTAAAAGCTATTATCAACAGATATGGCAAATCTATTGCTGACAAAGTGCAGATACTGTATAAAAATCATGCTAGTGTAGGAGTTCCATCTGCATAAAATTGAACAGGATTTCAGGATTTAGTTCATGCAGTGTTATTTCTTCAATAACTCATTTCAATCTCTGCAAACGCTACTGCACTGAACCTCATAAATAAGTAGTTAGGCAGAAAAAACCAAAACAACATGACAATACATTTCAAGTTGTTAATCAGTGAATAGTCCTTCTTACGTGGGCTGCCATCTTATCCTTTTACGTACTTTCGTATATAAGGTCCTCAAAGCCCTGCATGCTTAAAAGGTCAACTCACATTCTAAAAAAGGACCTAATATTCCTAAACTTCCTGCAAACAAAGCCTTCTGCTAAATTCTAGTGAAAAGTCTAGTTAAGCCTTGAGAATCTCCTAACCTGCCATGTTGTATGTATACTGGGGAGATAAAGAACCCCACTGAGGCAGTGACAGCGACATTTCATTCCCTACTCTCCCACACTCGTGCCATAAAGTCTGTTCCCAGCTCCAGTTCAGTCAGAGGCAGTAATAGTGATATATTTGTTTCCTGTGCAAATTACCCTTTAACAAATCTCAATATTTACCTCCGTTGCAAAATAATTTAGTTAGAACTCAGGGAATAACAGATGTTTTTGTTTAAGTGCTAAACCAGAAATCAAGGGAAGAGGAGGTGAGTGACCCCAAACAGCAAAACAAAGTACAACCAATTAAATTTTGTGTCAAACTGAAATCTACAATTGTAAATGCAGACATGCTATGCATTCTTTATTTTAAATTGCAATTATAATACAAAGTATTTTTTGGCTAAGACTTAGTTGAATTCTACTCAGACTTGTGAGTCCTCTGAATCTGCATATTTCTGGTGAATTTAGTATTTTTTAAAACAAAGCTCTAACATTTTTAGTCCTATCTCTTAGCTAGGGTAACTAGAGATACCCAGAGAAGTAGCTTGCCCTGAAAGAGTCAGCATTTCCCAGCAGACCTGGGAAAACAAGAAAATCTCCTGGGGTTTTGTTAAGAGCCCTACCAGTGCCCTGCCTGCACATTGCCTTTTTGCTACAGCAGATCAGAGCAATGTGGCTTACAAATACTAAGCAGCTAAATAAATTAAATCCATTCAGATATTCTGAGGTAATCTCCCTGTGGCCTCTGACAGAAATCTTTAAAATATCTCCAAGTTAAGATATGAGGTTAGCTTTAGTTCCTGGCTTTTGATTCGCATATTAGTAACCCTCAGGTTTCATATTTAAAAGAAGGAAAAATTAACTTCTACATAATCTAGAAGCTAGTTTTGGAGGAAATAAAGCTTGTTTGCTTTCAGTCCTCTGCAAGGGCTTTATTTCCTTGGTTTTGTTTAATTTGATTAGTTTGTTCACTTTTGATTTGTACATAATATTCAAAAGCTCTTATCTCAAGCTCTAGGCATCCTTGCCATATAGTTAACAAGCAATCATGTATTAATTATAAAACCAATAATTTAACTTTAACTCCCACAACAAAAGATAACCAAACAAGAAAATGAACTTTTCCCATCCTATAAAGACAATTTTTCCTCATATACTTCCCAAAGATCCACAGAAGAAAAAGTTAATGTCCAACAGATTTTTCTTCAAGTTACAAGGCAGGTTCAGAATAAACCAGGGGACTTCACATGGACTGCCAAACTTTATTAAATTAAGAGAGATCTGCTCAAAGATTTCTTATGATCATGTTATCCATTTTGAAAGACAGTCAGGGTCCTATATTAAAGGTGACTGAGTCTACACTGGTCCAGAAATGAGCAGTCAGAAGTGCTATGGACTAAACTAAAACAGCATGTTCTCACTCACATCTTCCAGGCCTTATAACAAGATGAAACAGATAAGAGGAATAAAACATTAGAAGGATAGAGTATGTCTAGCAAAGGAGGCAAGAAAAGACCTAGAGACTTCATATTCACCAGTGAAGCAGTCCAGTGTATACAGCCAGCTTCTTATGAAGGGAGGAGGAAGTAAGAATAAATTTACAGCTAACAGTGCCACAGTAAATTCAGCTACTCCTAGATTTCTTGGAATGTTATGAGGTAGTTCCTGTAACAAAATAACAGCTACCAAACCTCTCCATGTAAGCCATTATATAAGATCCAGGTTGAAGTACTCTGTAAACTTCCATGGTACCTATTGGCACTCCAGCCAACCCCAGTTTCAATTGAAATGTGAGGTTTTGAGAAAATTCTTGCCAAAAATCCCTGGCACCATCTAGTATCCTAAGACTGTACTACAAGGGGGACAGGATGACACTATAAGGATGCGAAGTATATTCAAAACAAACACCAGGGTGTGGTTCTTCATGCAAAAGGTAGCTGAGCTATGAAACATTTTGTGAAAGGATGCTGAAAGTTTACATAAGCTTAAAGCAAGGCCTGACTTGTTCATGGAGATCTGTTGAGGGCTACTAAATAGACAGAAACTATATTCAACTCTGGAAGTTCTTGAGATGAAAGTGCTTGGAGATTAGAAGAGAGTATCATAAATTCATATATTCTTGTCCAGGTCTTATGTTCTTGTGCTCTTACATTTACACTTGCTTTTGACTTACAATTTCAGAAATAATATGAAGCTAGATAGGCCTTTGATCTGTTGCAGCATGGCCATTCTAACTATTTTTATACTTGAAGTCCAGTGTAGGAATTATGGGAAACAGAAAACTTGCAAGAACAACAAACTGTAAATGAAGAGAAGAAGAAAAAAAATCAGTCAAATGAGTGAAATGTGAAATAATCACAGAAAAGACTTTGTGTGTGTGAAGTTGTACTCTCCACCTGAAAATATTGCAATAAATATTTAGTGCTTTGATGTTTTAGATTTACTTTTTATCAAAGTTAATTTAGAATTCTGTACTCAATTTGTTCTTGTCTTCTTAATTTCTGCCCACAGAACTATACAGATTGGTATACAAAAGTTGCGGCTTGGGAAATTTTCTTCACCATAAGAACATTATTTTGAAATTTGTCAATATGACCGTGCAACTCATCCACAGAAAGATACCAAAGGCTCTTATGGGAAGTCATAGAAAGAAAAGTATTTTGGCCCATGCTTTCTCTGAAGTGTTTTTATCATACTAATGAAACTAGTAATTCACTACCTAAGATGTGAAGAAATAAAAAATGTGAATATACATAGAATATACCTCTTAAATGTGCAGACTTCAGCAGGAATGAACCTGCTTTGTATTTCAGCATTCTAGCAGAAATTGAATTTATGAATAATGACCTGCATTTCCCAGGTTTGATTGTGAATGGTGAATTGAACTGAAATTTCCCCCTGTCCTTCGCTCCAGAAAGGAATTTTTAACATGATGATGTTTATTCCTACTGTCTTCTAAAGACCCTGAGCAAGTATTCTGATATGTCTAGAAGCACCAATTCAAGAATTTCTTACTTTTTTATTTGTTATGAAATGTTCCCTGTATACAAGGAAATATGTTTCCAGTGGGGAAGCCTGGATGTGCCTGTCACAGGATGTTCCACAAGACGGAATGAGTTATAGCAGAAAAGAATTCTGTCATTGGAGTCCTACTGACTTTAGGCAAGACACTTCTGGAACAACTTTCTCCAAACTAAGAATTTTGAGTTTAATTTTAATTTAATGTCCCAAATGCGTTTTGGCAAAACAGGAGCTCTTTGTAAGATTCTAGGATCTCCCTATGCACCCCTCACCCTCTGCAATAAATAAATCACAAATACTGTGGTAGGAACTGCAGTACATAAGGATGCTTTCCTAGTCATGTGGTCATGCCCTTAATTCCTTTCCCAGAGTTCAAACTGGAAATCACAAAAATAACCAAAATATATAAGGAAAGTGAGGAAGGAATATTTGTGGAGAGATTATTCCGAGTTTATACACAGAGGAGGATTTTACCAAATATAATGAAATCCACCAGAACTTTAGAAAAATACAACTGTTAATCTTTGCATTTGTGAAACAAGATAATTAACAAGTGTACAAAACACAGCTGGCATACCTGGAAAGAGCAATTGTTTTCTTTGTTCTTTGTGAGTGAGTTGGAGGGGATTTCTCCTAAGCTTCGTTGCTTCATTAGGCATGTTGCAATTAATTTCCAGCTTTTTTCTCTCACATTTCCTGATCATATAACAACATCTGTTTAACATGGACTTTTTATGTCAAATTAATTTCAGTATTTATTTTGCATTTTTAATCGCCATTTGTTAAAAAGGCATCCTTGCACTTAAGGTTCAACTTTGCTCTCCAGTTTTTGTGCAGTTACCCCCATTGATTTGATTTTTAATCAAATTAAGTTAACAGCTATGGTGAAGTTTTCTTGAAAAAAAAACTAGCATCAAGGAGGTCAAGATAGATTCCATCCCTTAATCTCACTTAAATTCACAATACAGTCCTCCTTTTCCTATATTCT
This sequence comes from Haliaeetus albicilla, assembly GCF_947461875.1. Lineage (NCBI taxonomy): Eukaryota > Metazoa > Chordata > Aves > Accipitriformes > Accipitridae > Haliaeetus > Haliaeetus albicilla. The sequence goes on from NC_091485.1 coordinate 47,141,769, forward strand.
GTATTTTTTTCACGGATCTGAGTAAATAAAAAATAATGATATTATGCTGACTTGTAGCTGCACTGAACAAGTTGCTGTTTGGAGGTCACTGAGTACCCACTTCCACAATGAGCAAGTTGAAATACTGCAGCCAGTATCTGAGATGACTTTGTTCTGGGAATCTATGCCATAAATGTTCCCACACAGTTTGTTTTTGAGGCCAAATGAAGAACTAGAGGGATTCGTAAGCATTTTTATTGTTAGCAGTTCTGGATGTTACTGTTTGAATCTTTCATGATGCTGATACCCAAAAGTACAATATCATCAAATATCATGATGTTATATCAATGTTTCTCTGCACAGTGAGGGTTCAGTGAAGCTTTGGGAGCTGTGAGTGAGCATGCAGATCTTTTTGTCTCTCTGCAATGCTTGTCCCTGGGTTGGTAGGACTTTCATCCCCTGGCTAAAATTGCAGCACGAGACAGAGTTGGGTCTTTTCTATTCTCCCCACCACCCACTGGACCTCCTCTTCCTCTTCCATTCACCCCACAGAGAGGAATTAGGCCACCAGTGTTTTGACTGTGTCTCACTCCAGGTGGTGGGCAGACGTGGTTGAGGAGATTGTGTTGATCGGAGGCACTGAATAATGAATCACTGAAGGGGAGGACTGTGAGAGGACTTGTGCCACAGAGCTGAAGAAAATGGAGGTGGGGGAAGCAGAAAGCACAGGAGACCTCTCACAACCTAGCAGACCAAGACAGTATCTATAGCAAGACTAAAGTCACCTGATGTCTTTATCTAATGCTCTATGGCTTCAAACACCCCCAGGACACACAGGTGAAATTCAGAAATAAAGAGAAATGACATAAATAATTCAGTGCTAAAATAATGTTATTCCTTGAGGGACAGTCTTTTGAGTTTGGGTGTATGAATCATGTTACTTAAACTCTTTGATTTGCCTGGGCCTTTCACAGTTTTAATCCAATTGCTATTTTCATGGCTTCACATACCACAGTGGTAGGCACTTTATAAATGCAAAGTATTCATGATGAAATAAAATGAGACTCTGAAAGTAGAACAGAAGTGATAGGAGTTCCTTAGAAAAAGTGTGTTTGATCACTCTGCCCTTCTCAATAATTCAAAAGAGTTTCACCTTCTCTCTTCAATGTGAATGTTCATTACAAATCATTTTTGCCTGGTTGCATTACTGCTGTGTGCTCTGTTATGGTCAGGATTCTGCATGGAATTAAAAAAAAATAATTGAAGAATTGAATCTTTATGTGATACCCATCATGTAACAATAAGGAAACTTAATTTCTGCTGTATCTGTTTAACACCTACCTTTTAAAATCTTATTTTCTGTCCCACTTTTGACTGTTGGAATCTATTTAGATTTAGAAAACAAAGGGGCAATATGTGAAGGTCTGGCAGGAATTAAGCAGTCAAGGCCCTTTTGGAAAAGCCTGAATAGTGCTGTTCCTCTCAACAGGGATCTGACAGGGACTGGCCAAATGAGCAGGGACTGGCCAGCTGGAAAGTAAGAAGTACAGACTTTTTCCCAACAGAACGCAGGGGTGTAAAAGAGAAAGTTGTTCAAGTGCTATTCAATAAGTTATTGCTACCCAAACAGATTTCCGTGTTAACTTAAATCTTTTTTATGATAGGTTTCTCCTTTCTAGATGTACCATTGACTTCATGGAAACACTGTCAAATTCATTACATGTTAAGAGCACTGTGTTTCTTTGCTTCTCCTCTTTCAAAGTTCTATTATAATAGTAATAAACATCATAATTTCATCTATAGATTTATTTTGAAAATCAAAATCTCATTCCTCTCAAACATGTTCTTTGCAGTCTCTTCTAAGCCACACCATCTGAAGAATATTGTTTTTCTAAATCACTTGATGTAAGAAAAGTTCTACACAGAAATTATATGTAATAAACAATGATTTTTAATCACAACTATTCAAGGACACTTTGTTCTAGGAAAATACTTAAGAGGGCCATATTAAATCTTGCCTTCAGCAATGCAAGCACTTGTGTTTTAACTTCCAGCTGAAAAAAAACCCCAAACATTTCTAAAGACTCCTCTCCAACTCTTTTTTTTTTTTCCAGCAACTTGTCCTGTTTTAATCTATTCTCTTTCACTTCTCTACTGTTTGAGTGTTGATGAACTAGACAACCTATCACAGTAGTTACAAAGAACTTAAATCTAACTCCCATAGCTTAAGTCAAAAACCTTAACTGTTTTTGATCACCATCTGTGTGATTTTATAGACATTAACATACTATTGATGTTACCATTAACTTACATTAAAAAATAAGAGGTAATATGATAAGAAAATAATGGAGTGATCCAGTGAATCTTGCTCAAGCAAGTTACATTTAGTCTATGGTGATTCAGACCTTGAGTAGAAGAGAGGAAAGATTTATAGTGAGAATCCTTAAAATGAGAAAACTTTAAATAACACTTTCCCTCTACATAAAACAATGTAGTTTTCTTTATGGTATTTGCGCGGTTGCACCTTTCCATAAACAAAAGAAAACTTTGGACAGGAATACAGAACTTCAGTTGACTGAATCCTGTTTCCACTAGAATGAGGTGAATTGAATGAACTCTAAAATAGTCAGCAGTTACTAAACCATTTCACTTTTTCAAGCATTTATACATGCATGTAGGAAGCCTAATATATAGAAGTTCCTATTTTAAAAGATTTTGGTGTAGCTATAATGAGATACATCAGCCCCACATCCAAAAAACCAGTTCCACACAATGGAAATCTCATGGTTCCCCTCTTTCTCTCCTAATATTGTCCCCTCTTGAATCCAGTAATGTCACCATGAATGCCAAGATCTAAGAATTAGTAGCGTGTTAGAAACTAATAGTCTGTGAAAGTGAACTCAGTACAGTAGACAGTAAATACTTTACATAGGTTTAATAGATCAGTATAACACTAGAAAACAAGAGATTTGTTTGAATGAAATAAGCCACATTCTGCTTTCACTTACACCAGACCAAATACAATTTCAGTTATGGTGGAAAACTGCTTCTATACTTGTCGTGGTTTAACCCCAGCCAGCAACTAAGCACCACGCAGCTGCTCACTCACTCCCCCCCCCATCCAGTGGGATGGGGGAGAAAATCAGGAAAAGAAGTAAAACTCCTGGGTTGAGATAAGAACGGTTTAATAGAACAGAAAAGAAGAAACTAATAATGATAATGATAACACTAATAAAATGACAACAGTAGTAATGAAAGGATTGGAATGTACAAATGATGCGCAGGGCAATTGCTCACCACCCGCCGACTGACACCCAGCCAGTCCCCGAGCGGCGATTCCCTGCCCCCCACTTCCCAGTTCCTAAACTAGATGGGATGTCACATGGTATGGAATACACTGTTGTCCAGTTTGGGTCAGGTGCCCTGGCTGGGCATGAGAAGCTGAAAAATCCTTGACTATAGTCTAAACACTACTGAGCAACAACTGAAAACATCAGTGTTATCAACATTCTTCACATACTGAACTCAGAACATAGCACTGTACCAGCTACTAGGAAGACAGTTAACTACATCCCAGCTGAAACCAGGACAATACTATTCATCAAAATGCAGTATAGCCAAATACACAACATCATGTTTTGCAGAAACAGTAATAAAACCAAAGACAAAGTTTACACACATGGAGTTTTATGAATCAGCAGCTATCTCATACAAACAGCTAAAATAAAGGGAATCAAAAAGTGGGTATAAGCAAGCAAGTGACTGTATAGAACAGAAGATATCTTTTTTCCTTGGATTTAAGACCTGATCAGTGTTTGAAAAGTTTCGTAAAAGTAAATGTACTGAAAAACAGTTCAAATTGTTTAGTCATATAGTATAGTGTTTTTATGAAATTATATTTTCAAAATATTCAATTTCAGCTGCTTGAGTACATATGCCCATCATCACTGATTCAGGACATCAGAACAGAATTCAGTCAACAAAATTCCAGAAACCTGAAACCATCCCACAAGAAGCAGAGGTTTACTAGCACTTTCAAACATCCAGCTTTATTTTCATACTAGAAGCTGTCTAAAAAAAAGCATCTGTAAAGACTTGATAAACACATTTAGAGAAATTATTATCCAATTTTGACATTCCATCTTAAAAAGTATGCCAATCAAGGAGCACAAGCTGTTGCTTCTTTTCCGAAAAGCAAAACAAAGGTGTGCTTATTAAAACTCCTAATAAAATTTAAAGAAAGGAATCCAAACAAACCCATCTTTCATTAAAACTTTTAAAAACTCAAATGTACATAAATAAGCCTGAACTCATTTGTTTTCCTGCACAGTGCTCAGTTTCTCAGAGACTGTTCACTACAGTCAGGAACTTGAAGCATTGATCTATACATATCTGAGCTGTCTTTGATCATTCCTTCTTGTCACAAGCGTATTCTGCACACTGAGGCTGGGCAGTTGCCTCATGAATAACATCATTTGAAAGTTTTGTATACCATGCTAATGCATTTAACTGATTTATCAATTCTTATCATCAGGAAAATATACCCATTCAGTCAGTAACTATACCGTACTATACTGTACTATACTATACTATATATATGTTATTGTGCATTTATAGAAATGATGAACTAACATTATTAAAAGCTGCACTTAGCTGAAGCCTGAGCTTTTTGGGTTTGACCACTGAGCTTTCATATAATTATGTAGCTTGACTTTTACGAAGCCTAAATCCTGACTCTAGAGCTCTGAGTTTTTAAGCACTAATCTCAAAGATTAAATTCCAAATTTTGACAGCACCTTTGGATGAGTGAGGAGTCAGATGTGACACCTTCCCCTCTGCCTTTCTGTAGAAGCTGTCATTATGTGGGCTCAGCTGAACGAGTTCGCATAAAGGAGAGCTGTAATGTTAGCGCATACAGGGAGGGCTCCCAAAGGTAGGCAGCATCCCCGCCACTGATCAAAAGTAAAGAAAAACATTGCTGCTCTACACAATTGATGAACTACACAGGTCTACAAAAAAACTCTAGCAAGATTTCAGTAAGAATTGCAGGCCTGCTTGAAAGGTCTATTCCCTTTATACACCCTTGCAGAGGTACAATGTTTACCAGGGTGTGTTCTCCCACTAATAAGACTGGAACTCCAAAGACATCTGTCTTTAAAGACATTGACTATACTTCACATGCAGTCTTACCTTTGCTTGCTCAAGCAAAGTATCATGGTGGGGTTTCTCATGCAGCTAAGAGTTCATAACCTTTTATTTCCTCTGTTCTTCAAGGAAGGGAGATACATACTACAGTATTGCTTGTTTGTCACATCCCCTTTCTGGAAGGAAGACACAGGATTTGTCCTGGCTTCTGTCAAACTCCAATAATTGTCTCCAGCTTATTCCAACCAAATTTCCCATAAAGGGAAACTAGTGTACTGCCAGTACAGAAAGTGCTTTAAGGCGTAATATTGATACATTCTGTATGTATTTAATGTCTTCAAGTCCTGTACATAGTATATTTATCTATGCACAATCTTAACTAAAGGCTATAGTATTTATAATCTTTGAGAGTCCCCAGCCATGTTCATGACAAAGGAAGGAACAATGTAACATTACCTACTTTAGAAGATCCATTTCCAAATAAAAGTATGGCAGCAGTACTTTCAATATTTCAAATTTTGAAAACACTGTTGTTCCTGTCCCTGAGAAGAATCACCATATTATCTGTAGATCTCACATGTAGATATTGAAGATTCCTATTTAGAAACACAAAAGCTACTAGTCCCAAGGTTCCTTGATTATCCCTGAGAAAGTAAACAGTTTCCTGGGCTATAAATCCACTGCTTTCCATTAGCGTATATTACCACGTGTGATTCCAGTCCACTTAGTAGGAAAAAGCCGAATAGGAAAGTATTTCCATTGTGACAAATCTGTGCTAGTCAAAGCAGAAAACACTGAAGGTGCTATTTCTCTTGACCACATTTGTTGCAACCAATGTGTATGTCTCTTACAGGAGAGATTATGGCTCATTTGAGTAAGGAAAATTGGTACGTGGAAAGAGAGAGAAGCACCTGAACATCAGTTCCATGCTGTGTTCTTCATCCTGTTCTAATGATCTAATAATCTTCAAGTCCCTGTAACATTTAGTAAAATGCATTGGTAGGTTATAGAAGTGCACTGCATGCTTTTCTGTGCAATGAAGGTTTGCACAGGACGAATTACAGTAAACAATCTTAAAGAATTACACACTAACAAGAAGGAGCTATTGAATTTGTTCACACATACAGGACATGTGCTGCAAAGACATGCACTGTAAATTTCTCTTTCTTTGTAAAGATGTATTCATCTATGCATAGATAGCTAAAATTACTTGTGAAGCCAACAGATGTGTGAGCCAGAACCCAATCCTCACTGAAAAGACAGTTAAAGAGTGGTCCTTTCTCCATACATGCTTATTTTGCATTCAGCCAACATATTCAGAAAGGATTCTATCAGACTGAATAAAGCTTTTTACTCTCATTTATGCAGGCTCAGACTCTGGGAATTATAGATACTCCTGAGACATAGTTTGTGATTGTTCCTCATCTTTGGAAAAGGGGAGGCAATGGAGAGCTTTAGTCTTTGAACAGATTACAAAAGCAAATCTAAATATTTTAAGGGATTCGGGTGCCATGGTAAGGAGTTACTGATTCATAAATCAAATAAAATGAAATTCCTTTTACTCTTCCATTTGCCAATTTAATGACTTACAGCTATACAACACAGACATTACTGAGGCAACTTGTGTTCCTGATTCCTATCCTGTTGCCAACTGTCCTGTCTCCTGACCAAGTCCATTAAGCGCTATGCACATTTTGAGACCATATAAAATCTCAGCAGACACAGATGAATACCTCACAACCTATGACTTCCTACTTTACCTTTTCAAAAATGCCAACAGGCAATCTCTGGGAAATTATCAAGAGGAATATTACCGCTATGAGGCACACTCCATTTTTATTATCAGGTCAATATCCGCCACAGCACTGCTTATCTTCTTAAAACTTTCACATAGTTTCTCTGATTACCAACTTTTTTTATGTTATTGCAATTTTGAATTAAAAAATTCCTTTCCATACTCACTTTGCTAGAACTGCCTATGGCCTGACCTAAAATCTTTCACTTCTCCTACTTCAGGCAATTTCTAACCCAAGCACTAATTTTTTTACTCCTTTTACTTTCTCAAGCACTTCTTCAATATTTGCATTCATAACTTCCTGTTGGCTTTAATTCTCTATCCTTTTTCCTCCAATTCTTACAGATTTCACCTATATCTCCTGCAGCTTCTCCCTAACCTCTATTACTTGGTTTATTTTCTCTCTCTCTCTCAAAAATGTTCAAAAAGAGGTTGAAAAAAAATACACCTCACTTATCTTCTAAACCATTTTGCAGGTTATTTGCTGGCTTATTATCGTAATTCAAACCGCTTCCTCTAGTCCTCAACCTTCTCCAAATTTTCTTTGGATTTCTTGAGTCTATATCTTCCATTATGTTTTGGGATCTTTTTTTTTGGCAAACTGTGAATTTAAATGTGCTGATCTGGCTACACAATGAGAAGGTTGCCATCTACAAGATGACTGCTTGTCACCACTAATCCTTTCCAGCTGATACCATCACTGCAGCATAACACCATGTATAGTATTTAGTGTTCCTTATCCACATAAACACTGTAACAGTGGATCTTTTTTAAAAAATCTGGATCATTTTGGCAAAACCGCATGAACTGTTTATGCAGTTATGTCATTGTATCTGAAGAACCTCTAGCAGGAGAGAGATGGGGAAGCAGAGATAAATAGCCATGAGGGTAGGCTGGTTACCCTTTTTAGGCTGAAGTCAGAGTGGCATGCTTACTGGTAGCCTAATTCTTTGACTCCCAGTCTCACCTTCAAAGAAAAAAAACTAAATAAAAAACCAGGAGGGATAAACAAAATGTATAATGATAAAGCCTTTGGTCATTTCTTTATCCCTCTACTCCATCATTATTTCCTCCTGAAACTTCAAACTCTTTTTAAAGCAGGGATCTTATCTTACATACTGATGAAGCTACAAGAGTATTTTCAGCTTTGAAAAGCTAATGGCAATCCACATTTTAGAAAATCCTCCCACAGCTTGAAGTGGTAGTGGGGCCAAAAGGGATCTCCACCAAGTTGGAAACCTTTCCTACAAATTTTTAATAATACAAGTAGTGTTTAGCCACAGAAGCATTCACTTCAAATCAATACTGCTACTTGTATGAAGACCACTTAAATCAATGCTTGCAATACAGAGACTCCTGTTATTTTTGAGAACCTTGGTTTCCTTGTTTTGCTTCTCTGTGTATATTATGTGTATGTACATTATTTTAACTCATAAAAAGAAAATGGACATGTAAAAATGTATGTGCTGGTTATATTCAAAGTTAAATTGTTTTTCATATTGATGTACTGCTTTTTATAATTGGAAGATTTTAATATCAGATAACAATCACAGAATATGCTTCTTACACGCAGACAATTACAACATGTAGACAGGGGTGGAAATGTTATTTTGTTGTGACAAATGAACATCATATTTACAGAGCACAGATTTATTTGTTGCTACAAGTTATATGAATGCTTATATTCTAATTATGATTCTAGAAACCATCAATAATTAGTATTTCTAGCAGATTGCTTACTTTATCAACAGTATTACATTTGGCAATCTTCAGACTGGTTCATTTTTTCCTGATTTCCTCCTTTTCTCCTCCCTCTATTCTTGTCATTCTCATTCATAAAAATGGTCACCAGAAGCTACTGGTTTCTCCTCGGTTTATATTATTCTTTTTGAGCTGCAGTGCAACTCCCTATCAGCACCACTATAAACCAAGAATATATACTTCCTTTTTGAACAGATAAGTAAGATAGTCTGTAGATGAGAGAGGAATATATGAATAGAAATGCACTTTATTCCAACTTGCAGTCATGTTGTGGAATACAGAGGGAAAAAATATTAGGCAAGTGTGAGAAAGTAAAAAAAAATATATATTACTAGGCTACTTTCTTACTTCTACCTTCCCTTTGTATAGCTGATATCAGCTAAATACCATTTTCTTGATACTGATTTAATGCTTCACTGTGGGATTGCTATGTTATTGGTATTACCAGTTGCACTGCAGGTGACTTTCTTGATATGGTAGATGTTAGCTAAGAGCTAACATTCCCATAAAAATCTGTAATTCTACCTTGAGAGATCTATAATTGTTCCTCTTAAAAACCTCTAAAAACAGGGCTATCAACAATTGTTTCCTCCAAAGTCGCCTTGATGCTTGTAGTTGCATTTCTCACGTGTATCTTTAGAAAGGAAGAAAAAAGTCCTCCTAGTGACACCTTCCAAAGTTTTCTGATAGACTTTCCTTTGTACTTGAGCAGGTCTGCTGCTGAGAAAAATATTGCATGTCTAGGCTTTCAAAAACCACAGGAGGAAGGATTTTTCTTTAAATGAAGTTCTAGAGAAAAACAATACCTTCTCTAGAAATAACCTGTGATGTTTCTCCCTTTGTACTCATGTTCTGTTTTGTATTCTAATAGAATTGAAAATTATCTAAAATTTTCTATTAAAGTTGTAAGGCATTTCCCAATTTAATTAGGAAAATATGGGCTTCAAAAATTCACTAGCATTGAATGTCATACATCACTAGCAATACGTTTGTGATATCCTAACAAGTTAAGTGGTGGCATGCAGGCTTTCCTGACTTGGTTTATATTTTATATTTTTTTTTTGTTCAAGGACTTCCATCTGATGAATATGTTGTAAGAAATGAGGAACCTGGAAGGCAAAGAGCATAGAATCATATTGCCTCAGCATGTGACACTTCATTTGGGATTTTGGAGACTGAGCTTCTGGTAACTGCAGTGACCAGACTAAAACAGTGGCCAGTGCTGTTTGGTCTATGTAAGCAGTAGGGGAGATAGAGCCCATTCCACCGTAAGTCCTTCCTTTTCTCTGCAGGTACTAATCACTTCTAGTACCAGACTAACATTGTCCTCCCTCTTTGCACACATTCTGTTCCACTAAAGGTGCCCCAGAACCAGGTCTCCAAACTGACTTTGGGAGTAGTTTGGAAATGTTTGCCTAGTGTGAGCCAAAAAATAGGCTAATAATTTAACAGTATGGGTGTTTGAGCTATAAATATTTCCTAGCATTGTTTCATTTCCCAGCAGAGACTTGGCTCTTGAGCCTTTGTTGAAAGCAGAACTGTTCCTACAGTGCAGCAGCAACGGGTGTAGTGGGTGTCATGCACCAGCAGTTGTAGGGTGCAGACAGCATTCACTTGAATACTTGATTCTCTTACTATTACTTCTTTAGTGTGATTAGGCATTTTATTTAACACATTTCTGGAGTTTGCTTTAAGCTATCCAGTTCAAAATGTTCTCATTTGGTGTGTGAAACAGGTGAAATGGTTTAGCATGTGGGAAAAAAAAAATCCAGATACTAAATCTGCTGGGTTGGTGGGGAAAAGTGAAGTTTTAACACAAGTGCGAGCTACTCCAGTCCATTTTTTTAACAGGTGTGGTATATCTTCTACAAGAAATTTTGTTCTCTGGCATGGAAACACTGTATATGCCAAAGTAAGCATACTCAAACACAATTAGATGGCAACTAAGTGCCGTTTCTTTGGCTGTTATTACAATAGCAAAGTTACCCATTACAGGGTGAGCACAAACTTGTCCCTCTTTCACAGTCAGGTGTATTTTAATATAAAAGTGGAAGTTTTTTCAATATCTAAATTGGTAACGCTCTTGAGCAGCATAGGCTTGATTGTCAGAAGGTTGGGCACCCATAACAACAATTTCACGGTCACTTGGTGATTCTAAAGATCAGACTACACCAGCTTCTTACATAAATGCTGATTTCATGGACAATTTATGATTTTTTTTCTTTCTTTTTTTTTTTTTTTACTGGAATACAAATTGCAAATTTGAAGATTTCTTTCTTTTGAGGAAGCTAGTGTTTGGGCAATAGTTGGTAAGGAGACTATAGATTGAACTGAGTATCTATCAGTGGTCTTTGCAGCAATTACCTATCTAAAGGAGCTGGCAGATTTGAAGAATCTTGATCTTTTCCAAGATTCATTTGTGCTGAAACTGCTGCTTTAATCTCATAGAAAATAATGGAATTTGTTTGGGTGGCTTTGTGTATCTTGTCTCTGTTTGCTTGTAACATAGTCCATTCTCATCAAACACAATAACTGCAAGTTATTGGCATCTACCAAAAAAAGAAAACAAATTTTAAAAGTTTGAAAAGGTAGACTTGAAAGAGATTTGGGTTTAAAATAGTAAATGATTCTAGGTATATAACTTCTGTTAAGAGCAATTGTATTTGTATGCTTCATGATGACTATGCATTTCAGGCTGGATTGTGCCTTTGGGCATCATCCTGTAATGGAAGTAGTTTGTGATGTAAACCAGAAGGAGGATCATTCCCAAGCACAGTTTTCCAGGCTTTCTCCGTGTTGGCTAGAGGGAAGGGAGTGTGCCGCATGAGTCATTTACAAGCTGCAAGGCGCTCAAAGATCTGCAGCAGTGCAGGGATTTAGCTGTATGAGAGAGCCAAACACAAAACCCAAAAAAATCTTAGTGCAGCTGCACTGAGAAAGGGGGGAAAAGGGAAATCTGTCTTGTACAGATTTGCTACATGGTCTCACAGGCTAATGATTTACCTCAAAGGAACAATGGGATGCTGTCCTAGAACATAATACTTGATAAGTAGGAGATGAAGAAAAGAATTATGATTGTGAAAAAGAGCTTGTGTTATTCAGGATAAAAATAAGAAAAGATAGATTAATAAATGCTCCTCAGTATGCTGATATATGTTTCCAAAATTACTGACCTCAACTTACCTGATGTAATTATAGAGTAAGTCTTCTTCTGTCTAGAAGTTCTCTGCATTTATGCAGGGCAGATGAGGTTAGAGTCAGACATGCTCTATTACAAATTGTCTTTCCATTTAAAAAAAAAAAAAGTTAAATTTTATATAATTTTATTTTGAAGGAGTCCTTTACCTGTATTTTGCCTAAAGGCGGACACTGAGTGCTTTGCACTCTTATGTGATGTTTCCAGTCCTCTCCAGGACAACACATGAATAAAAAAACATACACAAAAATTCTCTAGCCTCCAGCCATACTGCTATGGACTGCAATCATGTCAGATCTCATTAGCTAGCTAAGATTAGCTCTTGTTCATAACTAGAATGCAGAGTCAAAAAAAGAAAATGGTAGAACAGGTTATGTGATGCAGGTGTACCTATGTATGGATATATGTGCATTCCCTGCATGCAAGAAGATGTTTATGAACAGTGGAATGCTAATAACATTTTCTTTTTTTTCAGGAAATTCCTGGATTAGAATTGCCTGTGCAACCTTATTTCACCTCTTAGTGCACAATCATTATGATAAAGACCAGCCATACGGTCACATATTTATTTCTTCAACTATCCTTGCCTTATGCAATGCTCATAAATGGTACTCAAGATGCAAAACAATGCTCTGTAGTAAAGGAGGACACTGCATAGCTCATGTCTCATTCACATCTCTGAAAATTGAAGCAGCTGAAGGCAAGAAGAACAAGGATTGTTGTAAGTTTAGGGAGATGAATGCTTGGCTGGTAAACTGAGTTCTGACTGACCCAGAGGCACGTTATGGTTGCTGAATCACTTAAAGTAGACTTAGAAAGATTAATACAATACATGTTTGTTCATATTATGGGTGTCCAACTTGAGCATGTGGGATCTGATTCACAGAAGACAAAGCTCTTCTTTCCCATTGTTTCTACCAAAGCCAGGTTTATCAGTTTAGATGTAATTTTTAAAAATCCTTCCAACTCCATTACTCAAATTGCCAGAAATTTTTAATGTTCTTTTTTCTCTCTTTCTTTTTAATCTTCTGCATCATGTATTCTTTTCTTCTTGAGTTACTACTTTTCTTGCAAAGGCACATGTTCCGGTGTTGTGTCTGATTAACCCTATATATGCGATTTCTCAGCTTTCAGTGTCATTACGTTCAACCATAAATGCCAGTCATCAGCCATCATTTAATTCTGGCTGATACACCACAATTTAAAAAAACAAACAAACAAACAAAAAAAAACCAAACCCCAAAACCACAAAAAACCCCTGAAAGTATGTTTTGAGTGCTCTATGGAAAGATTGTCATACAGAAAATTAATGCATAAGAACAGATGGTGCAGACCAGTGAATTTGATCATAAGCTGCCTTATCTCACACTGTTCCCAGAATTATTTATTGCAAAACTCACAAACCGAGACCTGCTTATTATAACTTGTACTCGTTAATTAACCCTTCTAAGAAAAGAACAAATTAAGAGAGCAAAAGGCAACAATTCTGGAACTAGGAAGATGTTTGGGGTACACAAGATTCTCAGTGATTTTTAATGCAGATATCACTTTTGGTTTGTTTATATGAAATAGCATGTGAAAATAGCAATTTTGAGGACATAAAGCTTGTTGTATGCTGTGTGCCCTTATCATGATTGTTTGAAAAAGCATAGTACACAAGGGCTGAAAGATCGAACTTTCCAGGGTACAAAGCTAGTTAAATAGCTAAATAGTTAAAAACTCCTCCCTCTCAAAAACCCCTCTAACCCAACAAAAGAAGTTAGAAAGGGTGCCATGAAAGTGTTGAAGATTTCCTATTTTTTATTGCATTCCCCTAGGTAGTGGGTGTAACATTCAGGTACTTTATTTGCCCTCCTTTAAACAGAGCTGCTTTGCTTTTATTTCTTCTGTCATTTATTACCGGACTTTTTTACCTGCATTGTGCTCTGCCACTTGGAAATTTCAGCTGAAAAGGTGGTAATAGAAGTGAGTTAGCTTCGCTATATAGATAAATACAGTGTCTTAGAAGCACTGTAAGACAAGTAGAAGGAGAAAAAGTGCAGAATTTTGTGAAAATTAACAATGATTCTGTAGAAACAAAGCAAGAATGACAATGATAACATGCAGGCAAAAACAGATGAAGGAACAGTCTTTTAAAAATTTGTTTCAGTCTAAAGTAATATCCCATATTTATCAACATGGACTGGAGTTGATTTTAAAAATGTGAAGTAGTTCAGTTTGATATTCTCTAGGGTACAGAAATTTAATCAAAAGAAAACCAAGACATAAATGGATTTAAATGATGATAACTAACTCTACATTAATTTGAAAGTTTGAGAAATACAGAGTTTTCTCTTCCTTTAACAGTTTAACAATGTAATACCTTGGCTAACTTCAAGTAATTCTTTCATGTAGCATTTATTGCCAGTCAACTAGTTTTCCCTTTCCTGTTGTCATGGTAGATAGAAACAACATGTACAAACAAAAAAAGCCTACAACCTTATAGCCCTACAGTTATACTGGATGGTCTCAAAGGGATTACATACAAATTAGCCATTAAAGCAGGGTCAGGCAGCTGTATCTGCAAAAAGGACCACTAATTATTTTATCATTATCATTATTATTACTGTTGCTATTTTTGCATCTGGTATTGTTTTAGCTGACTTTTGCCAGTGCAATAGGAGATACTAGTAACTGCCTGCAACTTGAGCTCAGGCTTGCAGGCTGCTGATTCATGCTGATGGATCTGTGCAAAGCCAGTATGTTAGTGCTGGACTCCCAACTAACTGCTTACAACCTGCAAAGAGAAGCTTCTTTATTTTAGGAAAGTGTAAGTGCAGTGAAATTGATGCAAAAAAAAAAAGCGTGCATTTCTCCAATACTAGCATCAGTAGAAAGGGAAGGAAATTGCCGAAGCAAGGCGTATATACAGCAGCAGCCCTCTGCTGAGAGCATAGATGTTTAAATGCAATCAAGAAAAACAGATTATAGGCAATGACATAATCTTAGCATGTACTTACCTCTGCTCCTATGGGGGGGTCGGAGGGGGGAAGGGAGAGGTACTGCGGAGGTGCAGGAAAGGGATGTGAAATATTGGGATTGTATGGCATGACTAACAAGAATAGCGAGCCCAGCATAAGCCACAGAGCACTGGCTGTGGAGTACAATGTTTGGGAACCTCAGGAAGCATCTCTGTGCTGGTAGCCAAGGCAGATGCACAGAAGTGCTAGTTCATACATTTCCTGCCCAGAATTCTTGGTTACTTTTAAGGATAACTCTTAGTTATGTTGGAATGGAGCTCAGCTGCTGTTCTGCAGAAGAAAAAATGGAAAGCCTAAAAAAAATGCCAGCAGACACTATATTTGCATGCACTGGATTGCACATGAACATTTATGCCCTGGAAACGATCTAAGTGATGCTCCTTTTCCTTCTTTTTCAGTTGCCTTCTTTTACCATATACTTTGTTCAGCACTGCGCATAACCAAGCTATAATGTGTGCAATGTGCTGAACTTTCCTTCCTTTTGGTCCAGCATCAAGTGTACAACTGCTCTTGGAGGAAACTTCGAGCAGCAGTAGCCAGAAAGTAGACACTGATGAATAAAGGCTTCCTGGGATTCTGTGAAAATAACATTCTCCCAACCTCTTACTTGCTTGCTTGTAACCTATTCCAAACATATATTCTTGCCAAAC
Organism: Haliaeetus albicilla; assembly: GCF_947461875.1. Taxonomy (NCBI): domain Eukaryota; kingdom Metazoa; phylum Chordata; class Aves; order Accipitriformes; family Accipitridae; genus Haliaeetus; species Haliaeetus albicilla. The sequence goes on from NC_091485.1 coordinate 47,157,315, forward strand.
TTCTTGCAGCTCTTACTCCCTAATGCTTACTTCACCTTAATGGATTGTAAGCAGAAAAGTAACAGAAGCATACTTTGGTGATTCCTTAGGTAACCCTAAGATTAAGTCCTTAAAAACCAGTTCATTTTCACAGTATTTACAATACTAACTATAGCAGGAAGTGATTTTGTCACCATTTCTGAGTCTGGATCCCCTTCAGCTCTGTTTCTAGACCTGGTCTGGACCAGCTCACTGCACCGCCCTGGGACTTGAAGCTGCCCCTAAGCCCTGCACCTTGAAGTGTTTACATCCAGATTTACCCAATGTATCATAATGACTTTTTAACTCACTTATAGTATAACAAATCAATACATACACATTGAAAAGGAAAACAGATATATTTGCATGTTTCCCTTATTCCTAGTTCTTGGAATCTACTGAGTAAATAATACATAAAAGATATTGTCCAAAATGTATGTATCCAGTTTCCCATATATGTGTCAACGTGATGCAAATTTACAAGTCAGATCTATTATACAACTTTGGATTAATAAAACACCACCCTTTAACTTTTGTTGTTGCTATTTCAGGAAGACATATGTGCTCAAAAATTACATAAACAGTAATGGAAACTGAAAAGCAACAACAAAATAGGATTGTTATTTAGGCCTCGATTCTGCAAACATGTTTTGATATCAAATATCATTTAAAAACCACGTCAGCCATTGAACTGTATTTCTGCAGGCAGTACATAATGCTATTCAAAATCAGAGTGCACCATCCAGGGAAATACACCTCCCACACCTGAAATCTCAAGATGTGATAGTTTGTGATACCATCATGACGATACCATCATGACAATATGACTGAGTTCATTGTCATACGTATGTAAAATATTGTACGATTAAGTTGGTTAGTTTTTGCACCAAACATTTCCATTTCTTGCAGATTTTTGTATCTTTAAGGACTTCCTTTTTTTTTGTTTGTTTGTTTGTTTTAAACCTTCTCAGAGGTAGGGCTCGACTCCTGAGAGCCAAACTTAGCAGGTAGAGAACAACTAGGACTGGTAGGAAATGCCAGAACAAGCCGAGTGCCAAAATAAAAAGCAAGCAAGAAAACATAACTGCTTGTACATATTTTTAAACTTTGGCCAGTGTTCTTTTTATACTTCACAGAAGAAGTTGAGAGCAAAGAAGAAAGGGAGCATTTCTTTTCATTTTCTGGAAGCACTGGGGAAGAGATACAGGACAGGAAAGAAAGAAAGAAATGGTCAGGGCAAGGGAAAAAGCTTTGTGCGAGGATGCGAAGAAGGCAGGCTGGTGCCCTCACCAGTCTTTTATATAGCAGGGCATCCTCCTACTGGCCAGAGTAATTTTTATAGAGTAATAACCTGACTGTATCGCCTGCCTCCTGACCCGGATGAAAAGAGAGGGGCTCTAAAAAAAAAGTGAGTGGAGAAGAAGGGGGGAGGAGGGAGGGGGGAATTGTCGCCTAGATCGCCCCCTCCATCACAGCGCCTGGTTTATGGATGCGCACTTCTATTCCTCTGTTAATTTATCTCGTACAGATGTCTCTTGCTGCTCTTCCTTCTACTGCTGAAGCAGTAATTAAGTAAGTCTGGGGGGAGGTTGTTGGCTGTGAACATTCTGGGGGTCAGTGCAGTGAGGCCACAGCCTTGGCGGGCCGAGCGGAGGCGGCGGGCTGGGGCCTGGCGGGGCTGGGCGAGGGGCTCCTGCCCGCCGGAGCCCGAGCCGGAGCCGGAGCCGGAGCCGGAGCCCGAGCCGGAGCCGGAGCCGGAGCCGGAGCAGAGCTGCTCGCAGCCCCCCGCCGCTCGCTGCCAGTGCTGTGTTTGTTAGTAAGGAGACAGGCGAGGAGAGCTAAAAAGGGAAAAGCAAGCGTCTGGAGGAAACTCTCGGCAACAGTAGCACGCAGCCTGCTCCCGTAGATCTCTTGTTTGTTAAAGGAAAAGGGACACAGCTGCCCCCCCGGCCAAGCACAGAGCCGCTTCGGGGCCGCTCCTGTGCGTGCTTTGGGGCCCAGCCCCAAACACCTCCACCACGAAGAGGGGAGGCTGCGGGCAGCTGCCTGCGCTGCCGTGGGAGGGTGCCCACCCGGGCTCACCCAGCCTCCGAGCCCACTGCCCTGCGCCCCGCTACTTGCCAGCCACGGCGGGCCGCGCTCGGGAGCGCACCCCCCTGCCTCCCCCCGCGGTGAGCCACCCCCTCCGAAAACGCTTGTTCCCTTCCCACCTCGGCCAGTAACTTTGTTACGGGAAGCAACAGCCCGGCCACTGGAAGGACGGGAGGAGGGAGAGGCCACGCAGCGGGGGAGAGGCCAAGAAACAAAAGCACATCGTAACAGATGGGACTGCCAGTACCTTTCCTCCTCTCCCCAGCTGCACATGGGGAACGCTCCCTGGAAGGCGACGGAGAAGCACTGCTCCGTCATGACTGGGTGGCACGGTAGCTGCAGCCCCACCGCACGGCAGAGAAACCCTCCGAGCTGCGCGCACCCCCCCAGCGGGAGGGGCAGCAGGGGAACCCCCGTGCGCACCCCCCCCGGCTGCAGCGGCGGGCGCGGTGCCCCTCTGCACAAACCCCCAGCTGAAGCGGCGGCAGGGGGTGCCCCTCCGTGCCTTCTCCGCATGCCGGGGTGCCCCCGCGCACGCACGGTGAGCCGGAGCTGCGGGAGGGACGCCCCCGTGTACACGCGGGGAATCGGGGCAGCCGAGCGGGCACCCCGGTGCAGAGGGGCGAGCTGGGCGGTGGGGGCTACCCCCTTGCGTGCGCACACACACGGCACCCCCCTGCGCAGCCCCCCCCCGCCCCCCGCCGGAGCGGCAGGAGGGGTAACCCGAGCGCACACACGGCGGAGCCCGGCGCCGGACCGGGGCCGCCGCCGGGGCACGGCACCCCCCAGCCGGGCAAACCCCGGCGCCGCGCCGCGCCGCGCCCGCCGCCGGCCCCGGTCCCGGGGGCGAGCGGCGCCGCACCGGCGGGGCCGCCGCGGCCGGAGGGCAACAGGCGGGCGGGCGGCGCCGGGCGGCAACTTCGCGCGGCGCCGGCGAGCAAGTTGCGCTGCCGCGCAAGACGCGCCCGCCTCCGCGCCTCGCCCGCGCAGACCGGCTGCGTGCCCGCGCCTCGGTGCGAGCCCGTGAGCGCGTGTGCGAGCGGCACCCGCCGAGCCCGGGCGGCCGCCGCGGCGCGGGTGCGGAGCGCGGGGCAGGGCGGGGCGGCGGCAGCCGGGCGGCTGCGGCGGGCTCGGGGCGGACTGGGGCCGGGCCGGGGCCGCGCCGGGTCCGGGTCCGGGTCCGGGTTCGGGTTCGGGTTCGGGGCCGGGGCCGGCTCCGGGTTCGGGGCCGGATCCGCGTCCGCGCCCGCGTCCGCGCCCGCGCCCGGCGCCGCCGCCGCCGCCGCTGCGCCCTCCCGGCTGCCAGTCCGCCCGGCTCCGGATCACGTGGCGGTTGCCGGAGGCAGAGACTAGAGAGGAGAGAAAAAAAAAAGCGCCTCATTCCTTCTTCCACCGCCATACTGTATTTTATAGTAACTCTCATTTTTATTCCTCCCTTTTACTCCCGCTCGGTGAGTACCTTTCCGCTGACATTCTTGTCCTCCTTTTTTTGTCCTGTTTTTTTTTCTTCCTTTTGTTTTTTCTTTTTTTTTGGTTTTTTTTTTGTTTTTTTGCTTTTTTTTTCTTCCTCTTTGATTATTGTTTAAATGGATTTGATCTTTTGCTGATGACAAGTTTTTTTTCCTAGCATGCGATGGTTACTAAACTGTGAGCAAAAGGTGCTGCTGGGGCCGGGAGTCACTGGGAATGAAAAATGATAATATTAATAATACAGACTTGCCAGTCCAGCAACAACTGATATACATTTAGTAGCTATATATCTATATATGCAACTGGTTTTGTTGTGGCACGGAAAAGCGATGTGAAATATGATGCTGATTTTTTAAAGATAAGAGAAAAGGCATGTTTCTAACTCTTTTTGCAGAGGATTTTCTCTGGTGTTGCTTTATTTTTATTTTTGGGTGTTTTTTAAGGGTTTTTTTTTCGTAAAGAGATGGGAATTGCAAATGCATTTTACAGCAGTGTTTACAGAGAGTTTGTAATCTTGCAATACTGGTGGAAGCCACAGAGCAAGATGTTAATTTTATTATTTTTGTTATTGTTTCTTTTTTTTTTTTTTTGACACTCGGTGCAATCAGCAGGGTTTTTTTTTCTTCTTTTTCAGTTTTTGATGCCTGTTTATAATATGAAACTTTTCTTGCAGTGTGTTACAGTTATAATTTTTAAATACTTTTTTCCTCCTTAAAGATAACAAAGCAAAACAGAATGCCAAAGGGATGATCCTTACTTTTGCACATTTTGCACCTTGACTTTTTTATTCTTTTGCCAGCAGTATTTTATGATGGTTATTATTATCATGATGATGATGATGATGATGATAGATATATACATATATACAAATAAATACATTTTCAAATGATGGCAGTGGAAGGTTTTCCTGGAGAATGAAGTGCGGTTTGGTTTCCTTGTCAACGGAAGATGAAGTGAACAACTGAACATCTCCCCAGTGCAGGTACTTCATCTCCTTGTAGGCGTTTCCACGCTGTGTAAATTACATTGTGAGATTTTTTTTTTTTTAAAGAAATTTCTTTCCACCCCTAACTAAATGTTTCTGTGCAATACACATGAGGACTGAACTAAATATCTGTCTCTTAATTGCTTGTATGTGTGCAAAATGTTGCACTAATTGAGCCTAGGTCGGTTAAGCTGAAAAGAGGTGTTTTATGTGCTGTGCTGTATAGAGGGGAAGGCAGCTGGGGAAGAAAAAATCCAGACACCCCCTCCCAACTCCCCCTTCCCATTAAAAAAACCACCCCAAAACCCCCAAACTAAACCCCAAACCGAAATGGATGAAACCTTGAGATGCTCATTATGAGTACAAATACTTGCAGGACTTTAGACAAAACCAAAAACCGGAGCCCTGTATTGTGGTGACTTGTGTGTTTGTGTGTGTCTGTTTAAAAATTATCCATTAGAAAACAGCTGTGAGAGAAACAGCAAAGGAGGCTCCCTCGGAGAGCTGGCTCACTGCCACATGAGGCATATTTCGGAGCCCTAAGGGCAGCAAAACCCTTATATCCAACTTCTGCTCCTCATATTAAAAAGGCGTAAACAAGGCAGCAGGTTGCCTCTTATGAATTTAATTCATTGGGATGGAGATTAATCAGCAGCAGATATTTGCTTGAAGGTGTTTCGTTTTGTTTTGATGATTATTAATGCCACTGCCTGACGGGGAATGGGAAACTGTTACTTTCCGTGACGGTCACTGAGAGTTCAGGATTGGAGAAGAAACTGTTACTTTTCATTGAGAGCACTTAAATGCTTAACAGAGGCTGCCCCTGATGTAGAGACAGGATATTGGTTCCCTGTAATACAATTTCGAAAGATTTTTCCACATGACAGGTGTTTTGGCTTGTTTGGTTGTTTTGTTTTGTTGGGTTTTTTTGTTGTTTGTTTGGTTCGGTTTTGGTTTTGTTTTGGGGTTTGGTTTTTGGTTTTGGGGGTTTTTTTTGTTTGTTTGGGTTTGTTGTTTTGTTGGGGTTTTTTTTCAGAAAGGGATATAATCCAATATTATGCTAAAGTTGAAGTGCTGAATGCTTGGATCTGCAGTGTTCTCTGTTGTTTACTTTATTGTGGTGGGATTGCTTAACGTATTTTATATAAACAGCTTTTAGGGATTTATAACTATAAAGATATGCTGTGTATTCAGGTGTGGAAACTAAAGTAAGTTGCAGGGGATATATTTCTTTTCTTACTGTGGTATAAGCAGAAATAATTTGTAGGATGACAAACGCATTCGGAAGTTTGAGGCTTCTAACACTTGTATTTACATTCTTGTAACTTAACAGCTTCCTTTAAAGTAGAAAGTGTGTATAAGAAGTCTTCAGCATTCTCTCGTGCAATTAGTCATGTTGAAAAATAAATTCATTTGTCTTTCTAGAAACATATCTGTTATGTATTTACGGTGGGTTTTTCCAGCTTAAATGTAATAAAAACATTTAGCACATATTTATGCATGGCTTCTGCTCTGACATGATGGAACACTTTTGGCAGTATATCGGGGTCAATAATCCATATGTCTAAAAAACACTGTCTAGATATTTGCATGACGGATTATGATGACTTCTCTGAAATAGTTACGATCTGTTGGGTCAATACTCCACATTTTAAGAAGACTCAGCCTGCTTATTTTTTCATGATTTAATTTGAAAGCAAGCCATTAAAACACGAGAGTGATTGAAACTTTATCCTCCACCCCTCTTTTTATTTCCATCCCTCCTTATTTTTAAATTAAAGTTTTTCTTTAAATTATGTGGAACTGCCAGCAAGCAAAATATTTTTTATATTGCTAGAGTGCTGAAATAAAGTAACTAGACTAGCAGTTTCCAGAATGATGTGCCTTTCGTCCTTTCTTTTAATATTGCAGGTGTGTCGTGTGAGTAATTTTGTACAGATAGTTGCTGACTGAAGATCTAATCCTTCTCACCTAGTCTTATCTTGAAGACTGAGAAAGAAAGTTTTAGGAATGCACTATTTTCAGCACCCAGATTTTATCTGCAAAACACCTGTTGTCTGAGTAGCATGGTAATTAATACACATACATTTCATTTGCAGCAATCTGAGGTTGTATGATTTCATATATATCAAACAGCCTAGGGACCTTAAAATAGGAATAAGGAGCTAATTTTGAAAGAGAATACCTCTGCCTCCTGCAGTATGTCAGCACAGTAGGATTTGGGTTGGCGAAATCGGTTCCAGCTTGGTGTTTCCATAGTTATGCTATGACTAATGCTGTTGAGAGCATGTTTGGAAAGCCGTAGTCAGTGTAAAAGACAATTGTCCTTTTGTGTTTTTGAGATGAATACAAATTTTGTCTAAGAACACAGCGTTGTTTCTACAAGTGATGATATAATTACATTTCTTATATTTAGTATGAGTTGTACTTGTACTGCCCTAACTCCTGAAAGTGACGATTGTCCAGACTTAAATGACATCTTCTATTTTTCTTTACATCTGTTTTGATATTCAGGAGAGCTTAGGAAGTTAAGATAGCTTTCTAAAGGTCTGTAAACTGAAAGCTTTGGAAAGCAATTTTTCTTTTCTTCCTCCATAACTATTATTAGCAGTACTTACTAGCAAATAAAAATGAACAGGTGAACAGAAGTTACTAACTGTATACTGCCCAGAGCACTGACTCATAAATACATGTTTTTAGCTGCTATAGTGCCCTGAATTGGCAACAGAAGCATATCTTCTCGCATTTTTCTACATGGACATAGGACTAGAGAGGCCTGTGGAGTCATCAACTCTGTTTTGCTGTGACACTAGGCTGGTCTTCTTATGTTGTTCAGATTCAGCAAGCTCCGTTTTAAATTTAGCTAGGGCATCACTCCTACTGCACCTCTTCAAAGGCAGGGCAGAGCCTCACTCTTCAGGCTGTTAGAAACCTCATTCCTGTCCTAAATTTATTCTCAGATGGTTTATGCCCCTTGGGAGCCGTTGCTGTCCCCAGACAATGAGGTTCATTCTCCACGTCTCTGCTCCTCTTCAAAGTACATTTCTAGAGACCAATCACAGTCCCTTTTCATTCACGTTTGCTGGGCTTACTGGGGTGAGGTTCCCGGTAGTGTGGTCAGTGCTGGGAAGGGATGTTGAGACGGACTCTGACCAAAGTCAGGCTGCAGCAGAAGCAGGGTAGCTGCATTCAAATCCTCTGCTGCCCAAGCTGGCCTGCTCTGCTTTCAGCTGCAAACATGGCAGTCCGGTTTCTGGCTCTCACATCAGCCCGAATGTTTCTACCCAGAGCTGGGCTTGTGGATATGCCTTCTTCTGGTGAGATAGGCTTTGTGCCGTGCGGACCTTCCCTTCCGCTGCCTAACCAATTTGAATTTCTCTGGCTAGAATGTAACAGCAAAGGACTCTCAGGAATTTCTCCTGCAACACTCTGACTTTTAAACTCCCAAGAATCTTTTTTTTTTTTTTAGTATTTTGTATTCATACCAGCCGGGGGAACCTGAATGGGCTTGAGCCAATGATGTATCAGGGACTGCCTTCTATCAGGAATAAAGGTGAATGTTGGCTACAGTGCTTTCTAAAATATCTTTTCCTTATTAGTTTCTTCCCAGGTTGCTTATATCTTAGCTCTCTAGTCCTCTAAAGCATTATTCTAAAAGCAGTTTATTTCTCTTTTGCAGTGCAATTTTTCCTATTTTCTTCAATCCCTGCATTGTCGGTTTCAAAAGATAAAAAGATAAAAAAGCTCAATAGTGTTTAAAGTGTAGGATTGTGAAGACTGCTAGGTCTGCCCTCAGATGAATGTTTTTAACTTCCCCTGGTCTTCTTAGAGAATGCGGTGCTCTGTCAAATTCTGGAGCTGACTCCTTTATGTTTTAAGTACTTACAGAATTTCTGAACAGAAGGCTAACGATGACTATTTCCTGATGAAAAATTATGTAATCTGTGACACTGTCTACACAGTCATCCAGTTCGTAGCTTCCTTAAACTCAGATCCAGACTGACAGAAGAAAACAAAATGCTACTTTTAAATGGTATGAAGATTACAATGTAACATTTTCACCTTTGTGAAGGTACCAATATTATTATATGATCTTTGAACAATTACCAGAGTAAAATGGCTTGAAGATTATTGTTTTGCATATACACACATTAGAATAATTTGTACCATTTTTATTTCTTGTCTCTACTCTTTCCTATTTCACAATGACACTCTAATCTCTATAATGTACTTAATCCTTCAAAAGCATTTATACTGCAGTTTTGGAAGTATTTTCTGAAAAAGTTTATTTTTGCACAACGAAGTGTGATTTTCCATCTCAATGAATCATCTGCCAACAATTAAAGCAAATAATGAAGTAGACCTTCAAATTATTAAGTAAATCTCAGGTTGCTTAGTGTGAATATGATTAATTTGTTTTTATCGTTGTGATATTCTGGAATAAAAAGATAGGTAGGTAGACGAATAGATAGAATCATATAGATAGATATTTTTAGAGATGTTTTTAGTGTGACAGAGAAGTAACAGAAATCTTACATTAATTAATTATCCTCTAGGGCTTAACCAACACATTTGTTTAAGAATGAACAGTTTAACTTCCTCTGTGTAGTAAATTTATACACACCAGTATTATCTACTGCCACTTGACAAAACGTACAGAGTTAAATTGCCTCCGTGGTACTCCTCTGTGTGCTTCCCCAGCATTCAGCCCAGGCTCCCTGCATGCCGGCTGCCCTGCCAGGATGTCAGGGCTCAACTATTTTGCAGTTGCATTTCAGTTTCAAGAACAGAGGTTTTTGCTCTGCTCTAGTTCCTTCATGGTTATGGTAGTAAACATAATAATTTTTACTCTGACTTGGCTGGCAGAGGTTTGAAGAAGCAGAGGTGGATGTCATATGAGTGGTGACCAACAGTGGGTATGAACGTGGTGGAATATGAATGACACTTCCCAGGCTCTTTATTTTTCCTTTGCATACTCCTGAGTCTTTCTCCCAAAACACCCAGAGCTGTGATTAAACTTGGGCCACATCAGTGGCCGTTCCCAGGTGGCCGCCTCCTGGTGTCGGTGGTTGTTGCCTCTACTGATGTGCAGTGTCTGAGCAACTAAGTCAACGTGGAGCTCTGAAAAGAGCTGAGAATTTGCATGGGCAATTCTGTGGTCCTCTGAGGACTGCTTACAGTCCCTTGGATAGCCATAGCTTATAAAAGGTAGTACAAGCCATTATTATTATTTTTATTATTATTATTATTATTTAAAGAACAAGAAACTATAAAGGATCCAATGATAATTATTAGACCTTGATAATTATTAAATGACTTGGTGAAAGCCAGGTCTCAGTCTTCCAATTGTGCCCCATACCAACAGCCTTTATTTCAGCCTGCTCAATCACATCGGTTGCTTTCATCAAGATCCTCCCTTGAGTCAGGCATGCGCTTTGTGTTGTGCAGGGTCAACAAAAAGGGGCTATCTGACACAAATCAAATATTAATGGAATTCTTCACCTGACTGAAGCAAGGCTAAATTTGTTCTGTAGAAAAACATCGCATTAGTACAGTTCATTCAGTAAAAAGATGTCTCTTTTTTTTGCTGAGAGTTTTGCACAGAGCTGAACAGCATCTATGTCAAATAGATACAAGACACATCTTGTTAAATAGTGCTAACTTTACAGTTTGGAAGAGGCACTGCACATGTTATACCTTGCATGCAGTATTTTTAGGCTGACTTAAGAACTGGAGTTTCAGTCTCAAAGAATTATATTTGGATGGTGTTGACAATGCTGGTCCTTCTTTCTGTTTGGTTGTGTTATAATGGAGTTCAGAAGTACTAAAATGTTTGCACTATCCTAGGCATCCTCTTTATTAGAACAATATGAATGAATAAAATGCAAAAAATTAAAATGCACAAATGTAACAAAGATAGTTCTGTGCATTTTTGCACACCAGGCCTGCACTCAAGGGTTACTGAATGCTAGCAGCGTTTCTTGTGGGTAGAGGGAGTTAGAGTAACTCACTGACTTTTTACAATGAAACACTGTGCTTTTAGTAATTGCATCATCATGCTTCTGAGCTTGAGCTGTAACGCAGAGTTACTTTTTATAAAAGAAAAGAAATTCTACCTGGTTACAATACTTTATCAAAAGCTTTTTCACCCAATAAATATTAGGATAGAAGTTATATAACTAACATTTAAAAATGTGCTGTGCAAACTGTCAGGCAGTGTCTATGAAACAGACACCCTGAAGATATAATTAAAACAAAACTTCCTGTCTGGGTACCTGTAAAAGGGATTAATTATACTGTGTTCTAAGTAACAAAAGTAACAGTGCTATCATCTCATTTCTCATCTTGTATTTGCCACTGATTTCACAGGGTAAAACCCAACACTTGAGATGTTGCACAGTGGGTCAGTTTTCTAATGTACTCTCCACTGTATAAATTCACATCCACTTTTTTTTTTTTCCAAACTGCAGAAGAAGAAGGATGTAATTATGTTTTATCCCTGCATACACAACTTCCAGTTAAATGGGAGTTCTGTAAATGGGACAACTGCAAGATTAGCTCTGAAGAGGTTAGCCTCTTCTAGTTGTGCACTTGTAAGTTGTAGATGATTAATGTACATTATGCACAATGAAAAGAGAGACAACATTTAAATTTTGATGTTATGTCACTTTTGCTTTAGGGGGATAGTTCATCAGGACATTGATGCTATTTTTATTGTTTATTATTTTATGAGAAAAGCATACTGTGTTACCATTCCTCAGCATGTGCCCTGCTCTGGTGGGTGATATAGAAACAGAAAGGTGCAGAATTAAACCCTGGTCCTATTAAAATCACTGATACAGACGCTGGTCAAATTTTCCTGTTGAAACATTTTTTTCTGTAGTTTTTTTGATAAAGTGATTTACACAAAAGGCTCAATTCATCTCACTTAACCTTGCTGTTTAAAAAATAGGCTTTCAGAGCTAAGCTAGTCATCATTTTAGCCATCTAAAAGTTAGTCACTGAAGTCTAACACAGTCGCTCAAGGCTTTGTAGTCAATGGAGATATATAGACACCTCCAGAGAATTACAGATTACATCCCAAGAGAGGCATCTGTGGATAGCTGAGATGAACAACCTTCCTAAAATGCTTCTCTCTTTTCACTGATGAGAGGTAATCTAGATGGGACATTTAAACTAAATTCCTAACTTTTTTTGATGGAATAAGTTAGAAGAGATGAATCCCATGCTTCGCGCCCTGCCCCCCCTCATCTGTCAAAATACTAATTTCCTAATGAAATATTTAATTTAAGAGGATTTGGGGTTTTTTTGGCTGCTAGAATCTTTATTGCTTTAAGTTTTTACTTTAATTTCTTTTCAACTTCTGCACTAATTTTTTTTACAGAAATGCAAATGTCTTTCTAAACACTTTGAATCAGTTCTGGTCTATGACAAAATTCCCAAACATTTCTGCTGGGACCAAGATTTCATTCCTCTTTTCCATTGCTTCACCCAGTTTTCTGACGGTATATAGTGTAATCCTACAACCTGATTCTTCAATGAGTTCTCCTCACAGAGTCCTGTTCTAAAATCCAGGGTCTTGAGCTATTGGGTACAATCATAGATCTCACTTGAGAAACCTTTGGAAATAATGGAAAGATAAAGATTATGTAGGTGGCAATGGAATCAGCTACTTGCACTTTGCATATGTAAATGAATGTAGATAAATAGTCACAGTGTTAAAAAATCATTAGTAGATCAACAAACAGCTCAACAAACAGCAGAAGACCTGAATTTGAAAGTTCTAGACAGCTCTGAAGAAGGCTTTATTATTTTATGTTAAAATGTTAAATAAGTGTTAAAACATTTATTATGTTTTAACATAATAATGCAAAAATAATAGTTGGTGAACTGAGGTGATCCAGGCAACATAGGTTAAATATTTAGCTATTGATGTCATGCCACTAATATCCTCACGTACATGCTTGTTATAAAAGATTCCAGTAAAACCTGTATTTTTGAATATCCAGATAGATTTTATTTTTCCCTGTCTCAGGTAGTTTTCTGGAGAAGGTTGGAATTTTATAAGACTGAGTGTTAACCATTGTATAAATCAGCTCTTACACAAAGTTTATTTCAGTGACTTGCTTTAGATCTGTCCCAAGTTGTTGTGAGTAGCAGGATGCAAAAGCACCGGCCAATTTGTGCCACTGCCCAGTATGCTATGATATCATCCTTTTTTCCACAAATTATGAATTCTTCTATTTCCTTCAATATCTGTTTGGGCTTTCTGTAAGTTTTTGTACAGATACTGAAATATGTGAACACAGCGTACATGTTTCCACCATAGGATCTGTCTTATTCTCAGAGCGGCATTATCCGAGTGCCTGTGCAAATGTCATTAAGCTGCTTACACAGGCTGTGTTTTTCACTGACAGCACAGTATGAAACTGAAGAAAAGCTGAATCCAAATTAGAAATTAATCATTTGGTATAATAGGAATAGGTGCAAAACTCAGTGTATTAAGAGTTAATTGCCCAAATACCGTAGTGTTACTACCATGATAAAGTAAGATGCAGCTGTGAGCTCTTATAGCCACATTATAATGCTTCATAGATTCAGAAATCTTACGGACTTGTCAGAATTGAGGAGTTAAAAAGTTGGAGTTCTCAGCAATTTGAAATAACTGTTTCAAGTAAGCACAGTAATATGTTCCGGGGACTATAAAGTGTTAGCTGCAGCTACTGTGTCACAGAATCAGAACAAGTTATACACTTCACCACCGCTTGGTCTTCATCTTTGTTCTTCGCAATGTATCTATATTTCTACCTTAGGTTTTTGTACTGTCCCTCAAAAATGCATTGTCTGAGCAGTATTCATGTAAAACAGATTTACAGGGATAAAACCCTTTGCGGACTTCATGAAGTATTTGCCTTTTTTCCCTGTTTCATTTATGCACCATAACATTTTGTTTTTCACTCATGCACACATGCTTGTGAAAGGCGACATTACAAGGAAAATAATTACAGTTTAGTTCAAAGAAATAAGCTATTTCAGGAATGCCACAATTTTTTTTTTTTTTTATTTGATGCCCAAGTTAAGATTCTATATAGTGTGATATTTCATCTCAGAAATTTTAAAATGGGTTCAGAAATTCTTGATACTTGGTCACAAATATTAATGAATGTTGTAAATATTCATCATAATCAGAATAAGACTGGCTACTTTTCACTTTCAGATCTTTTAAGATCAAAATCAGCCCTATCATTGAGACGCATGTCACACTGGTCTGCAGTGACAGACAGAGGAAAGTATATTTTAAAATATTGGGTGTGTTCATTTGAATTTCTGGATCCTTTTTATCTTTTATTTGTAATGTTTTTTTATTTCAGACATGCTGGATCTTCCCTCCTGCTCTGGACCTCTCCCCTGACATTGGCACAGCTCAGAAGGATGAAAGAAAAGGAAGCAATAGGAGAGGGATGGAAGAAGGGAGAGGAGTAGAAAGAGAAGGAGGAGGGGCAGCAATAGAAATGGAGAAAAAAATCCCCAGCAGTTCAGTTAAGGCTCCAGACAATGGGGATGTTTGCAGTCCCTGCTCTTCCTCATCTTCCCCTAGGGCTCAGGGCCCTCACCCTCTCCACCACCTTAGCTTTCATCAACACTACAGATATTTCACTACTCATTTCCATTTTTTATTAAAGAACAAAACCAGAACAATTAAAGCCTTGCAAACAACAAAATATAACTTCTCACAAATTATAACATGACACTATTCATGTAACTGGTTCTTGAAGTAGGGTTATTTTTCTCCTAGTAAAGTAGACTTACTTCTTTAACTATGAAAGTATGAAATGAAAGTATGAAATGGTTTCATACTTCATGAGTGAGAAAAAAAAAAGTTTCTCATTCCTTTGATACCCAAGGTGAGCCCTTTATATCAGCGTGCACACAACTGCTTCAGTGTTATTCATCTAGATCCAAAAGCAGACTTTCTACTGGTCTTTATTTACTTATTAATTTGTTACCTTCCCTTCTTTCAAAGCTTTACTTCCAGGGGTCATTCTTACCTCTCATTATCTTAGAGTATAAATTAAAAACTATTCCTAATTCTTTCAGTTAGTTTGAAATTTGCAGTGTATTATTCAGCTTTGTAGGCCAATTACTCCCACCAGAGTGAAAAATGCAATCTGATTTTTTGCTGTGCAGTGTGACTGCAAGAGAGACAAGGAATAGGGACCCCACTACTCAGTGCTGGTCCAGCGCTTGGCTTGGTCCTGGTGTCTGGCCTTTCTTCCCAGCTGGAAGGCCAGCCACTGTGAAGGTGAAGGAGTGCTCGGATGAAAAGGACTCTTTGGCCAAACCTGTTTTCATCCTTATATGTACCTGCCTCCTCACAGCTGTTCTCACCAGGAATCCCTTCTACCTGACAAGGTTGTTTTGGGAGTGTTAATAAAAAGGGTAGATCCAGTAATTGGTCCTTCTAAGAAGGTTTTTCCTAAACCTAGAGCTTAAATTGGTCCTACGGTTTCCCTATGCCAATCTGCCTGATACAAAAAGCCAAAGGGTAGTCACTGAGCCAATACAAAACAAAGCCCAGTTGCAAATTTGCAGACTTAATTCTTTAAATGGCAAATACTAAGGATTCCCAATTGCTTATTATATACTATAATCAATTATGGTAACTGAATGAAGAAAGGTGTTAGATTTCAACAAATTCCAGAGGGAACAAGTATTCATTACAGATGCTGGTAGAACAGGTCCAGAGCAGAATGATGAGGTCCAAAAGCCTGAAATAAATCTTATACCCTAAAAAGACTTCTACAAAAAATACTGTACACAAAATTGTTAGGTATTATGCATATCTAAATGCAATAGGTCAAATGCAAACATGCTGTTAAATAAAAAACCAGTCCATAAAACTGCAAGAAAACAATGACTTCTTTCACGGATTTTATGTTTAAGGATATGTTAATTTTTATTAACATTTAGGAGAACTTCATTACATGTTCTTAAAAGATACAGTGTAAACTGATGCAACTGGCTGTTGCCTCATTACCTGACTAGAAACTTTAAATTTCAGTTGGTTTTGAAGTCTGCCTGATGTATTGCTCTTACAGTTTGTTTAGATTTTGATTATATGTGCCCAACTTAATGTGAGTCACACACTTGAATAGTAGGTTTCTGATTTCAGAAGGGTACTCAGAGCCCCTAAACTTGGTATTTCATGTCTCTGGGCAGTCTCTACAAAAAGTAGGCACCTTGAAGGAGCCATTTGGGACAACTCAGTGAGGTACCCAGATTCCCCGGCGAACTGTACTGAACTGAGAGCTGTGGCTGACCCACAGGATGAACAGGAGCTGCTGCATGCACCGTGACGTGCTTGGCAGAAAGCATGTCCATCCCCCTGCTTGTACGAGGGAACTGCTTTCAGCACATCCCTCCCCTGGGATTTGTTAAAGAGGGAGGGTTCACAGAAGACTTCCCTGGGCCTTTGGGAATTTATGGCCTGAGGTGGAGCTTATTTTTTTTAAGGCAGGTAGCACTGGTGCAGGCAATCTGCATACCTCTTTGAGATTTAGACCACGTTTTCCAGCCTTAAGTGTTATGTAAGGTCAGTTAAAGGAAGCCTCTCTTAACTTCAGGTAACTTTAGCTGACAATACAACAGAAGTTATGGAATATGAAACTCGCCCTCACTGCTGTTGAAATGTGATGCAATGCATCCCATGCTGCAGAATTTGGTGTCATTTGCAAAGGGGAGAAAGCTGACTTTCTTGCTCTTGTAAGTAGATATTCTGAAACCACTGATGTCGGTGAGGTCAGGAAGACTGCCCACACAAGTAAGATGAAGAAGGAGCTGTGAAAATGGATCGGAAGCAAATATTTTTCAAATCAGGGGTGTAGTGATGATGACTTCCTTGCACTGACTCAAATCCTTTGCCTTTTCTCAGTCCTACCACTCTATCATCTCTGCCACAGATATATATTTCAACTTTGCTTTGCAAGTTGCTTTGCAACTTTTATCTTCTCCTTCAGAGTATGACAAAATAATTTCATATAGCAATTGCCATTTCACTTTAAAATGTAACTACAGTATAATCCATAATCATCAATTTCTTTTATGACCAGCTGTTTGCTACTATGCTTTACAGCCTTGCACTGCATCAGTAAAGTATCTTTATAGAAGTGGGGTAATAGAGTTGGCACCTTTGAAGCTAGGAACTTCCTAATGAAAACTTTGAAAGCTTTGATCCTTTCATGAAAGGGTAGTGCTTTTTACATATGTTTAAAATCTGCCTCTTTCAAATTAAATACTTTGTGACCTCTGGAATGTGATATAAAATGTATCTCATGGTATTGGATGCTACATGTAAGTTTTGAAATAATTTACATTAGTCTTCTGGTATTAGACTTCATCTGTGAAATTCAAAGCAAGATACCCAAATTATGATACTCGCCTGTTAACTGCTGCTCACACAGAGCAACAAGCATAAACACTTTTGAAAGTCAAGACAATTTTGGCCATCTCTACTAAATACAGAGCTAAAGACCTGACCTCAGCATCTTTATGGAAGATTTACTGTGTGTAGAATGTAGATTACTGTATATGATGGCAATCTTTATTTGGCCTAGAAAACGGAATCGTGGTGGAATGAAGGCTGCCATCATTATCAATAAAATACTTCATATATGAAAGATATTTTAAGTAAATATGCCAAGCACAAGGCCTACCAGGTACACTTTGAACATAAAATGTATAGCTTGTAGCAAGACAGAGCCCACATAGCAACTGTGAGTCAGGTACTGCTCTCACCTGCAGTTTTGTAGCACTTTGAACATGAGTCCATTTGGATTGTGCTGTGACAGAGTTTTATCTGAGGACATAATTTCTTGTTTTGATTTTTTATAATAAAGATGAGAAATTGTGCATGATCTTTTCTTGTAAAAGTCCATCTTTCCCAGTCTCATGTATTTTGAATAGTACAGAGCGTACCGTGAGATGTAGAAAGTGTACCTATGTAACTGTATCCAAGGATACTCCCCATCTTATAATTAAGTCTATAACAACTTTGCTATTGATTTCATTGGGAGCAAGATCACGCTTCTGTTTTCAATACAATAGGCTGTGTTTCTGATATAAATGTGGAACAGGGTATTAACTCAATAGAACAGACAGTCTGGTACCTCTTGAATCAGGGATTCTGAAGATGGCATAGTAAAAATCTGATTTAACATAAAAAATGCAATGTTGTTTTTCCTAGTAAATGAGTTGGTACATATTTTTTCTGGTATACTAAAAGTGAAAAAGAGCTGATGTAGTGGGTCAAACTCAAGGTCCAGCTAGCTTATTATTCCATTTCTGCTGGTAGACAAGAATAAGAAAAAAATGTTATTCTTGCAAGAGCCTGCTTTCTAGTAGAATACATAGAATACCAGAATAATAGTGCAAGGATAAACCATACTGGCCTATAGTTTACTTAGAGTTTATTTTATAGTTTATCAATATTAATAAATTGATACAGAAACTGATACCCTGTACAATTAGATACATATCAGGACAGATCACACTATCTTACCAAACAAAGTAAATATAATACCTATTAATGATCATATCAATTAACAGCAACTTCATATTCTGTAGAAAACCAAAACCTTAAAATATACTGTGGAAAGTATGCTTAAAGCAGAAGCACATTTTTTAAAAATAAATAAATAAATAAATAAATATTCATTTGCAATACATTTGCAAGATGATGAAGTAAGAATACATTATTAGATTAGTATTTCAGCTAAGGAAAAAAAGCGTCTTTATTAATAGAATAATAACAGCATATTTCAGAGCAGGTGGAGCGGAAAGAGACATCAAAGCCAAGTAAACAAATAGTGAAGTTATCACAGTGAAATCTTCAGAAAAATCCTACAGCCATTTTGTAGTCAAAATTTTTAAGACATGCAGCTAATTTTGTTTTTTAAATGAGCTGACTTTCATGGAAGTAGTTATGTTCCAACTGTTAAAGAGAATCTATGAGAAGAAGCTGAATTTGTTCCTTCATATACCATATAAGATATATATAGTTGAGATGTCCTATATCTTACATGATCTTATCTTGTATGATATATGGTGTAAAATAAGATGTAAATTTCTGTTTATTTACTACAAAGGCAATAAATTTGGTTTGTTTTTTTTTTTGTCAAGCACTGTGTATTAGATGACAACTGAATCATTAAAAAGGAAGATAGCTGTTTTCAGAAGCAAGACTAAAAGAAATAATTTTCTTTCAGTGAAACCAAATGTTAGTTGATATGAATTCACAGAAAGATACTGCATGAGCTAATAGTCTGGCTTAAACACATAGTTTCATTTGCATACTTAGTCTCCACCTAGCTGATGCAAATCATGCAAGGCCTGTGGTGGGACAGGGAGTGATGTGGCTTTTGGCCTTGGTTAGGATTCCCCTTGGTTGTGCAGGTAAGGACTTCTCACCTGCCGACCACCAAACAGGCACATCTTTCAAGGTTTCATATTGTAAGTTTATACTTTACATGATCACATAATTAAATATGGTCAAATCCTGCAACTCACCAGTTTGTCTAGGAATAATATATAGATATTTTGTGGACAAAAATTACTGTGCAGTTGAAATGCAATTGTTGCGTCTTGGGGGAAGATTCCCTTCATAATACTTTATTCTGCAATACTATATTGCAAATTGCTGTAGTACCAGAGAAGATAAAACGTGATTTCTTCTCATTCAGTATTGATGTTTTCTGTAGTCAGATTTTCACCCAATTGCAAAAGTCAGACTTAACTAGCTAGTAAGATTTTTTTCTGAGATTCTAGATTCAACTGGCTGCTATAGGACATCTACAATTGCCACTTTTGGGAATCCAAAATTGTATGTCAAGCATAGACAAAATTTTGTAACTTTTAGGGTGCAGTTTAAAATTAAATCTTGTTGCAAAATAAAGTAAGCCAGAATTTTGTAATTTTTTTTCCCCGTAAAGACTTGGAGGAATGTTGCCATCACATGAATTTTTATTAATGTAAGACACTTGTCCTTTGCCAAATCCCAACACAAGGAATTTTCCCCATCTTTCTATAAAATGTGTTTGTAAATCAGAATATTTTGGTCTGTGGTGATATTGTGTGTGTAGTGTATAGAAAAGGGCTATAATCCAAACCAGTAATTTTCAAAAACATGTTACAAAAATATTATTTCAATATTTGGGGTTACCTAGGTTCTTTCTGGTTTTAGATAATATTCTCAATGGAATTGATTATTTTTATGAAGTCATGTTTATTTAGAAAAATGAACAATGATAGTTTCTCTTGTACACAGCGGAAGGCAGACAGTGGGAGAGAACTTTGTCACTCAGTTCCTAGGCTCCTTTTAGGCAACATTTTTCCCATTTTTCTCAACCTTTTTTTCTGAGGACACATCTACAAGGCAGACACATGTGCAGCCCCTCTGCCCACCCCAGCTTCAATGTCTTTAAGACCTTGTAGTGTTATGTGACTTTCAGAAGAATCAAGGTATGGTTCATTAAGTCAAACTCAGTGCTGACTTAGTGTGGCTTCAAACCCACAGCTCAAACTTTTCTTTTTGGTTCAGTCCTCTGTAAAATTTCCCATCTAAACAAGTGCTCCCTAAGCCCCTTGCAGAGCATCGGTGTTTTGGGCTGTGGGCACAGCATAAAGAAAGAGAATTTCCTTGTCCATTGAACTAGAATGAGTGGCATTTACTGGAAAACAGAAGACTAGTCCAGCAACACCTGCTTCTTTTACTAAACATATATTAATTAATTCATCTAGTGGGGACTTCCTTATTAATCTCTTTCCTATGACTATTAGGGCTGAAGGTGATATTGATTGCACTTTGAAAATAAACACTGGTATTATTTACTTTAATATTTGTTTAAAAGCACAGAAACAAAAAATCATTGAAGTGCAGATATGGGATATCATGTTTTCTTTACAGAAAACTGAGGATATGAAAATACTTTTCCTGTTGATGTAAATCGTCCATTTATTATGGTTAATTTCTTCTACATACATGCACTACAGTTAACCTTTGAGCTAAACGAAATAATCCAGATAATTTCACTAATGGGCTTCAACCTTTGACCACCACCATAGTCACGTTTTATGGGACATGTAGAGGAGTCTTCCCTCCTGCAGATATATAGGAGAATGGTGTAAGAAAGAAAAAAACATGTAGAAACTGCAAAGGTACTGGACAGTGAGAGGAGCATGGTATCTAACAGAAGGATGTGTATGTACAACAGAAACAATTAGTGCCTGGACCTTCACTATGATTGCCCTCTACTCTCCTCCTTTCCTCTCTTTAGGATTTCAGTTTCACGTGGAAGCCTCCTTCTGTCGATTGTATGTGTCCCTCTACAAAGCTACTGATATGTCTGAAATCTTTTCACTAATCCTGCAAAATCAAATACAAATAATCCCATAAGCAAATAGTAAAAAACAAGAAGGCTACCAAAGCTAATTTTTTTTGAAGTTAAGCTAAAATTTTGAAAATACCATGGCCTGGACATTTTCAGACATAGTGACCAGTATTTGCAGCTGGTATAAATTGGTAGGATGTCTCAATTAAATCAATGGAGAATTGATTACCTGGTTCTATGCTCATAACTTGTTCATATCAAATGTAACGGCATTTGCTTCCTTTTAGCGATAAGTTGTGGAAAATAGGATGATTAGTTCTATACTGGGAAGGTCATTTCAGTCTTATTGCAGAATGACTAATGGAGCTTTAAAAATGTTGAGGTAATGCATGTGTGTGCCGTATGTGGAGGGTGGAGGGAAATGTGATGCACATGAAACCTGAGCACAGAAATGATGAACTTGGAAACCATCTTTTCGGTGAAAGCTGTTTAGCTCTAGAGCCTCTCCTTTGCATTTTGAGAGGGTTTAGAAGAATGCATTATTCATAGTGAAAGAACAGTTAGAAAGTCAGTTGTTTCTGATGGAAAGTGGTGGGCACAAGCTTGCATATTCTTTAGCCATTTTATAAACACTACTGCAGAAAAATTTGTCTTGTGCCTTGAATAGTGTATTGATTATAATCAATCAGACATTTTACATACACTAAGATACGCCCTACTTAGCAAAAACTGCATTGACAAAGAGTGTATTAATGGATCCTAGAAATTTTGGCATTAATTAGGCCCGCTGAGGTCTTAAGTGTAAAGGATAAATGTGCCATCATTCGATAACCCAATTTTTAGATAGATCATTAGAGGTAAAATGGACCATGTTATTATGTTAAATATTGAGAAGGGTTAAATAACAGCAGGGTTCAAGTGATACAGTCATCAGATGTTCAGCTGTCAAAACACCATTTTTCTGGTTGTTTTGCTTTGGATCAAAAATTGCAATTTGGTTTGGGAAGCATGCCTGAGTGGGGTTAAAGGATCATGCCATACACGACACAATTTTAAGTGTAGGATCAGCTCTTGATGAGAAAAAAATATGGGCTCTTTCTCTTTTGGTAAAGAGAAAAATATCCATAAGTTGAAAAAGTCATTATTGTAACACTTTTTTTTCTCTTCTGTGTTTTAGAACCAATATTATTTTTTTTCCATTGGTATGTGTAATGAGGCATAGTTAATATATGCTACTTAGCTTAATCTCTCTGAAACTCAGCTTTTCAGTATGAAAGAAAGGGGGCAGGAGGAGAATTAATATATATAAGGGATAAAACCTGGAAATATATTCATGCCACCTGAGCCTCAGCTGCCACCTCATGGATCAAGTATAAGATGGAACAGTAGGTAGATTTGGTTTTGCTGTTGACTTTGTGATGTAAGCATATCACGTAGTCTTTCTGAGCCTCTTTGTTCTTGTTGTTCAAATTATTTTGCTAGTTGGAACCACATACATTCTTGTTGATGTAAACTATCGTAATGAATCCGCAACCATAAAAGAGGAACTGCGCAGCAAGAAATGGTATTAAGATGGATTTCTTACACTTTATTAGGGAATGCCCACACTGCTGGCAGCTCTTTCAAGACCGATAAATACGGATCTTTGAGATGATATTGTAACATCCCTGAAAACAATCAAAGGACAAAATTTGAAATTTTTATGAAGGTACTTTGCAGAAGCTTTGTGAATATGAATAGGAAAATGTAATGACTACACATTTTCACATTAAGTTTTATTGAACTCCATTTGAATGTGCTGTTGGGGACTGAGGAAGCTGCACTTAGTGAAGGACCTAAGAGTTTGGAGAGTTGAAACAGAGGTATCTGCTGGCTTGCTTCTCACTCTTGTAATTCCTTAGATTAGCAGCTGCTTTGATTTGTGCCAATGGCTCCCAAAAAGGTTTTTTTAGGCAGGAATTGCCAAAGTACGGGACATTCTGGTCATAATTTTTCAGAGTCTTGGCATGTACCATTGGGTAGAGGGGTAAGATATGGTTAGAAGCTATAGCTGCTGTTAATTCTCCCATACTGGCAGGATCCTTAAATGTCTTAAAAGACAGCTTTTCCTGACCTCTCTTCAATGCTAGAAAAAGGCAAGGTTGTTGCCAGAATGTGGCTGTAGTCAGCCTTCTCTGAACATTTCTTAGATCATAATATCAGCATGTTAAACTGAAAGAATCTGCCTCTGTGAGTCTATTCAGAAATAAATGGTGTGCCAAATACCATTGTTTATTGAAAGGAAAAAACTTTCAGGCTGCTGAATAATAATGTAAGTATGGGATTTATAAAACCTATGGTTGATGGAAACGTGATATAAACATTCTCTATTGTTCTCTTAATATTTTATGAAATAGTGCACAAGAGGTCCTTGTCATGTGGTTCCGATGACTACTGCTTAGTTGCCTCACCAATGAAGAGACACCTGGCAGAGGAATCCGAGGTTTATGTTTGGTGATTTTATCTGTGAGAGCTTCTGTAAACAGTGCCTTTAAAACTGGTTTGCTAGAGTTTTCAATCAATCTAAAACTTGAACGCAAACGCTTCACGTTTCCTGAACACCATTGGTTGTCACTGGGGATGGAGCTACATTTGCAACTCACTCTACAGCTATTGACTGTCCTGGTCGTTCTAATGCTTTTGAACTGTGCCTTCTCTGCCTCGTTTTTTCCCATCATTGAAATGGGAATAAAACCTTCCATCATCAGAATTATTGTTGACGATTCATATATTGAGTTATCCATCACTCTGTAAGATTTAAAAGCAAATACTTTAGCAGCTGTGTTTTCACCCACAGTCGCAAAGTTGTCTATAGATATGTCAAAAACGTAGCCCCCAATACTAGTAAACCTACTATCTATTCTGGATGTTGTGCTTAGCCAAAGGTCACTCAGACCAGTAGAAAGAGAATATATATGGCTGGAAGGTGTGGAATAACTGTCTTTACCACTCATTGTTTCCTTTTTGGCAAAGCCCTTGTAGCTAGCAGTGTCCTCTAGTTTAGCATTAGTGGATGCGTGTTCTGAAAAAGAAGGGAAAGAAGTTTTTTCTTCTGGAATAACATATTAACCAGTTGAGACTTGAGGGAGCTGAGTGGTTTAAATAAATAGGCAGTGGTCTCTGTGAGGGTGATACTCTCCTATATATAAGTAATAGCTTTTTATTGTTGTGTTAGAATGTGACACAAGAGAGGCTTTGAAATGAATCAGAGGTAGGTTCTGCTCATGCTGGACCTGTGTCTGAAATTGCCTCTGATCAGCCAAAAAGAAAAGACTGCTCTCCCTGTGAAATGATGGATGGATTTGTCTTGTTAGGAAAAAACAAAGTGACAGGCAACTAAAATTTTCCTACATACATATTTAACCAAAAATGCTAAACAATACGCTTCATTTTGTCACTGGAAATATTTTGTAATGAGATGATGATTCATCATTGATCTTTGCTCTCTGTCGATGGAACAGCTCTCTTGGGAGGAAAATGAAATCTATATCTGTCTTATATGTTTGACAAGCCAAAAAAAATCAAGAAACAGACTTCTGCTTTTGTTTCAGTGATTTAAAGTACATTTTCTAACTTTTTATTCAAAGAAGCTGTTTGTAAATCTAGTCTAGAAAAATGGTGTTTTTACAAGCTTCAGGAGCATGTTTCATTTGGAGTGACTGAATTATTCCTCGCCAACAGACAGCTGTAAATACATAAAACACTCAAGCTTTTTGAGGCTTGGCTCAAATGCCAGCATAAAATCAATGATAAAAATCAATGCCTGATATGTGCAGTACGTTACTTAATCATTTAAAAAAATTATTTCAGTGAGACATAGAGGGCCAGATCCAGAGCAAATTGTCAGAAATGGTTTAGCTTCTACAGAGTTCTATTGATTTACTCCCGTGCTAGATCTGGCCCACTGTGGAAACTGAATTTAATATAACTGCATTTTTTAATGTATTTATTTATTAGTACTGAACATCATTGCATTTTCCACAGCCACAAAAGTGGATTACGTTCATGGCAAATTCTTTACATACATAGAAAGTGTAGTTGTGTCTGACATGCAACAAAATTACACTTGACATTTATAAGCTCAGGATTGAGTTTTCCATTTCATTTTGTGTAATTTATAAAACAAGTTCATTCTAAAGTTACACCACTGATTACAACTGCTAATTTGCATGAATGATTAGGACACCCTTTGTGAATTAGGGATGATAAATAAAAATTGCAGCAAGTATGATCTTTCAGAAAAATACTTTCTAGGTTGATTTGATTTAGATTGTTCAGATTTAAAAATGTAGAATAAACCACTTAGTATCATGCTTTAAATGTTTTTAAGTATATCTTAGGAAAGTGCAGAACTACTAGTACATCACTACAGCTCTCTGCTATTGAAACATTGGCAATAAATAGGGGAGACTGCTTAGAAATTGTTTCTTAAACCTAGTTTGGTATGTTTTGTGCTTATCCATGCATTCTGTTGCAGTACTGGGATTATTAGGTGGTGTAAATGTTGTGGACTGCAGTGCTGGGTGTGAAATTAACCGCGGAGTAAACTCTCCACTATAGGTGAAGAGTCAGACTTTCAGAAATTATAACTATGATGCTATTGACTTTACTTGCAGCTGATAGTGCTTATTATCTCTAAAAAATCAGGAAATAACTCAAGTAGAAATTAAAATATGTTACATTATAAAACTGATCATGTTAATATTGTTGTGAATATGCTTTCTCAATTCCTGACATCATGCATTTAAAATTCTTTACTTAATACTTTGTCAAGGTAATTGCCCTCATTTAATATCAGTCAACCCAATCCTCGTGAAAAATATCCATTAAGCTCAGCAATAATTTTCAGCCAAGGAAAAAAAAAAATGCAGACTGCATCTTGTATGCCTTTTTTCCTTGTTAGCGAGCATCCATTTCTAAGGTGAGTAACCTGGCTATTGTAATCTCTTTAATTGTTATACTGTTTTTTCTGGTTAATAACTAATACTTCCTTTAATTTGCTTTCTGTCTGTGACACCTCATTTATTATAAACTGTTATAGCCTGTATTTAATACCTAGACCTATTATTGTACAGAATATATTAATTAGGTCATACAGCAGTTTCTACCATTGGGTGAGAAAGATGAAGCAAGGTAATTTATCCTGCATAAAAAGGAGTTATGAATCATGGCCAGCTGCTGTTTGTGCACAAGTAGTTAATGTGGGTTTCCATACTTAAAATACGAAGTTGTCCTATGGTGTTTTTGTCACACTTTTGAGACAGATATTTGTTAGTAATGTAAGGAAAATTGCATCTATTCTTTCATTTGCAAAGCTGATTGATTACATATTGAGACTAATCCCCAGATCAGACATCACATGTCAAGGCATAGACTGCATGACTTTTTAAGGTCTCTTCTAATTCGCTTTCATGATTCTATAATTAAATTGAAGTTGTGAATAATACAATGCATTTTCATGTTTGTGAAAGATTAGATAACCCCTGTTAAAATTCAACAGTATATGATCATGTTTATATTCTATCTGCTATATATTTGTCTATTCTGTTTATTTTTCTCTTCTGTCCTTTTAGAATTGCACTCTTTTGTAAAAGATTGGAAATACTGAATATTATCAATGTTAGTTGTTTCACTTCATAACAGCAACAATACCAACCAATATTACACTCAGGAACTTAAGACAACATTAATTAAATTTTGCCATCAAGAAGATGAGTATTTCTCAGCAAGGAAAAATTAGTTTGTGATTCAAAGAGCTGAAACCCTGTTGTCCTGAATATCAGCATTCATGGCAATGTGTAATTCAATTATGCCTTTGAACACCATTGCAGTGTTATGAAATAAATGACTATATATATCTCATGAGCAGGCATTTTGTTGTTAATTATATTTAAAGTTTGGAGTTTATAGTTTTTTGTTCCATTTGAAATCATGGAACTTGGTTCATTAATGATGACTTCGATACATTAAAGGGGAAAGAGTTTCTTTATGGTTATCTCATGAAGATTGTACAGTGACTGGAAAAAACTGTTAAAAATGGAGACTATACAATGACCACTTTGAGAACTGAGGAAGACATGTAATACACAGTCATGAGAAAACATTTTGCTTCCTACCTGGCATTCATTCATAACAGCTGTGTGTGACATTATTTGTGTTAAAGGGCATATGGTTATCTTTGCACTCCTTAAAGTGGTTCCCTGTGCCAGAGGGCTGCTCAAAAATTCCTTTAGCTGCCAGTAGCCAAGGAGTTATTACCACATTCAGAAACTGCCAGGAACGCTGAGTCCTGTCCTATTTCCCCTGGCCATTCTCTGTACTAGTTGAGAGGAAGGGAAATTATGTGGCCCCCACTCTGGCAGCTCAGCATCACTGCAGGATCTCTCCACGCTGTGCTCATCACCCCTGCGTCCTGCTTTCTGCCGTTAGCACGCTGTGAAGCAACAGCAGTGCTCCGAAGCCTGTCTGTGGGATGTAGGTGAACATTTATTCACAGCTGTAAAATAAGCCTTGTAGATACAAGTGTTATACATGAGAGAGAGAGTGAAATCCTCATTCCGGGGTAGGTGAAGGCAAGGTTTCCATTAACATCTGAGAGCCCATGATTTTGTCTTGGCTGCATCACAATGATCATGCCTGAAGCTGCTTCTCTTCTAGACAGACTTATACTGGGATCAGTCTGTGTAGTGACAGATCCTTTGGCCAAATTAATTTTGCTTATGCAAACCCAAAGTAAACTAGAACTGTGAAAGACTCCTACAAGCAGAAGTTTTGGGAATGGCATCATGTCTTAAGATGAATTGCTACAGCTGTCTCAAAACATGTGGCTTTGTAAAGAGGGAACATTTTTCATATTAGCTGTACTGAGCTAACTGTCATTCTCTTTAATGCTGTAAAAACTTAAATTATCTTGCTCAGATCTGTGTTTTCTGAAGCATGGCATTCTTATCATGGTCTTTTAATAACTGGTGCAAAAATATAGCATTGCATTTCAGTAGATGAGGAAGACTTGGGTCTCAAGTCTTACTTGAGTGAAACTCCCTTTAGCTTTAAATAGAGATTTGACTGATGAATTAAATAACCTGTATTTGATGAACCTGCTGTTTGAGAGGGGACAGGGCAGACTGCACGGTGGTTTTTTTGGCCATAAAGTCAGCTGTATGAAGGCAAGGTAAGGTGACAGATTGAATGGCACCACCAAACCCAATATTACTATTCCTTTTCTGCACCAGAATACAAGTCCAGTAAACGCAACAACTGCTTTCACAGGATATGAGATTACAGTAGTCCTGCTATAATCCCTGCTTTTATAGAGACAAGGGGAGGTGTTTTACCTTCTCACCAGCAGATGAGAAGGCCATGTTTACTAAGGCTGGGTGCAAAAGAGTGATCGTCATCTCCAAGGAAGCATGCAGGAGCCAAGTAAATTTGCCAAATATACTCAAATTAGAGCTGTTGAGTGTCTGCAAGTGAACAGATGGAACTTGTGAATGAAGACCATAGCCTTCAAATGTCATCGGGAAAAAAGTTTCAGGTAGAAACAGAAAGCCCATCTAAGAGAAGAAGCAGCATGATAGCCCTAGGCATCATGTTTGTTTAAAATTGGAGGACTGATCAGACAACTATTTCAGGTGGATCTTGTACATATGTATGTGACTGATGAAAACTAATTTTCTCAGTAAAAGTGTTTTATGACTAAGAAAGAATTGCCAGTATTTTTTCATAAGTGACTAAGCTGTGGTCTGGGAAAGGAATCCATGCGAGTAGTAGAATATTCTTGTATATCATATTTCATTTTAATATGAGTTAAAATGATTAATTAAAGTAACTGACACCATAATTCCTTTCATTCTTTCGAATTTTCTGACAATTTCTTCCTGTGGGACTGAGCACAAGTTTTCAATTGAGTTCACAAGGCATTAGGTACCTCACATTTTGTACATATTCACTTTGAAACATTTAAGACCATCTTTTCATCTAAATGTTTTCATAGCAATCAAATCAAGATAGCTATCCAGAAATGCAGATTGCCCAAATTAATGAATATTTTTAGATATTAAAATTCATAGGGAAGGTAATATATATGTCAAGTATAGTGCTGCACTAGAAATAATTAGAAAGGAAAACATGGGGCTTAGTAAAAAGAGTCATAAAGAGAGTAAGGAATTTGCAAATGAACAGATGACAGCAGTGTCAAATTGGGATGTATTGTGCTGCAGGGAGTTTACAACTGGAACTTTTATGGAAATGATCCTGAGATAATTTTTTTGTTTAATCATTTCACTATTGATATTGGTAAATATTAGGAGTGTGCTGGTGAAATTCGCTCATATCAGATGGGCAAAATGGCATCAATAATACAGAGAAGGACTGGGATATCATATAGGAGAAAGTGAATAACCTTTAGGATTAGGGTAGTAGAAATGCAGTTAAAAATATAAGTGAGACTTACTTATTAACATCAGTTTTCAGCTGTAAAAGCCCTTCCAGTCCTGTATATTTTTGCTCTTATTAATTTTGGACATTCTATATTTCATGCTGCCTTGGGTTGATTTTTAACTATTTTGCAAATCACACCCCTTAGGCACAGTGTTGGGGTTTTTTTTAACACACCTGGAAAATGGTGAAATTATTTTTTCAGTAAAAATCACTTCTAAACAGAATTACCTTAAACATGAAAAAAGTAATACTAACTGAACTGTAAACCTCCAAAAGTAAAATATATAATGAAAGATGAAAAATATTTCAGCTTTTATAACACCAACAGCCAACCTAAAAGGAGTTGAATCTTCTAAAACAAGCTGTCTTGTGATGGAAGATAGATTGGCTTGTGAGCCTGAATAACTTTGTCTCTAATTAGTATGCAAATCTTGCCTGCTCCAGGGTTCTTCCTCTTTCAAAAACTATGATCTATTTAGTGTTTCCATGTTTTCTGATGAATAATCTCACCCAGGAGGTTTCTTTTTCATTCCAGTTTTCTCCATACCTGTAATTTTTAAAGCATACTGTACAGTTTTAGGTCAATATTTTCTTCAAAGCACCAAGCTGAGAAATGTTAGCATTTCAGATATTAAAAAAATCCTGAAAACAAATCAGACATTCAATAATAAAAATATTTTTACTTAAGCCTATAAGGTAAAATTCTATATTGCAACATATGTTTATTATATATGTAAAATGCATACAAAAAGTACAAAGAGGACTATAGATGTTGAATATAAATGTAATTCATCTTGTGTTTGACTTCATTAGCAGAATATTTAATACCAGAATGTTAAATAAAATGTATAAATGCCTTTAAAGTCCAATCTTATACCATTAAAACTAGTGATGTTTTCAAGAGGAGCAGGATCACATCTTAGTCAATGTCATTGACAGAAACCATGTCAGCATGTTATGAAGTATAGAAGTTTTCTAAATTTCTGTAAAATTCTGCAAAAAGTTAGCTTACTCAAACCTGATTCCTCCTTCCCCTCCATTTTGCTGATATGATTCCCTCTATGTCAGCACGGAACATAAATGAAGCATCTAAACAGCTGAACCTGATTCAGGATGTGGATCTCTTGATGGATGTATTCACATTATCCAACTTCAGCCAACAAGACAAGTCCTTTTGGGACTCCGATTACCTTTTGAAAGAAGCAGCCCTTTATCCACTATCTCAATAGGAAAGTTAGTCTTCTAAGCTTAAAAGATCAAAATCTTCATAACGTGACTCCTCTCTACTCTGCAAGTAACCCTCTGGAGCTGGATGCGTGTGTACATGCATGTGCACACTCACATGCGCACACACACGTGATCATGACCTGTGAGGGCAATTCCTGCATGTTTAGAGGTCTCTCCAAATGCAATGGATGACAAGACATTACACCTTAGACTATATATTTATATACAATGATTGTCTATGCTTGCTGTCATGAGGCAACAAGATTATTTGGAGTGTCATATGAGTATTATGGGACTATATTCGATGGGGTAATCTCTCTCCTATGAATTGCATGAAGTCATTTAGTTATGCTTGTTCTATACACATAATTTGTCTTTGGTGCCCTTGAAATAATGAAAAAGGAATTCACGACACCTGTATTTTATTTTCCAGTTGTGTGCAGGGTGCATCCTTGGACAAGTCACTTAGATGCAGATCCTGAAAGGTTTTCAAGGCTCCAATTAATTCCAAAGGCAACTTTAAAGGTTTGGGCTTTAATTTTTCTAGCCTTTGATTCCCTTAGCTATAAGATGAAAATGTTACTAAGAACATATCTCTGCAGCCCCTTGGAGACTCTTGGATGAAAGTTCCTGAAATGTGTAAACCAATTTTTTAAATTTTTTTCTTATTGGCCACTAAAGGGAATTTTGCAGGGAATATAATCATTTGGAACTACAGGGGTTTGCAATGTTTATCAGAATCAAGAAATTTGCCCTACATATTTATGTAACTATTATGAAATAGAAGCGCCATACATAAATAATGCATGAAAATATTTAAAGTACATTTTCTCTACTGTTTTTTTTTATTATTTTACCTGATTGGATGGGCAGAACTGTTGAAGCTCTGTTGAGAAACTATGTCAGTCTCCCAGGAATGGTGCTTCTTGGTAAAAGATAACTATAGAAAATTGTTTTAACATTAGGGATTCACCTGATTCTAGTTCAGCGCTCAGAGGTGGAACCAGCAATCTTGTTTGCTAAAGACAATTCACAGAAGTATGTTACAGGTACCAAACTGTAAAATTGTCTGAGTCGGAGAAGAGTAATAGGTCAAACAGAAGCTATAAGCCCAAATAGTCAAGAAAGAGAAGGCTCTGCATCACCATTTCCAGAATGATCACTGTGATTTTGATTTGGGGTATAAGAATGCACAGAAATCAGCTGAAGCTTTCTGTTTAGCAACACAGAAATGTGAAGGAACCGGTCTATGCTCTTCAGTGGCAGCCAGGTAGATGGCAGGTCCTTTGCAGCTGTAATACACTGACCCAGAGGAACTGGAGTGGGGGACTGTGTCTGGAGCAGTGTGCGCTACCCTGGGTGCTCCTGCTGCTGACCGGTTGCACAAGTCCCTGCTGTGGAAGAGATTTATTTTTCCCATCTCACTATCTTTCTTGCAACAGGTTAGCCCTGTGCATCCTGTTTACATGGCTGTTTTTGTGCTGTGCTCACCAGAAGACCGAGTCAAATTTAAACTGGAAAGAGCCTATAGGTAGCTAGTTCATCAAGTCTTATTTTAAATATTCAGGTCTCTGTTTTCATTTCAAAGCCTTTCTTGTGGCATGTTCAATAGCTCTTCTGAGATAACCAGGCTTTCTCAAGTTTGAATTTCAGTTCAGCTTAGATAAAAATTCTTGTCCAAGAAATGCTGAAACTGGGATGAATCCCACCTGGCTCAGAAACAGTGCACAACATAGGGTTGAGCATTGGGACTGCAAAAAGTCATGATGCAAATAAGCTATATTATATTCACCCAATGAATAGAGAACTTCTCAGCTGTGCTCTGTCACATATTAACAATACATTAGAGGTACATATATATAAAAGGATGTGGGGAAATACTTGTGTCAGAGATAAATAATCTTCAGATCAAATGAAAGTGTTTACATCAGTAGAAGGAACTTCGCAGAGTTTCAGCTCAAATTATAATGGTTAAATATAGAGGATAACAAATATTGTATATGTTTATAGAAGAAGCATAGTAGTATATAATAGTTGATATACTTCAGCTGAGCTGTCTAAAAATGCTTTACAAAATGTTATCACTGGGAATGAAACTCAGACCTTTCGTATGAGGCAGTGTCAATCTTATGTTGGTTAGTGGATACATTGAAATTTGTGTGAGAATTATGGACTAAATATGATCTTTAGAAGGAGAAAGACCTTATTCAGTATAGCAGGAAAGAGGCTTCATCTCTGCTGAAAGAGGTGGAAAATCTTGGTACCTCACCAGATTAAACTCTGAGTGTTCAAAATAACTCAAGGCTCCAGATTGACAAGATAGTCTTTTAAAACATTCATTTTAATGTAGGAGTTTAAAAAATTGAATTCTGGAAAAATTAAAATCTTTTAAATAAAATAAGAGAGCTGGGATTTAAAAAAAGAAAGTTGAGATTTTTTTCACAGTTCAGATTAATTTAGGATCTGGCTAATAAAGACACCCCCCCCCCCCCAACCTCAACATTTTTGTGACATTTTGAACAGTTTGGTGCTTTTCGTCTTTATGTTTCCTGGTTTAGTTCTGTATTCCTGTTTGTAAAATTATTTGCATCATGGTAGGCTTTTATACAAAAAAGGCTTATAAAATCCAGTTAGAGTAGTGTGGGTTTAAGGAAATCTAAAGGAAGACCAACAAGAACATTTCTACTGAACGTCTAGGAATAATTTGCAGTAATGCAGTAAAATTCCACAAATGTAATTAAGGGCTAAATAGGAAGGTGCTGAAGTAAATTTACTCCTGAATTTAATGCTGAGAAAGCAATATTCAAGAGAATGCAAAGAATGACCTTTTCAGCTCATTATTACAAATATATCTTTGGACCTAACATTATTGGTTATAATTCTAACTCAGCTGATTAGTGTAATTGCATTACCTTCAAAACATTACTGGCTAACAGAAGTGAGATTCTTTGTATTCTGCTTCTTCCATTCCAGACTTGGTGTTTCCTATTGCTCTCCAAAGGGTTAAGCTCAGAAGGAATGATAAAGTAGCCACACGTCCTGGGAGATTTCTGTTTCTTTCCCTTTCCCTCTTGCACAGATGGATTGAGAGACAGAGCTGCTCTTGAGGCAGGTTTCTCAGGCAGACATGAAACCAGAGCAGATGCTAGCAGACCAGGCAGTGATGTATATACTTCACTTTCTTTTTTTCCTTTCTGTTAAATACATTTGTTATCCTGAAACAGGTCTTTGTCCTCAGATGACAATTAATACATTTTATTTAGAAAGCTGAGCCGTCATCAGCTTTAAAGATGCACAGTGGGTAGGGTGAGTTTAACTCACAGTCTATATACCTCATTAACTTTAAACTTCATTAATTTTCTATAGCCAGAAAAATAAAATAGAAAACCCTTTTAAAATGGAAATATCACAATTTGCCAGTGATTTTTGTGGAAGAATGAAATGAAAAGAATTAAATAAAATGCTTATAGGAGTGCTTATGAGACTTATATTCAGGAAGAAATCAAAGCTAAGGATAATATTTGATGCAAAGAAAATGAGACAAAGTAGTATGTTTTGCTACTTAAAGCCAGCCCTCAATTCACTTAATAAAAAACAGAATAAACTGGTTGCTGTCAAAGAAGGTTCATACAACTCCTTTGAAAATGGCATTGAAAAATTGTCACTTGGACAAACTCTGAAAGCACAATATCCTATCTGCTGTAGCATACACCTGTACTCCATTTTCTCTACCAAAGCCAAAAAGAGGCCTGAATATCACGAATCCCATTTCTGGTAGCTAAAGAGATTTGGTGAAGGTGCAGAACCAATTTCATCCAAAGGATACCATAGTCGTTGATCTAAAGAAAACATTCTCCAAACACCTTGCAAGCCTTATAATTTCCCAGTTTGTGTTTGGGAAATGCTGTCTTGAATATAAAAATATAAGCTTTCACAAACAACCTCTCTTTAAAAAATCTACTTAAATTTTCATCAATAATATCCTGTTCTAATTTTTTTTTTAAGTGTTTTCCCTGGGCACTCCTTGTTTTAGATGAACAATCAAAAGAGCCAGCACACATTTTTAGCTTCATCCCTGTTTCTTTTTCATTCTAGCCAAGTTCATCTGTATGCCACAGAACTGTTGAACAAAGAAGCATCACTTTCAAATATTCACAAGGGAAGGAAATTATGTTTCCCTCGTGTGGGCTTCTTTTTGGTTTTGTTTTGGGGTTTTTTGATGTTGCAGTTTGCTGTACAGCTATAATCTCTCCTGCTTTGTAGGGTGTGTGTAATAAATGGGGTTTGAAATTCCTTAAACACTTTAGCTCCGCTTCAGCTATTAATCTCAGCAGCCATTTATTGGTTTGTACGCTACAAAGCAATGGAGATTATCCTTTAATTAATTCCATTGAGGGGTTCAGCTGCCACCACCAACCACAATATGGTTTCATAAATTAATCTTGTAGGGGATATATAATGCAATTTATTATAACATTTATATTAAAATGCAAGTAATAATACTAGAAATCCTGTGTAACAAAAGGGTATATATGTATATACATGTGTATCTCCCAAATGCAGTAATTAAAAGAACAATTGCATAGTCCATTTTCATATTTTCATTTTATTTAACTGTTTTAAGTATTTTCCAGTATCCATCAGAAAGTTAAAAGATAATGTTTTCTTGACTCCTACATAGGTAGCTGTCTTAAAAACTATGAAATGACATCTTACATCTAGATGTAAGAAAACTATATAATTCGTCTTTAGAGCTCTGCTTGAGATCTAACTTTCTCACTAACTTGTTTGTACTATTGTAGCTTAATCAGTTATAATAATGCATATTTGTACACATGAACATTTTTATGTTATGAGTACTTGAGGGAGAACATCAAGTACTGCCTAAAGTGTTGCCAAAATGTTTTGATCTCTGGAAGCTGAAAGTGCTTGGCATGGGCACGTTTTCTGTAACAGGGGACTGATTATGTTAAAAAAATATGCTAATTAGGGTGTTTTCTCTAGCATGACAGTAAGCTGAGCTTAGCTGTTACTTTGAAAAAGACAACCAGTATGGCCTGGTTCAAAAATAATTTGTGTGCTAGCAGTGTTGGTGTAAACAGAAAAAAATTTGACTGTCAGGACAATGCTGTGCAAATTTGCTTTCTTTGAAGTCATTAAATATTAAGATTTCAGTCCTACCTAACTTCTAATGGACGTAGCAGAAACAAGTAGGGAGGTAAGATAGTTCTTCTTCGCTCACCCAGACTATAGTCAGAAGCTAGGCAGACCTCAGGAGTTCCAGATCACTTCAAACTGGCAAAATAAGGTATTGCTATCAGTGGTGCTCCTTTCCTGAGTACTGCTTTCAGGATTTCTTGCAGATTGGCAACCTTATCTGTGCGAAGAAATTAACCAGAGTGCATGTTCTCCCTAAAAATCTTCATATAGCATTATTAATTAAGTTAATTAGTTAAGTAGAATCCTCAAGACAATCTGCAGAAATAGCTTTATTAAGCCCCTGAGCATTGTAAGATATTGCAAAGCCTTTTTGTGGATTTGGTGTAAATCCTAATATTTCACTCATCTGGGCAGAGAAATGCAGAGCTTAAAATGGAGAAGTTTTCTGTACTAATTATAACTTTTTTGGTTATAGTAATCAGAAGTGCTGAGTTATTTTTCGTCTTAATAGATAGACATTTCTGTGATTAACTAATTAATA
Organism: Haliaeetus albicilla; assembly: GCF_947461875.1. Taxonomy (NCBI): domain Eukaryota; kingdom Metazoa; phylum Chordata; class Aves; order Accipitriformes; family Accipitridae; genus Haliaeetus; species Haliaeetus albicilla. The sequence continues at coordinate 47,193,670 of NC_091485.1, forward strand.
ATTTGAGGGATGAGTCCAATATATAAGTTGTTTTCTGGTAGTGTAGGTCCAGTGTATTGATCAAGTTTTGCAAGGACAGAAGTAGAACTCTGGGTTTGCTGAACTATTATTGAATGTGTTGCTTTGAGAATTTGCAGTGTATAACAATAGAAATTACAACTACTTAGTGCCACATAGAAGCTGATGGAAAACACCGTATGGCTTAGAAGCTTAAATCGTCACACAGGGTTGGTGTAAAAGCAGACTCATGCCAGCTATCCAGGCTCTGATGTTTCAGACATGCAGACGTATTTGCGTTGTGACGAATGTTGCACAATGGCAGCAAAATCATGTTCTCAGTGAAAGCAGCCCTGGGAAGGCACGTATGTACCTAAGTAGCTAACAACAGAGACAAGATGCTGCCAGGACATACTGTTTAAATGCGATCCACATAGCCAGAGCTACCATTCACATCTGCTCAGGAGCTGATACTACAGTCCACGGGCTGCAGTCACCATCCAGGCTGAATGTGTTCACTCTGCAGGAGACCCAGGGCATGAGGTTGTTCCCAGGAGCAGATCCATGGTTCCACTCCTTCTTCTGGTGGTTGCCATAATTCACTCCAGAAAACCAGCATGTATGGTGGAAATGTACCCACCAGGACCTGCTTGGTACTCATAGATGAAATGACCATCTTAATTTCATAATAGACAAAATACAGTTTGTAATCTGTGTGTTTATAAATGGGTCTTATTTGTTTGTTGCTTTTTTTGATTTCTTCAGTTTTTCCTGTGTCATTGGTTCCTCTTAGATCTCCCAGTTCATGCAAAGCAGCAAGGCTCTGCAATATATATTGTAGAAAAATGGTAACAACTACTTTAGAAATTGAAAACTACTCTCAAAGCATCGATTTTGTGATCATATTTCCATAATTTCTGTTTTATTATTTTGCAATAGCAGTTGTCATTTTTTGACTCGGATTGCTTATATATTTTCAGTTAACATAATATGGTGATATGTTGAACTGAAAAATAGTGGATCTACTGATAAATCTGACTTTCATCAGATTTGTATTGAGCCTATTATGCTAATATGTGGAGCAGGTCAGAAGTATTGCAAGATTATCTTCATGACTGACAGTAGCTGTGAAGTCTTAATAATACTATATATATATATATATATATGTAGTTTACCATCTGCACTGACTAATAATACTAATTCATCTGATAACTGGATGAGAAGCAACACCATTTCATTGAATAAGAGAAATTGAAAGCATGGTTCAAAGCCTCCTCAGTCAAATTGTCCAGGAAGAGACACGATACACCCAATTTATTAATGCTGGGTTTGATACTGTATTTAATTATTTAATAGAAAAACTTTGACAGTTTAATTATAGTCTATAGTTAGACTTTAGTGAACCTGGGTTTTCTGGATTCTAGCCAATAAAAATGATTTAATATTTGCTTGTCTTATTTTTATCTATATAAATTGGTATATCTGAACAAAAGGATATCCTTTTAAAAACAAAAGTTAATGCCTTACAGGTTCATATCTTTACCTGTGGTGGACTCTTTAGTAGCTTGTTATCATTCTCATGTTATAATATTGAATGATTAATCAAATGAAAAAGCTGATTGCTACATGCAAATCGCCATATGTCAATAATGATCTATTTAAATCTTTAAAACAAGGTATAAGTCATGGATAGGGCCATGAAATAGCTCTCCGATACACATTAAGTTTTAATTTAGGAGCTTAAAAGGAAAAGAAACCTTTTTTTGAGAACTGCTCAGGAATAAATTATGATAACTAGGAACATTGTTACTGTTTGTATATCCTTTTAGGTAGGCTCTTCACATGCAGTAGTGGGAGGGTGCATGTTCCATTTTGGCTGTGGGTCTCTGCCTGCCTTGTTCTTTTTACATCTGTCTCTCTAATAGCTGGTGGCACAGAGCTAGCAGAAAGTGTCACTCATGTGACTGTTCTCCTACAGTTAAGCATGGGAGCACTGGAAAGAACCCAGGAGTCTTACTCAGCACATGATACCTTGCCTTTCATATCCCATTGGCTACATTGACTCAGTGAAGCACTTGGGACTGCATGCAATGGCTTCCCCCTCCTCATTTAATGCATATGAGCAGTAGCGTTGGGAATCTGGGTTGAGATGCCAGAACAATTAATCTAACCCACCACACAATTGGAAAAGGGAATTTATATCGTCCCACAGAAGACAACAGTGTTACATTGTGTCTTTCTGAATATGAAGCTTATAGAAACAGAAGCCTTGAAAATCAGGGATGTGGAGCTAGGGTGCACACCAAGCTACAATGCCCTAACCTTCATCCCTGAAATGGGTACTAAGCAACTGGAGCGGGCAGCTCTAACCATGTTGATATGAAGAGGTGAGGATACAGGTGCCACAAGTGCATGTGGCATGAGGCACTATGAGCAGAGTTAAGGTTGATCATCAGCTCCATCATTTGTGTTTTTCAAAAGTTTTGGTTTGGCTGGTGTTTTAAATGTGTACAATTTTCCACTAATCAGTGTAATGTCACATTCATGAACAATCATTTATGAAACTATATTTATCAGTTAAGATTGCAGTTGAGGCATACATCTGATTAGCTAAAAGCAGAGATGTTATGTGACTCTTAAATGCTTTTTCCCTTTCTTAATTCATCTTCCAGCAAAGTGTTTGTATGAGCAGTCTATGACAGACCAGAAAGAAAAATCACAGAAATATCTTAAGTGTTAAGACGTGGTGTTTACCACCAAGCTAAGATGTATGGGTCTCCTTATGCTTTTTTTGTGACATCCTTTGACTGTCCTGTCACTATTTCCCCTTCATCTTCTCTCATTCTTGTCCAGTTAGACCATTATGCCTTAAGAACCCAGCAGCAAATAAAAGTCCTGCTTCCTTGTTCTTTCATTCCTTTTGCCTCATCTTACACCACAGGCAACAGATCCAGCATAGTAACTCATTCCCCTTTTTAAATTTTGCTCTGCTGCCCCCCCCCCCCCAAAAAAAAAGCAAAATTCTCAGTAAAAGCACGTGCTGTGGAGTAACTATAGAAGTTAAAAAAAAATTAAGAAATGTTTTAGTATTATCAGAGTTATGGCTTGAACTTTATGCCTGTGGAAAAATATAGATGAATGTGTCAATAATAAGATAATTTGGAAAAGCTAGATATCACATTAAGATGACTACAAACTGAGAACCTCAACTGTACAGAGTACTTCTTGAAGCACAGCATATTACAGGACAACCCGAGTAAACATGGACTTCAGAGTATAGAAGTGCCTAGCTTTAAGCCCAGAGGAAAACTCTGAAGTCTTTTTTTATACTGTACTATTCAAGAATTGCTTTTTAGATAAGCCTTGGGTTGGGGTGAAGTAAATTCTTCCTGGAAGTGGTTCCCTTTCTTCAGGAGGCAATAAGTGGTAAGTTTTGATATCAGTCCTGTTACTATATCCACCTGTAGGGTTTCCAATACAGGATGTAGAGTTTTCTCTGAGTAGGGCATATGCAGCCCTGCAGTCAAAATGTGGGGATGGGAGAGCAGCCTGACCAGCCCTGGAAGCATGATAAGCTTAACATCTAGGATATCTGACCTTTGTAATGCAATGGGAATGGTCTCTGTGTTGGACCGGGCGAGGAAGTCCTGGTGCAGGGCAACATTGAGGAGGGATGTTTATTCACTGCATTTTTTCTGGTCTAAAAGCCGATACACAAAATGCAATCAATAAAAGTGCTGTTTAATTATGCCTGACAGGAGCACCACAAGGAAGGCCTGAGTACAGCACAGTTGTACACAGGACTGATTGCCAGCATTACATCTGGGGACAAATGAGGAAATGGGGACTAATGAGACCTCCACTAATGCCTCCTCCTGCCACCTCCATTGGACTGCCCAGCTTCAATGGGAACAGAATGTTAATTAGACAACCGAGGAGGTGATTGTGCTCAAGGAATTTGAAGCATTTTATCACACATTTACTACATCATATACTGAATTCCTCAGCGTCATGGAAGATCAAGGGATATGAGAGCATGATGGACAGACAAAGTAATCAAAAAGCAAGGTGTTATTGTGGTATGGACAAATTGGACAATAAACATAAGATTAAAGCATAGATTTCATAGAGAATAGGGCTAACTACAGAAAGTTCTTTGTTTTCACAAAGGCTTATGTTTTCAAACAGGGTAATTATTGAAGTTCTGTTGAAATTAGGGTAATTATGTTGATTTACACAAGCACGAAATCTGACCTAAATAGGAAAACAGGAAAAGAAAAGCATTTCCTCCCCTCTCCTCCAATACCTAATCTTCCTTTAAATGTGAAAGGGTCCTCATGCAAAATGAAAGCAGATTTGTATTAAATAGTGAGAACATCTGAAAAAAATAGACTGTTCCAGGGATTTGTAATAATGATTTCTCCTGACTATTGCACTCTCTTAGATAAAATAGAAGAAAATTTCTACCTGCAAACAGCAGATTCAGTAGCTCTCCAGAGGTTTAATCTTTCACAGATAGCAAGAAAAAGCCCGGAGCTCTGCAGAATATAAGTTTCTGATGGAATGATGTTGTTCTGTTTTGTGAACTACACCATTTATCTTTATTTCTTTGTAGGTGATGCTTTCTGTGAATACTTCTGAACTGGGCCACGATAAGAGTAAAAGCAGATGCAGGAAGTCTGTATGATATAAATAATGATTCTGCTTGACAAAATACTTTTGACATTTTTAGAGGGATACTGTTGAGCAATTTGCTCTGGTTTGTTGCTCTCCCATGAAAGAGCTAATTTAGTCCAGTTAAAAGGCAGCTTTCTCATTGGCTCTGAAAAAAATTAGTACTTCGTATGCAGTCCATATCCACAGCTTCCTTGGGAGCTAGCTTTATTAACCAAATGCTAGCCCACTCCTTTTCTGGCATGGCGAAGTCCTAGTGGATTTTTTGTCTAGCACCTATGTCTCCTCCTATAGAAACACACACTAAATCCACTTGTGCAGAGTTAATAAGCCAGAGGTATAAAAATCTGCATGTCAAACACCGGCAATAATAGCAATGATTACATTTATTCTTGCTGTTGAGTTTATCTGCCATGTTTTAGGAGGTCACTACAGGAAAAAAACAATGAAACAAACAAACAAAAAAAAAATGCCAGCTGATCTAAGGGAGGAAACTAAGGAAGTTTACGCATCAACTTTTTCAGCTAAGCTGCTAAGGGGGAACTTGTCAACGGGGACATTAGAGAGTGAGCTGACAATGTGAGCTGCACTCCAGCATCCCTGGGAGAGTTCCCAAGGCCATCACTGAGATTAGCTTTGCAAACCTCATGCCTATGAATTCACTTCTGTTCCTTCTGAGGATTCCATGTGCCATCCTCAGGGCTCAGCAACATGGGGTGCTATTGATACAATATTGGAGGGCTCATCACATCACCAGCCACTAGTGTTTCAAGCAGGTACCATGTATTCTCAGCCATACTTGAGACCACATGTTAAGAGTTATCTAGGATATGGAAAACTAATTAACTCTCTTTCCATCAACCACCTGCATTCTCAAAGAAGATGAATCAAGAGCAGGGCCTGGCGTCTCTATTACACACAGGAATAGGGAAAATAAAGTATATAGAATTTAGCACGGCACAGTGCAGGTCTGCAAGAAGAGCTTTTAGCTGATAGAAATTATAACTATCAATAACAGTCAATCCCCCAAATATTGTGTTTTGTCTTTTGTCCTCCTCTCTTCTTTAAATAAACCTTTTCTTTTAACAATTAATCTATTTTTTGTTTTGGTTTGAGTGGTATATTTCCCTTGATTTTCTTCAGAATACAGTAATTCTGTCCTCTGCCAATATATCTGTGAGACTTAGTCTACTTGCCATCCTTCGTTCTTATACTCTGATTATCAGGTTTCATTGATATTTTGTTAATAAACTACATTCATGCTCTCCGAGCATCCAGTCTTGCTATCTAATAAGGTCACAGACCTTATATAATAAAAAGACCGTTAGCTGAGGTGATTATTTTGAGAGATTTTGCCTCACTGACTTTGCAGTTGAGATAGCCTAAAGCCTATCCATTAAAATGGATTTTTTACCTCCATTATTAAGGCAGCTGAGTGCCATATCTTTAATATTTTGTGGGTGAGAAAATAAAGTGGGGGATGATATTTGCATGTATCCTAGCCATTTCAGGTATACTTCTGAAAAAAAAGGATATCTTTACGGGTGTTGTGAAAAAGGCTATGCAAACTGATGAAAAGGAATTTATTTGGGTTTTGTTTCCTTGCTTTTTTTGTAAATCTCATTTCCCTGGATTGGGTTGCATCTTTAGCTGATATTGGATATTCTATTTTCATTTATGATGCTAACTGAAAATTGTTTCATGTCTGAAGCCATCTTTCTGTAATAAATATATGTATTTGAATAGAACTTTGTTTTGTTTTCTTCAGCCAGGAAGTTTTCCTTAAACTGAAATTTGGCAACAAGCTTATTGGGCTTTTATTTTCCTTTGAAGATTTTCAGTTATTATGTTATTTAAACTGGCATACACTAAAAATACTGAAGTTTTCAATTTATTTGCAAAAAAGTGCATGGGTTACAAGTGTCTCTCAACACATCTGCTGTTTGGGAGATAGCACACAGAGGACAGGTTTTGCCAAATTGCTCTTGACTGTTGGATGAGTCTCCCAGAAGATTTAGCTATCATTTAATGTGCCTGTGATACAGATGCATGCCATTTAGTATCTAACAGTGCTAACAACTTACATAGGTTTCAGATATTAAGATTTCAGTTAAAGGATGATTGATTTTAATCAAGTGGCTGATCATATATAACGGAATTCATTTTAGATTTTGTTGTGAGGAAATACCTTCTTTTTCTTCCCTCAGTTTATTTGATAAACATGGTAGAAAAATTCCAAGATGTTAATAAGACTGTATTTGGCAATATGAGTGGAGATGGGGAAATACACTATAAATCACAAGTTTCAGTGGACTACAAGGGAGACTATGACATTCGAACCAAATATGGACAAGGAAAATGGTAGGTGAGGCAAACCATCTGTAAGTGAGCTCATTCGCCTTTGCTCTTGAGAATTTTCGGTACAGTCTTTGTTTCAGCTAAAAGGGACTTTATTATTTTAATTAGCTTATTGTCTTTGGCAGGGAACTGCTTTTGGAACAACACAGGAATAGGATGGGGATAAATATAAGGAAATAGCACCTCAGCATCACTGACTTAGCCCATCAGTAGAAATAATTGCTGGTGTTAGGTATGCTTGACAGAAAGCTTGCAGTAGCACTGCTATGTTAGTTATCAGCCTAGATCTATATTCATTACATCTCTAACATGACAAATAATTGCTTTAGAAAAAGAAAAGGCTGGATTATTTTTTTTTTAAATCACTTAAAAGCAAAGGAAGTATCAAGCAGGATAATTGCAAGAAAGATTTAAAATGAGCATAAAAAGACTGTGGCAAGATGCTATCATTTTACTGGTAATGCTTTACTTAAAAATGGAGAATAATTTTATTCTTTGTTATGTACTTAAAGAACTTTTTCTCTAATATATTAGACATATTACCTCTAATTATTAGCCTCATCTAGATATAGATTCTCTGCTGTGGGTCTTCCTGAGAAGCTCATGGAGAGCCATTTTGTACCTCAAATAAATCTAGTCTTTCCTATAGTGCAGTAGTCAAGGGTTTATCACGTGATGGAGCAGACTGTTTAAAACAGTCCCCCCTGTGTATCGACTGGAGCAATGCCTCTTCATTGGCCTATACGCGGACTTACAAAGAAAACACTGTAATTGCTCCTGGAAAGGTGAGCAAAGCCCATGGCAAGGCAGCAAGGCGGATGCTTCATTTTGTTCAGGACTAGGGACTGGTGCTGGGCTACAGTTGCTCACAAAGCAGAGCTTTCTGCTTGGATGCAGATGGGAGCAAATGACTGATGTGGTCTTCTGTGAGGTTTGCATTGGTCTTCTTGATGGGAAGGAGTAAGAAAAATGGTAGATATATTGCACTGTTAGGAAATAATTTTTAAACACACACTACTCTGCAGTTTTCTGGTATTTTTTCACCCTCAAGTTAGCGTATAATTCAATTCCAGGCATCATGACTTTTTGGTCAGTGGAAGAAAATATACTAAAAACACGTTTTGGAAAATGATTGCTCTCACTTATCCCCCTTTTCACTTTCCAGCACTTAATTTGATTTGTAATCCTTATTTAAAGAACAATAAAGATGAGAGTCTTTAGATATTGAAAAACTCATAGATTTGCAGTGAAAATCATTTCAGGAAGAAAGAAGCTATACAGCGGAGCTATTAAACTTATTGTCAGTAGGATTCAGCCTGTAAGACCTTCACATTCACATGAACAATGTTGGTAAGAGAGTAAAGAAAAAGCATTTTATACAGTGCCATGTTATGCACCTAACAGAATACTACAAGTGCTGGGAAGTTTATTGCAAGATTATATAATTAACCTTTTTGCTTCTAGTCTTCCTTCGTACTGCTTATGTGTCTGTGAATCACTAATAGTTTGTGGCAACAGTGTGTGTGGGGTGTGGTAGTTACACTGTATTTGAAAACAGAAAAAAAAAAATCTGATAAAATGTAGATGGCATTTTCAATACAAGTTGATCTTAATGCTGTCCCAGCCAAATGTAACTTTTTTTCAGTAGAATCCTGTAGAAGTATTACTAAGTATATAAGTATTATTAAAGTATTACTATACATTAAAAAGTGTCATTTTTCAAGCTGCAGTTACAGGTAGAAAATAATCTTGACTATTACTTTTGATATTTTACCCTTCTAATCATTTTTAAATCCTTAAATATCATTAACTTTTCATGATGGGAGCTTTCCTACATAAGTACCCCAGCACTGTTCGAAAGATCATCTTTCTTCTTCTATGCTGTTCATTTACATTCATGGGGGTCTGATTCTAGTTTTATTTCTGTTTATCTTCACTGATTTCATTGATTTCACTACTCCCTCTACATGGAGAGTAAACAAGATTTACCAGGATACATAACAGCAGAATTAGACTCATAAAGTTAAAGCCTATATTTTAATATTTGTACAAATGAAGGTACTGTTCTTTTCCATGTCATTTTCATCCTCCTTACACTGTGGACTTCCTCGGTACTTTCTAAAACTTAACATATTAAATGTGACTTAATTTCTGATTATACCAACTCCTTCCCTTTTTCTCTTCCTTGATATATTCAACTTGGGCCAAACTGTAAAAGGTTTATTATACTCATGAAAATGCAGCAGAATTACCTCATTACACTAGAATTTATGTGCAAGAATTAAAAGAAACATTTGGAGGGCTATTTAAAATAGATATAAATATATCTGCCATGATTAAAGATAAGTAATTTAATTTAACAGAAACTGTTAAATAAACAGCATGTTGTAATAGGTGGTGGAGTTCTGATGCCAATACGTGAGGCTGCCAGAAGCTTTCAATCATAAGCCTCTGTTTTCAGTTGCTGATAGCTCTGCCAAATATAAACCATTGTGGCTCTAATAATCTATGCTGAATATATTCCTCAGATATGTTGTTAAAGTTTTGATTAAAATAAGCTCTTTCTTAAGAGAGCTTAAGAATACAAAATCTGTCCCCCTGGCATTGCCTCCTTCTGCCATCTAGGAAGGATGAAGGGGAGAAAGGAAATGGCCAGACAGGGCAGGAGCAAGAGGGACTGTGGTAAAGAAAGAAGCGAGGGGGGAGAATATGGACTGAGATGAAATAAACATTCCTGGGGAAGATACAAGAAATTGAATAGCAGCAGGTGGGAACAGTGACAGTTATGCTAAGGGGAAGAATGTGGGCTTCTGTGGGGTCAGAGAGAGAAGTGAAGGTGTGGGGCAGGAAGAGGCAAGACAGGAGTCGGCTGAGGAAACAGGAGTTTGGGAGCTACGGTGGGAAAGGAACTACATAGGAGGCCAGGGTAAGAGAAAGACTCACAGGGAACTTGTTACAGAAGTGTTTAAAAACCTCAGAATATACTTCTTTTTTTAAGATACAGAAATGAATTCCATCATTCATGAACATCAGCTTTCCCTTATTTGGAAGATAACAGAGAAATTTAAGTATGCCTTCATTCCCTGAAGCACAGGACCAGCTAAAGCTTAACAGTGTTACCAGTGTTGTCAGTGGTTCAAGTACTTGAAGAAACTTCAGCATGACTATCCTTGCTGAGGACCCAAAGGGGTCAGATTCTTTCAGCAGCTTTATATGGTTAATTATTTTGTAAAGCCTTATTATTACACTGCCTCTGAACTGTGCCAAAGCAACAGTAAGGCTGCACCCGAAGAACCCTGAAATTACAAAACACCTGAATAAAGGTTACTCAGGCAACCTGAATTATCACCCCAGGCATGTATTCATTTTGATCCAGTCTTTCACTCCACCACCACCACATGCCATTTTCCATTCACCTCTGGATCTTTACAGGGCAAAAGGCCTTCTCCTCTGCCCTTGTCACATCCTTCCTCAGGACTGGAACCACATGTCTGCTTACTGGTGGGCGGGATTAAAGACTTCCAACTGGTTTTCAGTAAACAGGTTTTCATAGCGAGCCTTTTTCTTGATCACATCTTAAGATCTGTGTGTGAAAACACAATTATATGCCTACCTTGTTGCTTAATGGGTTTTGGTAAATGTCATTGATCAAGTACAGCATTATGCCTTGTTTTCTGCCACAGAATTTTAAAAAAAAATGTATTACTTTTCACTCTAAGGCAGTAGCAGGTAAATTTAGTGATAAAAGATTCTGTATCTCTTTTACTATGTTACTGAGGTATTACAAAGAAGAAGAATTATATGCAACTGTATATGTAAAAGTAACACGACACAGATTATGAGCATTTCACTGACTTCATCAAAGGCATTAAAATTACCAAAGCACTGAAAACACATTACACTAACAAGTTTTGAATGCTGTTCTCTCTGGATGCTTTTTATTATTATTATTATTTTGGTCCTGTTGTTGGAGATCTAGGTCATCCATGACAATGTGAAATGATTGTTGTTGGTTATTTAGCTGCACCTGCTGGTCCATGTCTGTTGGTAAGAGCAGGATGAAGAACTGTGTAGTGGAAAGTGGGAGGTGTGTGACGATATGGGAAATGTTCCCCTAGACAGCTGTGTTTCTGCACAGAAAATCTTTGTGAAAAGCCTGCAGAGGTTTTGCCTGTTAGAGTACTTCTAGCTGAAGCAGTCCCAAGCCTTTTTTCTAGAAGGCATCAACTCACAGGCACTGGAATATCTCACTGAGTGCTCCATTGCACTTTGGTGGAAAAGATATTTTGCATAAAAATTCTTCTCCCGGTAACTTCAACCATTACAGTCTTAGCAGGGATTGTAATGTTGCCTGTTCCCAGCCATGGCAAGCATTTAATTGAAAACCATTCACTATATGATGTTAAAACCATCATCCTAGAATGCCACCCATTGTAGAAATAGGTGTCTTTGCCAAAAATCAAAGAAATCAACATTTTTAGCAAAATCAGCATACATATTACAGTCATCCACATTAACAAAATGAAGGTTATATTAATTCATAGTTAAGTAACCCTTTTAATAGCTTGTTAAATAGTAGAATTGGTGTGGCTGTGACAGTAAAAGAATACAAAAGTGACAATACTTCTTCCTACAAGCATCTTTAAATAGTTGCCTTCTGTCTTCTTGACATCAACTTGTGTCATTCCTACTTTTAATATGCATACAAAAATAGCATATTTTTCCTACCTCATTAGCACAACTGTATAAAACCCTGAAAATGAAAGAGATACTGGCATTTTTTTTATTTTTTTAATACTTGAACTCAGATGAAGGAAAAATATGTATAAATGTAATACATCTCTGCCTAGGCTCTCTCTGTTGCATATACTAAAATAACACGATCTCATATTAAATACCTTCAAACCAGAGCCAAATCAGAACTAATTCCCATTTATCATATTAGTAACTGAATTATTTTAACCTTTCATGGAAAAGCAGATTTTTTTGAATGGTAGTAGCTTCCAAATTCTTTCTGTTGCAATGTTTAACTCATTTGATTTTGCAGTTTCACTAAAATTATAAAGCAAGATGTATAATGTGTAAAGAATAAGGTTATGGATTGCCTGCAGAAATACCTAGAAAGAGACAGAAGTGTTAATGGAATTCTTTAATAGCTCAGGAAGACTATAAATTTATTAATACCTGCATATTTTAATTTTTTTTTAATCTTTGGTTTTAATGTTATTGCAAGTACAGGTGAGTTGCAGATATGCTAAAGAAAAAAGCCTTTCCCCCCTTAGTGTTGATCAGACAGAACAAGTGCCAGGTGTTGACTGAGCTCAAAAACAGCGCTACAGATCTCTCCACAACTAAGTCTGTAGTCACTACCCTCCATACAGTAGCTGCTTTTGAATTCTTCTTGCACCCACTGATCAGTAAGACAGTTTCCTTTCTCCATGAGAGGATGAAGTTCAGGTCATGCCTGCCCAAAGACAGCAGGCTTCTAGGCATACTGATGAATTTAATATAGTTTGGCCCATCATAAAGGCACAGCACAAGGCATTAATCCTGGAATGAGACAGACCCCTGAAGGTGTAGAACTAGGGAAAACCCTGAAACTTATCCTGAGGTTGTTAATGGACAAGATTGATCTAAATGGTATTTATACTGAAAGAATTCACAGGTCTCTGGCCCCAAAACCTTCCTTTTGCTTGTGAGCCTTAATGGCTGTATTCTTCGTCTTCACAAAATTGCATCTCACACACTGCAAGAGAAAGAAAAACCTGCTTTGCTGAGGTGAGATCCATTTAACAAAATGCTAGATGAAGAATTTGCAAGGCTGTTGTGGAGGTGAAGAGTGACTTTTGGAAGTGATAAAGAAATGACAAAAAGAACAGAAAAACTAGTCAAATGTTAAATAAGGTCCCCCATCTTATTTCTCTGGAAGAAAACTACCAATTCTAAAAGCTTCATGAATCATAGAGCTTAATAAATATTTGATAAAATATTTTTGGCTGGAAGGAGGATACCAGCTTTCATGAAGTGATCTGGAATTCCTGAAGACCTTTCATGATCATGTCAGATGCTGTTTTCCTGTAGTTCTTGGATAGACACATAGGCTGAGTTTCTGAAAAAAAACCCAACCCCTCCCTCTCATGGTCAACAGAAATTGTCTGTGCTGCCTTAGGGACTCCTTTTCTGCTGTCTGCTCAGGGCTAAGAAGGAAAATCACAGTGGATCAGGTAGGAGGGGAGAAAGAGTGAGCTGGGAAATGGACAGGAATAATCAGTAGGAACAGAAGGATAATTAACTAACATAATTATTTGTCATCACTTGGACAATTATATTTCTTGAAACTGTATTTCTTGAAGTAATTGGATAATTTATATTCAATAATTTATATCCAATTAGTAAGAATTGTGCATAAAATGAGAAAATTATTTTGGATGAGTGGAACCTGATTGTTTTGAAATATATATTCAAGAGATAGTTAACTGCTCTAAGAAAAATCAGCTGGAGTGGGATTTTCTGAAGATTTAGCAAGGAAGTTGGTCATAAAGATATATTCTCTATGTTTTCCCTAAATGCTTCCTGAAAAATAGCACAGAAATTACTGCATATAAAGAATGCTTCATGTTTCTTGGAAGTCACCATTCATTTTCCAAAGAAGTCAGTAGAGGAAACACAAATTGGAGTTAGATGTGAGAGGAAAAGAAGACAGTCAGGGCAGTAATAATATTATCCTCTCTTTTACAGAGCTGAGAATGAATGGAATGTCCATTTTAGCAAGCCAGGAAGAAACATGTGATTTTTTGTGCATTAAACTCTTCAAAGTCATATATAACTACTAGCAGAGGAGTTAAGGGCATAGGACAGTCATAAAAGGATAACTCATTCTTAGCAAATCTCAGTACTTTGTTCTGTAGCTGACATTTCTGCTTAAGATTAGGATAATAAATTTTAATAATATTTTAGTGATTAATTGGTTTAAATTGACATGAAATATGGTAGAGGGGGTGACAAAGAAGAATTATTTCTATATGGTAACTCTGACAAAATAGTTCAATTTGATTACATAAGCCATCTCTGACTTTGAAATTTAATGAATGCTACTCCATCTCATGCAATCTGTATAATCTTAAACTGATAACTGCAGAACGCAAACTTCCTTCTGTTGGAAATAAGCATATATAATAATCCAGACACTCAGTGCTTTTACACCCAAACCGAATTTTCTGAAGCCTACTATGTATTCCTGTAATGGAGCAGTGGTATCTCTGATCCTTGCCACCTTTCAGGAACATAGAGCAGAGTTTTGGCAAAGTGAACTGTGAATGAATGATAACGAGTGCCCCGAGATTAGTTTTTGACCTGTTGCATGGCCCCAGTTTAAAATTGTATAAAAGGGTTCCACATCTTTGTGGAAGCCATTTGAATGTTTCTGGTTTACAATGAGCTCTGACATCACTTCTTTCTGGTGTTAATGCAAAATTTCATCTCATGTTTGAACTATAGAATTAACTGGGAAATGTCAAAGCTACTTGAAATGTCTCTCTTTGTAGCAGACATTTCTCCCAATGGGATTTTCATAAGCAGTCAAAGTCAATTAAATGCTTGGGTTAAAAATAACAGAAAATCTTGAAAAACAGTGTAAAGGTGTTTGGAACCCACCTTCCATAGCTAGCAGATAATGTCAATAAGTGGCAATTGCTTCCTCTGAGCCTCTGGGAGGGAGAAAATTAGCATCACTAAGCTGAACACTTTACCTAGGTTTTTGCACATTTTGAACTTCCTGTCAGCAGCCTGGATTTTTAATTTAAAAGACTTAATAAATGCTGAACATTTTTTGAAAAGACCCCAGGACAACACTCGCTCTGTGCTAGAAGAGGCTGCAGCTTCCTGCTATAGGAATGGTTTCAAATGTCCAGACCTTCAGAGAGATTAAGTAGCCTCTCTCCTGTTCTAACATCTCATTTTTTCTGTGCATAAATATGCATGGAGATAGAAGCAAAATTAACTGTGTCATTCAAACAATTGAAACCACATGCCAAAGAGAGAGACTAACTCCATTGTGGTTACAGGGAAAAATAGGTTACTTTGGCCAGCAGATTCAGTTTTCACTTTTGACCCAATTAAAAAATACTTTGCTGAGAATAACTGTTACTTGCAGATTAGCAATCCAACATCATATGTCTTTCAATTAATTAATTATGAAAGATATTTCTATTCGAGGTCCTACAACGTAAGGATAAATCTCAACTTCAGTGATGTATTAATGAGCAATGCCAGAACATGTATTGATTCATTACTTTTATTTAATGACTTGGAAATGTTTGATACTCTTAAAGTATTACAAATGTTCCACCATCCCTCCATACTCAAATTTCTAATATGTTTTAAGGAAAGGAGCTTGAAACATGGGATAAATATTTTTCTTGAAACTTGGGATAAATATTTTTATAAGCTTTAATAAGAAGCTGAGTATCTTTACAAGGTCAAATATGACTGACTGGGTTATACAATGGAAAATGTTCTTTTAGATTTTATATTTATTTACAAGAGATTACTTATAATGTATGGGTTATCTCAAACACAATGTATGATTAAAGCTGTCAGGTATACCGTGGTGCTATCATACAGATACTTTTGCATTTCTTGCACTTCTTGAGGGAATGTCTTCTAACTGAATAAGTGAAAAATGCTGACATTAGAAAGAAAATTATTTGGTATTTGCAGTGGCTTTATTTTTCACTTCCAATGTGTGTATTTTTAGTGAGGGTGCTTGGTTATTAACACATTAATAATATTTTGCCCATATACCCTTATATACCCATTACATCCTCTTAAAATTATTCTATCATAATTTATATTTTATTGGCATAAAGCACCAATACTTAATAGAATTGACTATAGATGGATAGCAATACTTAGAGCAATGAACAATGACAGAATTTAATTAATGTTTCTAATAAAGAGGAAGGAAAAGTTTTAATGTGGGGGTTTTTATCCTTTTCTTAATATCACTACTGAAGCTAATGGAAAAAAACTTATCTCATAGAAGTGGATTGTTGGAATGAAGTTTCAAGGCATTATTTTCTAGAAGACCAGTAAATACATAGTAAAGAAAACACCATAAATGAAAATAAGTATATAATGGAGTTTCTTGGACAGATCTATTTGGAGAAAAAAAAATGCATAGCAATTTTACAGCTACTTCTGTTGGCTGCTTAAAAAGTTTATCTTCTAATGTATCTCTTTTGATCACTGTTCTAGTTATTGTTACCCGTTTTTTCTTTTCATTGTTTCTTGTGTATGAATTTACAAGTTCAGTTTTTCCCTTGCTGGAACTTTTTACAAACTTTCTTGGGTTTATGCATTCTGTAGGACCTGAGGAGTTGTATGGATTTTATTTTTACTTTATCAAAATAAATAATGGATCAGGATCATCTTTTAATCTGCCATTTGTGAAACCCAGAAGAAAGGGTAGAAGGTGAGGAAATAAGTCAAGAGCCAGCTACAATTGCCTACCCCTGTCAGCTAGTTTTCCCTCAAGAGTGGGGCTGTCAACAGGAATCTAGCCCTATAATAATGTGTTTGATATTGCCACATTACTTTTCCCAGAAATATCTCAAAAGCCACATACCACAGGCAAGAATGATTTCACCAGCCACAGAAGTGCACCTAAGTCTGAAGTAGCATCTCTAAACAGTCTGTGTTAGCTCTGAACAAAAAGTCTGTAATAGGAAGAAAAGGTACCATACCCAGTTGGAACTGCAGCAGGAGTCACTGTAGGCCAAGTACTAACACCAGGATTGCAATTTGTGCAGGAAAATATGGTTTAAAAATTGTGAAAACTTTGCAAGCAGTTAAGTAGTACTTATTTCACTAGTGCTGCCAGTCTTGCTAAAAGTTTCTCAAGATGTTGCTCCTAGCTCTAGGAATTCTCCTTCCCTGAAGCCAAGGTTTTAAAAAGTGATTGGATATGTCTTTTTGTTTCTTTTAATCAGCATCATATATATCTATTAATGAATATATACAATTTAAAATTAATCTGTTTAAAAAAAAATTGGTCTTGATAGTCACATTTATGGCTAACCCCCCTTTCATTTACTTACATTTTTTATTTAAATGAAAATCAGGTATTACTAATTTAATTACATAAAAAAATAAAATAAAATCAACATATTCAGTATCTCTGTTTTCACATCTTACAACAGCAAAACACCTCAGAATTCACAACTTTTTACTCATAACTATAATGTCTTCAGTGAAACTTTTCGATTTCTTCACTGATTTGGTTTTATATAATAAAAAAGATGAAAGAAAATGGTTTGCATTTAGACTCATTCATTTGAAGCGGAAGGACAAATAGAGGGAGAAAAATACAGGACAAACCAAAATAAACCACAAAAAAAAAAAAAATGGTGGGAGGGGATGGAACCTATTAGCACTCAAGCAGGCCAAGAAAGGAGCTCAGAAAATAGCTTAGTCCAAGCTGTTTTTCAGAGCTTGGAGCTCAGACCAGGCTGCTCAGGGCTGTGCCATGTTGGCGCTTGGAAACCTCCAAGGATGGAGCCAGCACAGCCTTGTTGGGAACCCGTGCCCCTGCCCAGCCCTGTCCCCCCAGGGGAAAGCGTTATGATCGGTTCTCCTGTCTTTGCTGTGAGAAAGAAGGGAGTGATAACACTTTAAGTTTCAGGGATAAGATGTATTGACGGTCATAGGTCCTGAGCTCCTTCTCTGTTTGGCTCATCACACATCATAGGAGCAGACCCTAAGTGTTATGTAATGAAAATGCAGGACACGATGGAAAAGACTGTCTCATTCTTCAGATTCAGTGTAGAACTAGAAAAAAATCTTGACTTAAAAGTTATACTATCAGCTAGAGTACTGGCAAACAGCTGTTTTCAAGGGCAGTATCTCCCGCTTTTCTCTAATAGAAACAGTATAATTAATATGTAGAAGAATTATGTTATTGCACATTAAGACTAGACCTGCAAGACTTAATACGTTAGATTAAAAAGCTAATTGAATTGAAATTTATGACCTGGTGGCCATTTAAGCAATGACTTATAAAACACTTTCCATTGTATCTGCAGTGTATAGACTAAAATTCCACCGAATATTTGTGCCGGATTGATTTACAAAAGTATACAAAGTGATCAACTTTATTAAGCGAAGGAAAAATTTACCAAGTTTGTTATTAATTAAAAGGACAAGCTTAGTTATGAAATCTTACTTCATTCTGTGAGTAAGAAAACTGTTGAAGTTTTGCCCTTTTAGCATTACTTTAGCCGCGTTATTTAAATTCCTGTGTAATTATAAACCACATTTTGTCAATATCAGAAAGATTCAGGTCATTAAGTTTTAATTAATAGCACAGACTGATTAGCAATGGTTGAATACCATCAAAGTGACTTTTTTAATCTACTTAACAAGTATCAAACACTCTAATTATTATTTTTATGTAAAGAAATGTAGTGCAGTTAAGCAATAAAACTTCACCATTATGACGTCTTTACAATATTATTTGAAAAATATAGATGGTCACCGATTAACTAGTATTTGTTTATTGATAATTTTCATAGAAGTAGTGATGATCCATAATGATATAACTTAAACATAAATCAGTAATGAAGACAATTTGCTGCAACAGAACCTAATTAATAAAGTAAAGCTATGTAATAAAGGACCAGAATAAGCACAGCTTAAGTAAAAGACAACAAATACTTCCTGTGATTTTGGCATAGAGATACACTAAATTATATTATATTCACAGAGCTATGAATCTGTGAGAAAGTTTGATTCCAAACCTACAAAAACATTTTGATATTCTGGAGGAGTTTTATGTACAAAACTGTCTTCATGTACTGAACTTTGCACACATAATTTTACTGATCAGTAGGATCAGTGTGCTTAATTTCCAGGAGCGCTCTAGTAACTTTTTAGAAGTTTAACACATGAATAAGTGTGTTCATAATTCAGCTTAAAAATTACACAGACAGAACCTATACTCATATTATTATAGCTTTTCAGTGTCTGTGGATGTAAGATTTCAACAGGGGAGATCAAAACATTATTTAAGAGGAAATCCATGTTGCTTCTATCATGTGTATCTGAAGTTATTGTATATTATAGATCTTAATCTAACAAATCTTAGTGGTGAAGACTCGTTCTTTATATTACCAATCTGTTACATAAATACATTATAATTTGTATTCTTCTACATTTTGGTTCTAATGGCTGTTGTATAAAATCTTTGCTCTTAGAACATTTGTGGAAGCTGTTTACTGCCTAGTATATTAACAGAGAGGTAATATTATAATTTTACAGCTAGCTAAAAACAACAATACAAGTCACCTTTATTTTATGACTTTCTTTCTCCTCTAGTGTACTCTTGTGATGAGACTAAAGTAGTCTGTTAAATTTATGGGAAATCTGTTTATAGGGAAACAAGGCTTCATAGAATACTTATTTTTGTGAGCAATTAACATTTTTAGTTTAATGTAGAATGAATTCAGTATTTCAATAAACTGACTTATTTAATAATTCTGTTCCAGAGTTTAACGTAGAGAAGGGAAAACAACTATCATGGTAATGAATATTTTTTTGTTGAAACCATTTATTAAAATTCAGACCCAGAGTAAGAGTGTACCTGTCTTTTTATAATTATGTTCCCTGCATCACAGCATACTATAACCACCAAAATAATCTGAGTTCTCATTTAGGGTTATGATTCAAAAATATTGGATTCAATGATTAGGAATTCACAACTTGAAGCTATTTGAGATTTCTTGGAAATTGAAATGCACTCTGCAGGAGAAAAACCCAACATCTTTTCTGGAAATAAGTTCCTTGCCATTTAACTGATGCTGTAAAGTACAAAAGGAATAGTACCTCAAACAACGTTATAAAGTTTAGGAAACTTAGGGTTCTGTTCTTATATTTTATTACTAGCAGTCACGTGTCACTTTTTATTATTGGTTGTTTATGGTTCCAATTCCTCAACCTCCAGGCCCTGCCACCGTAACTTTCAGAAATATTCTGCTAAGACACTTAGCATAAGATATGAGACATTGTTATCCAAGAATAAGCCATGGCTCTGGCTTATTCTTGGAGGAAATTACATGATAGTAAAAGAAAAGGAAGGATATGAAATGGATCCTGATGGTCAATGTTTTCTAAATCCCTAAGGCTGGGTCTAAGTATGAATTGTGTGAACAGTACTTGGCTCAATGCCCCGTGAGGCTTGGCTGCGCACAAGCACCCTCTGGTGCACTGGTGTGTCTAGAAGAAACGTGCATGTATGGGCTACACCACGCTGAGCCAGAAGCAGTTGAGTCAGGTGTGTGAGAAGGACACTTGCAATTCAGCCAAGTGCTGAAGGTCCATGTCTTACCATGTAGACATGGACTAAGTGACTGAGGTGAGATCCATTGTGCAAAACCATAATGCACTCAGTATATGTTCCCTAGGCAGAGAAGAGTTTTGGGAAGAGTTAAACACAGGGCTGAATACAGCCAAAGAGAAAATTAAGACCAGTGCAGTCTCTTCCCCAGTACAGGACACTGGATGTCGATGATGGAGACCTGCAGGTCTCCGAGCTCCCCCTGGTTAGATGCCTTAAAGACGGACAGCTGAAAACCAGCCCAGAGAAAGACTCCCTGCTCTGCGGGGCTTCACACTGGGGCAAACACAAAGGCAGAAGAATTTGTCTTCAGTTTCCTTTCTCTTCTAGGCCTCATTCATAATTGTAGGTAGGCACTCTCTGAATTCAGGAATTGCAGCTTAGAAAAATACTGGTAATGCATTTTATTCAATAACTTTTGACACAAAATACTGAACTAGAATCATAGAATGGAATGGAATGGAATGGAATAGCATAGCATAGCATAGCATAGCTCAGGTTGGAAGGGACCTCGAAAGATCATCTGGTCCAAATCTTCATGGGAAAGAGAGCTTAGATATTGGCCCAATACTGGCAGGGAATTCATACTTACATCATCCTATCTAAGGGCACTGGCCATATGTACATCGGAATAATAATAATTATTATTAAACCCATATTATTGTTGTTAGGTTTTTTGTTGTTGTTTTTTGTTGTTCTAAAACACAAGATTTACTTTTGACAGAGATTCTGAGAACAAGGGGAGGCATTTACAGTGGTTTTCATGTTGAAACCAGAACTAGATACAGGAGTTCTTGAGTAACTGACAAGCAGCAATCAAGGCTTGATAACTGCTTTGAGTATAGATACCTATATTCTGTCATTCACATTGTGAACCGTCTTCTGGATCTGGCTGTCACATCCTTTTTCAGATGCTATTTAGATTAAGAATGTTCAAGGACTTCATTTGTGAAAGTACTTAGATAAAGTAAGACCAATAGCAGAATGCTCAAAATATCTGATTATATTACATTTCTAATTCCTACTTGTGTTCAGTCCATGTCAGCTGACCCTTACGTGCTATTATGTACCTGATTTCATCTGCGGGTGCTTGGATAACTGTAGTCTGACTGTACACCTACTTTGTTTTTCTTTAATATTTTACCTCAGTGTAAGAAATTGTGCTGAGTGGGGGTCAAGAGACTTTGAAGATGCAGCCTGCACATAAGGAGAGTTGCTTTCAAAGCATACCACAGCTCGCGGTTCAGTTTCATTTTGAATTGTGAAGGTCTAGTTTTCTTTTTAATCATGCTAGGCATTTGATGTCAATGTTACCTTGTGGCAGTGTTCCACAAGTGAATTATATGTTGGGCTGGTATTCTTCTTTGACGTGAAGTATGTGTGCTGCAATAGCTCTCTACCTAAGCATGGGAAACTCAACCCTGCAGATACTACTCTGCATATGCAAAAAAAAAAAAAAAAAAGTCAGCTGATCTTTCAAGCAATATGATAATACATTCCAGATACAGAAGGCAAGATTAACACTTAAAAAGAGATTCAACAGTACCTTAAATTAGTAGAAATACAATCTCCAGACTTTAATATTTAATGCATAACAACATTCACCACTGGTAATACAGAAGTGATAATGAACTGCAATAACAAATATATGAATTTTTTTCCCTACTGATAAACCTTTACAAGACAAGTTGCAATGTCTCTCCCTCTTATTCGCTTTTGCTTTTGTAGCATGACATACAGTATGTATAAACTCTATTTAGGGAGATAATTTGCCACAAAATTTTTCGCAATGTGAAAGGTTACTTATTCACAGAAAGTCAAGCGGTAAAGCAGAAAATGTCTGTTTGAATGAGATTTTTTTTTTTGGTGTATAATGTCATATTCTCTGCAGTACAGGAGGAAGTAAATGGTGTTAGAAGCAGTAAAACTTATTTCTTCTTATTATTGTAATACTGACCTTGGCATTTTGCAAAACAGCCCCCCATTTAAAAATAAAAAATGAACAAAATAAATGAACTGTTCAGATTAGGAAACAAATGCTTTAGAGATACTTAGGGACCAGTAAAAAGGACTCTAATTTCCTGTGTTTTTCTGTCCTCTAAATGGAGTTTTCAAGTATAACATCATACACAGCCACTGGGAATTTCAGCTCCATAGAACTCTCTACCTTGTTTCAAGCAGTAGAAATAAATGTTGGAAATTATACAGCAAAGATCTTAAAAAAACAAGGCCTCCTATTAAACACCCAAACCATTACAAGACATATCGATATGTAAGAAAACAACAAAAATAGAAAATCATTAAAAAATAAATAAAAACACTTTAAAAATACCTGAAATACATCACCACATAGCAAAAAATCCCCAAACCTGAAACACATTCTTCTTACAAGAAAGTACACTGTGGGTTCCTACTAGTTACAACCCTTTGAATGTATAAAGGACTGGATGTAGTCTCACATGGTGGGCTGTGTTTATGTGATGGGCTTATCTCAAATGATTCAGAGGACTTATGTTGCACAGAAGAAAAAAAAGACAATTATTGTGAGGATGGAGAAGGGTATAGTATCTCCCCCCTGGCCCCAGGTATAATTGCAGAGGTGAAAAAAAAATATAAGGGAAACAAATCTGCAAGTCTAATAGACAACAGAAGGCTGGTGGGGTTTTTTGCCCCCCCCCCCCCCCCCCCCCCTTTTTTTTAATGGAAATACCATATTTTCAGAGTGAGGACATGAACCTTATTTCACCATTGGTCTATGTGAGAAAATTGGTAGCAACTATATATTTCACATGGTTTATGTTAGCCTTCAGCACTTCACCACCCTATAAAAGGAGATAAACCTTTCAGGGAAGAAAGTCTGCAGGAAAACTACATATGCAGAGTAAATCAAAGAATAGAAATTTAGTCAAACGAAAGGTGAGTTTCACCTTGCAGATTAAGACACTCAAGTCAAGATGTCTGCATACAGGATTAAATTTACTTGCCTGAACATAGGCATCTTGCTGCCAGCAAGTGTGGAGCTATAAGGGAGCTGCACCTTTCTGGAGCAGGGCTAAGATACAGGAGGGATGCTCCAGATTATCTCCTATGGCACTATATGCCTATGTTTAAGCAACTGAATCTTTCACTAGGTGTCTACGTAAAAAACTTGTCTAAACCACCGTTACACCTAATGGTGATACAATCTTTGACAAAATGTAGGTCTGTTGTAAGGTGATGTGAGTATATCTGTCAGATCTGCTGTGTGTGTATAATGGGTACTAGAGACACCTAGTACATAAACAAGCACCTACATGTAGGCACCTAATTCAAGTGTCTTTGTGAGCTGAATCCTACCCTTTATGGAGATTTATATGAAGTATTGTTTATATCAGAATGTGAAATTCAAGATTTCAGTGACACAGATAAAAAAAGGACTTAACATATTCTTGAATTAACAAATCTCCGCATCTAAAAGAGATATCCATCAACTTAATAGAGGCCCAGTGACTTGATTTTATTTTATTAATCAAATGTGAAATTCAGATAATGTTTGTGGGCTTCATTTGGATGAAAAAATCAAAGAGAAAATAATCACATCTAGTTCAACATAACATTTTTTTATATAAGTGTGAGCTGAAATCCAATGTTAAATAACCTCTGATTTTTATGTGAGGAGAATACGGTTGCAAGGGTTCTTATTTACAATGATAGACTTTTCTGAATGATCCATTTTATCAACAGCTTTTTGCAAGTGAAAAATTTGGGAAAATGTAATGATGCTTATAAAAAATATCAGGAAATTTCTGGGGTTTAAGAAATGTACAACAAAAGGCTCCAGTCAACTGGTTGGAAAGTTTCATTTTACATGAAATACAGGAGAATTAAGTGAATGTTTCAGAGCTGCTCAGTTCAGACTCTCATTTTCCATTCCAGATACCTTGCAAACAGGCACAGTTCTGGGGCATCTCATGTCACAGGTCACTGGTTCAATCCTCAGGATGCAGAGTAAATGACTGATTCTTACTTAGTTCTCAGCTATACCTCAGATTTCTGCTCTAGTCAGTATGGAGGATAAAGCATGATCCAGCATGAATACACCTGTGCAATAAAAAAACCACTACCTAAATTGCACAAAAATCTTTTTTTTTAATAGAAAGGCAAAGTACAATTCATACAAAATGCAGTCGATAAGAACAATTTGCCACTGTCAAGTAATTTTGCATGAATAAAACTTCTTTGTTGTAGATATACATTTCCTCTCTCCTTTTGGAAGCTGTTATACTTCATAAAACTGCTCTAATATTAACTGGATGAAAGGGAGAGGGGCTGATATTTGTCATAAGGCTGAGGGTAATAGCCTTGAATATCGCAAATCAAAACTTATGTTTGTGGTTACCTCAGAATGCTGGGGTGAAAACACCCAAGTTTGGATTTCCCACTGAGCAAAAAGGCAGTGCCTGTTCTGAGGTGCTTCTTATTAGCTCATCCTATTTTTCCTTTTGCTTTGGTGCTAGAGAACTAGAACTGAAAGTCATATTCCACTGAAACTAGAGTGGACATTCAAAGTGACAAAGTGGCAAAAATGGCCTGGACTCTTCCTGTTTCCCCCTTTGGGTTTGGCAAACACCTCTAAATCATACCCAAAGGGCAACATTTGCAGCAGCAGAGCTGCTTTGTTCCCCTAACTGAATCATTGCTCATTAGCCTTACCTTTAGTAACAATTTCCCTTTCTCATGCTGTGCAGGCCCAGTGAATCTTAGGTAACATGACTTCAGGCTCAATACAGTACTTATGCACACATCCTGTGATAGATTTATTAAGATACAAGAAGATGAATCTCAAGGGCAACACATAGAACCCTGGGCAAGTCTCTTTTACAGATTCCCTTTTAATGTTATCATTTCAAAGGATCATTTTTCATACCCAGTCATAAATTTCCAAAAGACTATTTCATTAAAAAAAATAAGAATTAGGTCAAATATGAGATTTTGGCACCGAGTTATGCAATATACAACAGTCATATTGTCTCATGTTGGTTATAAAGATCATAAATTTACAGGACAACATGGACATGGAAAAGCTGAGTGAGGGAGTTTCACGTGTGGATGTACTAGTGCTACCAGATGTTATATAGCTGCTTTTGCTTTGAATATTACTGTGCCTCTTGATACTGCTATAAAAATGACCAAGGTTTTTCCTCTTGATAATTCATTCTGATTAGGTTTTTTGGTTTGGAATAGCTTTTCTTACTGAATATAACTGGCTGTTTTTATTGCTGTCATTAACTACAAATCTCATTCTTCCCTTCTCTTGTTCTTAAATTAAGAAAACAAACAAACAAACAAACATCCCACAGTACAGCAAAAGAGTTTAAAAACATATAACATTAAAAAAATTAAATTTAGAAATATAAAATAGAGACAAAGTTCAAGAAAATATTTGTAAAAAAGTTCAGTTATCACTTTCTGATAACTTCCCTGACTGGAATAGTGACACGATGTTGGTCAACACTTACAGATTTATGCAGTAGCTTTTCTTTCCAAAATGTTGCAGGGGCTGCTCAGGTGGAGCCCATTCCTGTCTAACATTGAGAGATATTTATAAGCCACAGATATCCAAATTAAAAAAATCTTCAAAAGCTTTTAAAAATAGAATAATTTAGATGGCAGAATAAAGACTGATACTGAACCTGTAAGAGTTTAGATTTATTTTATTCTAGTGTTAAATTTTTACTTTGTCTGGAAAAGAATAGAAATATCTGAAACTTGTGCTGCAAAACATGACTGGCAGTCACATGTTGAGGATGAAAAAGTAATTCTACAAATATAAGTTCTTCCAATTATGGGAAATATGTGAACTTCTGATAGATAATATATTCAACCCACTTCATAATGAAGAATGGACTGATATAAAGATTAATGAGAAGGGTGGAATTTTAATTGTTGTCTTTTTGTTCAACACAATATAATTACATGGATAACGAAAGTCTGCCTTTTTGAACAAGAAATTGATTTTTTTTTTTTTTTTTTTTACTGACCCTGTTTGGCACTTGTTGGAAGTTTCATTCCTGAAATAAGAGTTCTCTTCTACAAACAGAGCAGTATTTTACCATGGAGAGTTACCACCAGGTTATTTGAAGCACTGGGAATTGTTTATATTTCTGTCATTAAATGAAAATGGTTCTGAAAGTAGAATATCACCTTGAAAAGGTGAATAGACCAACTTGTTAATATCCATCTTCAAGAGCTGGTTAAAGTGGATGAGAAGGGTGCGTCAGAGCAAGAGAAATCTCCAAGGAAAATTTTAGCAAACTCTGACCTTTCACACCTAAAATCTCCTCTGGATAATAATAGCACTGTGTCCATTGCAAGCAGCCCAGTGGCTCACAGGAATAGCAGAGCACAGAAACTGGCAGAAGGGTTAATTCTGCTCCTCATCTTGCCATTACTTTTAATAGGACAGCAAGGCAAAATACATTAACTGTTATTCTAATACAGCAATGAGTAAAGTCCTTCCTTAAGTGCTTAGATAAGCAACTGAAAAATCAGTCCTAACTGGGCTACTCATGCAGCATGAGACTTGTGTCTATAGAAGTCAGAGGTCATAACATTTCTCTGCCTCCGTTTCCTTATTTTTACAGTAAGGACATGTTCTTTATTTGTTTGTCCTTAAAACTGTTGCAATGATGACTTGACTAGTAATCACATATGACTACAAACAGCTAAAGGACTATGAAAATACAAAGGTTTTTTCCTTGGTTTTGTGTTGAAAAATACATTGTTCTCTCATCCTCCCTACTATTAAGTAAGTATCAAATGCAATTTGTACAATAAATATATTATGGTCTTAACCCATGCTATTATAACTTTAGAATTCATAACGGTGTGCTTTACTTGCTTCATAAATATACATGGATAGCTAGATTTAAACTCTTTTTCTAATTAAAGTGAGGGGGGCAGTAGTTACCCTTCAGCTTTCTGTTTGTGTGTCAGCACAAAGCTTTCCTGGGGCTTACTCCTGGAGTCAGAAGGTTCTTAACACTGACTTGGGAGCAGCATTAGCTACCAAATAAGTGCATCTTCTGAATTAAACCCCTAGACCTCCCTTTATGCTCAAGATTAAGCAGAATCTCCTTTCTACTGGGGCTAACAATTCCTTTTTAGTTAAAGATAAATGAAACTCAAACGTGGTAAATATCACAGGCAAAACAATGCAATGCAGCCTTATTTGTATGCTTATAGCCTCATATAAATTTATAGTTCTGCACAATTTTTTAATTACTTCTGTTATTAAATCTCCTTATAGAAGCAATAAGAGTTTGTAAAGAAAAAAACCTTCAGCAAACACCTGACATTTTTCTGCTTGCCTTGAGTTTACTTCAAAGGAAAAAGTCAGTGGGCAAAACTTGGAAATCTCAATATCTCCCAACCTTATTCCCAACGTAAGACTTCAGATAGCTAGAAAGGTTTCTGACTTTAGCTGACCATTTTCTGTGCAAGCAAAGAGAAAACAGAGGGAAAGAAAAGTGAAAAGTATCATAATAAGGCTGAATGACTTCTTCCCCTTTTATTTTTAGCTTTGCTTTGTGGGAGCTGAAGGGTGCAGAGGGCTATAAGCTTACCTCCTGCCTGTGAAAGCTGACAATTGCATTTGATAGCAGCCTGCCAAGTGCCAAAAGGGCTTGCCAAACCATGCCCTTGTGCTATGTTAGCTGAAATTCTTCCTCTGATTCAGAAAAGATCCTTACTTCATGCTTTCCAGATCACGATATTGTAAGGAAGGGAGATCTTAAGTGTGGTGACCAGAGACAATAATCTTACTAACAAGGTATGTAGAGAGAACCAGACATTCACACTAATATGAAGGCTTTTTTTAGATATATATTACAGCATTAAGAAATATCACCAATTTGACCCATAGCCCATATCTCAGGAAAACTTTCATACAGTTTGTTGTGTACATATCAGTCAGCAGTCTCAGATTAGTCACCTCATCAGATTAGTCTAGGACTTTCTATATTTAAAGTAGAAGAGCACTGTTATTAATTCTTTATAAATCTATCAGAATTTCAATTACTCACTGATTTCAAAACTGTCTATCAAGGCCAAAAATGGTAGATGTTTTTGTGCACATATTTGTAAGATACAAGTTGATTTTTTGGTATGCAAGGTAATACTATTGCTATTTAAATTGTGTGTCTGTTGAAATACAGATAATAACTACTCAGAAGCTAATAACTGATCAACATCTTCAGGACATTTATTAAGAAGTGGTATTCCTCCTTTCTTTGACCTAAAGGAATTCTCTCAATGAGTGCTCTTACTTAAGAAGCTTTTAACTGAGAAAAAACCGTTAGAGCAGACTGTAGTTAAGTATACATTTGGCGGCTAAGAGTTCTTGCACATGATGGTTAGGAGAATCTGCAACACAGATCCCTAAAGATTTATCCCCAAAACTGCTGAAACAATGGGAAGTCTGTCATTATCGTGTAGCAATTTGGACTCTGCTCCAAATGAGAAAATTCCTTTCAGTGTGTGCATACTGTAAGTGTATTAAGTTGATTGTGTGTTATGGAATTTAGGTGCTTGCTTAAAGTTGCTTGCTCCAAGTTACTGGTGTCACATGAAATATATTAGTGAGACAAGAAGGGGACTAGAATTTCCAAGGTAAAATGAACAGGACAGTGGTAAGACAATGCAGGAAAGGAAACTGTTGTGCCAGGGAACAGCCCACAGGGAGTTCTCTAGAATCGGCTTTAATTAACGTTCCAGTCCACAACCCTTGTACAAAAGCTGAGATCTGATAGAGATTGCTAACAGCATAAGGCTATCCTTTATCATTTTAACTCAAAGGAATGCATCATAAATGAAATGAATGACATCAAAGACTGGAGTAATAGAAATGGCCTGAAGTATAATAGTGTAAAAATGCAAGGCCAGGAAAGTGGGGTTACTTAACGAAACCTCTATTTATGACTTAGGTGTTTATCAGTAATAGATCACTGAGAAAGAGGGAGACCTCAGGGTCATCCCAGAAATACTATCAGGCACAAATATTTTGCAGCCATGGGAAAGAAATGTATGTAACTAAAATTTATATCAGACATGTTTTCAACAGAGCAAGGGTATAACTATACCTCCTGGCCAGCCACAGGCAAGGCCCTATCATCTTAAATACAATACCTTTGCTTAGGAAACGTGATTTCGAATGCGAATAAGCACAGAGAAGGGCTTCAAAATTGGTGATAGGGAGACAGAACTTGTCATACCAGGTGAGTATGAAAGGGATTGTTTAATTTAGCCTAATAAACTTGAGGCTGAGAAGGGAGACTATTGCTGTGTGTAGGTGGAAGAGTACATGTAAACTCTAAGGAAAGAAAAATAAAAGAGAGAGAACAAAAACATCTGAAATATAATTTAGTCTGGGCAATAGAACAAATGCATCTAGGATGGCCCAGAATAAATTCTGATGGGAAGTTGGATAGTGGATCATTAAAGCATTGGGGTTCTGGAAACACTCCCCAGAAGTAATGGAAGAAAAATCCCTATCTGCTCTCACAATGCTAGAGTTTGCATCTGCAAGGAATGGCACTTGCTTTCTCTTGTGACCAGCAGGAAGCTGGGTGTGCTTTGGAAAGCTGGGGCTCAGCCATTTTTGTCTCATTGTGGGAACAAGTAGGTGGGGAATTCATCTGCAGATGACAAAATCAGTATATTATGTATCACTTGGGATAGTTACTTGTATGTTTTAATAGGGATTGAGAAGAAATTTCTGTCAAGATCAAGCAGGTTAAGGCTGAAATTTCTTATTTGCTTTCCTCATAGTATCAGACATAGATTATTTTCATAATATTTTGCAAGCTGGTGATACTGCACACCTCCAGTGTGTTCAGAAGTCCTCCAAAGTTAAACATCTGCTACCATAGTGGTAGCATACCGATTTCCCAAATCCCAGAGATTCAAGACAGCAGATGGAGACTACATCTCAGCAAATGAGATCACTTTACCTGTCATGGCCCTTTTTACCTAACTGCACTGATTTTTAAAATCAATGCTTTCAAAATTACCTAAACTGTTCAATACTGAACTTAGATTACATCTGAACAGCTACTTCTATAAATAAAAACTGTGAAGTAATATTTACTTCCATTACTTCAGTGGTTATTTTATCCTTTCGTCTATTACACAACCAAAAGCATAAATTTGCAGAAATAAATATTTGCCCATATTTAACAACAACAACAAAAAGAATAAGTGAGTGGTTCTATATAAAAATAGAAAAAAATATGAGTGAAAGGTCACTCTAATTTTTTATTGAGACCGTCTGTATCAACGTGGCTTCTTCCAGGAAGATGCATAACAAAAGAGAATGCACAATACTGAAAGATGGTCATAGGCCTATTAGCCAAATATGGCAAGCTGATCCTGCCATGGCCAGACTTACATATCTGGAAATTTAAGCAGTCTCAACAAAGGGAAAATAGTCCATTAAGGCTTCAGTGACTATCATTACGGTAAAATAAGTCTTTAGTGTGGTTCCTTTTTTACACCTTTTTTAGTTAGTAAATTTACTTCTCAATGACAGTTTATTTCCTAAGATGTAAAAGTCAATGTCAAAAAATGCTTTTTGAAATTTTTGAGAGTCCACTATAACTGCATTTTAAGTTTTCTTGACTAGCACTGAAAATATGGAACAGCTATTAAACTGCTGTTCCCCTAATAAACATTAATTATAAGACAGCAGGTGATTAATCACTGATAATGAGCTATAGATGACTTCTAATGGTCAGCTAATAGTGTCATGGGCCTTTAATACTGGAAATAATTAAAATTAATAACAGATTGTATGGTGAATATGCATGATAAAAATGTGCTTACAATTCAAAAAGCAGGCAACCAAATATGGGAGGAATATCTTTCCCTGTGACCATGATGCTTTAGCTAAGTGCTTAGAGCACTTGCAAGTTGGGAAAATCTGAATTATTGTCCTGGTTTTAAGGACCATTTGAAACAGGGCTTAGATTTGGTTTACAACTTACAACTGTTGTTTTTCCCTCTGAAGGTGGAAGTCCTAACCAGCATACTGCAGTTACTCTCCCTTGTTCTTCCTGGCACAAGAAATCTTTAATTATAGCATGGAGAGTGAATCCTTAATGGGAAAGAAACCTCTTCCATCACCTTTCCATTTCTGCAACAACCCATAGGTGATTACTAAAGCACTTTTTTGAAAACAGAGATGGGACTTGAAATCTCTCCCTGGCTGCAAATAAAATGGAATCCTGGCCTTTCCTTCCTAGATGGCACCAAGTGTGATACTGTTCTATAAGGTTCTGTCTTTTGGGGAGGAAGAGCAGTTCTTTAACAGAGTTACAGCCCTGAAAGGGATTTCAAAGCCATCAACATTTTGCACCTTAATATTGTTCAGAATGAAAGGGCTTGTCTGCACATCCTATCCTGTTGGGTCACTTCAACACCTTAGCATTCAGCTGGCTGATTGTTGGGAACCAAACTCTGCTTATGTACGCTGTGGTAGCCTGAAGATTTGCCAATTCTGGTAAATTCTCTCTGGCTTGATAGACACACAGCACAGCATGGCTTGCATCTCTAGGGCTAGATTTTCTCCTGAAACAGGTCTAAGCTTTGTCCTCAAACAGGTCTCATACATACTGACTGGTTCCTTCAACGCATTATCTCCCAATCCATGTTTGGCATTGTTGGCAAAGTGCTAGTTTGCCAAGGTCAAAACCATGTCAGGGAGTGTGCTAATAATTAAATAGCACAGGCAATTGTAGGATGGTACCTGAGCCCATGTCCTGCCACTCTCCACTTTGCTATTTTAGATAAAGTGTTTGGTGTCTAGCTTATGTCATTACAGATTCTGGAACCAGGACCTACATATTAGGTCTTACCATGCTGGTGTTAAAACATTTTTTTCAAGGACCCTCTTCATCATTAGTAGCTAAATTAATAACTGAGAATTCTAATGTTAAGGCCATATAGAAAAGCAATTTGCTGAAGGTAAGAAAATTCAGGACAACATGGGGAATAAAGTTTTGTGACTTTTGTTTTTAACATAGTATGTAAAAGCCACTAATAAGTATAGGGTTTTATATGTCAAAAGCAAAAGAGCCAGTTCATCAAGGTGGGAACAGATGTGAATTTCATCTCTAAATGGTCTTGATTTTACATTAATTTTCCTACTTTATGCTGTCCCCTTCTATTTTTTCAGCCCCTGTCAACATGCCATGTCATCATGCTATGTATTAAATCCTGATCAGTCAAATGTTTACACAGGTGAGCAGCTTTACAAATGCCAGCAGCCACAATTAAGCAAATTTGACTGCTCACGTGAGTAGTCACTTGTATTTGCAAGCTTTTCTGAGAGTTCACGTGAAATTGCAAGGTCTTTGCAGGTGATGCAGTAATAGTGAAACTGTAGGGTTTATTCTAATTTTACACCAGGGTTATTCCATTCACATCACTAGTGGAGCTACTTCCACTTCACAGTTATGTAAACAAAAAGGGCATGGTGTTCAACGTTTTTCTGGGTGCTGTACAAACAGATAACGTAATAGGTTGTAAATAAAAATCTCAGTCATCTAGTCTAATTAAGAAATCGCATAGAACACCACAGAATTAATATTATTGATTTTTACTATTTCTTCATTCGCTTTTGGGATTAGCAAAAGATTCTTAGTAATCACAAATGAGCAACTTGAAAAGGTCATAGAAAGTAGGTGAGGAAGGGAAGGAGGAAAAGAAAGTCTGGGAGCAGAGATGAAAGGAAGAAGGAGCAGGAGTGAATAATAAGAAAAATAGGAAGAAAATCAGGAAACAAGAGGAGACTGTGATAAGAAAGAGAAGAACATAAAAACAGGAAAGAGAAGAAGTAGAAAGATGAGATCTATAGCAATCACCTTTCAAGTTGTCTTGGATTGGATTTCTGTGCTTTGTTGTTGTTTTTTTTAAAATCAATGGATTGTTTATACTTCACTGGAATAAAACAAAAAATAAAAGGCAAATGTGAAATATAAAAAAATGTTTTGACATCACCATTCAACTGACAGTGTTGACAGTTATACCTGATGTTCTTATGGTCAAATAACGAAATAATAATGTTCCATTTCAATATAACTTGACAATAATCTTAGGGTAATACCCAGCAATGACAAAAGCAGGAATTTTTTTTAAATCACAATTGTACATAAATGATAGAAAATCAATCATGATATTGCCTTGGCAAAAGCACTGTTTTCAAGGCTGAATATTTAGCAATATAACATTTATTATTATTATTATTATTATTATTATTAGTCTTTGTAGTTCAAGATGATTCCTTACAAGGACATCTGGGTCGTGTGAAACTTTTGGAAAGATTGTAGTGTTTTGGATGAGAGCTCATATAAGCTTGCTGCCAAGTTTCAGATAAGACATAAAACCAACCTTCTGACTGCTTGTAGTCATTAAAGAACAGAAGATACTTTTTGGAAGAGTTGTACTGCAGAGCACCCACTGTGCTGGCCAAATTCCAATGTGGAAAATTACATTCTGCCTACTAACAATCGCCTCTTCTATTTCAAAAAGCAAGTCCTGTTTTTTACCTACTGTTCTAGATACTAGACATGTGGCTAACCTGGAGCACAGTGTTAAATCCATTACGTGCTTATCTACCTTGCTGAATTGTCACCCTGATCAATTTATTAACTCAATTAAAGAAGTGTCCCATTTTTAATCAGTGGGATGGCAATTTAACTTCTGTATAAAATGCAAGAAAGTATTACACATAACATCCAGATCAGAATTTCAGAAGCTAATAATTCAGGCAAGTGACATGCTAGGTTTCTTGTATTAATGATACCTCTGTCTCAATACACTTTTCTTGTATGCTGTGAAACACATACAGAAGATGTTCTTCCTTTAAACAGCTGAGTATTTGCACAGTTTTAGGCACCTGCAAAACCCCATTAACTTTGAGCTGGTGATATACAAACTGCATTTTTTATTTATAGAGAGGAAGGATGAGAATTTTAAAAACTCAAATTACTTAATCAGTCTTCTGCCAACACTGAAGCTGGAGCAGAAATAATGTTGAACCCTTCCACAAATACCTAAATTGCAAAGGCAAGTGACTAGCACTTCCTTAACTCTTTTTAAAGACAATCATGTTGAAACAGAACCTAAGTCTTTTCAAGTAATAAGGTGAATGTCGGTGGAAAGTATAATGCATATGTGCAAGACAATATTGTAAAGTACAGCTCCAGTAATCTCAGAGCTCAAGAAGCAGCAGCTACAACGGTTCGTGAAAGCAACGTGGGATCCCGCAGGAGGAATGGCAAAGTACAGCAAGGTCATTGCCATTATTTTAGTAAAAGGGCTCCAATTAGGACAGGATTGTTGTTTCCTTTGGTTTGCCCTGTAATTATATATAACATCCTTGATTAGATTAAGTGCTGTGATAAAATCTGTGTTTTTGCTTAGCTTAAAAAGCAACTGTACGTGTTTTCAGATAAGCAGATAATTTAAAATCTCATCATCAAACTCATGTGTCAGGACTTCTTCAAAGATTGAAATCAGTCAGATGCTGTTTCATGTTCAGGCATATAATATTTGCAATAGAAAGAGGCATAATGCTTCCATAGCAACACATTAGATACATCAAGTCCAAGCCTTGAGAAATACTGACAGAAGTTTAACAGGAATGTTAACTATTCTTAAGAAAAAGGATTTATGTTTATGCTTCATATATATATATATGCAAGTACTTCTGTACATCTGGTATTTCTTATTGATGATTAAGTGAAATTTACTCTATACACCAGTGAAGCTAAAGACAACCGCCCCAACCCGCCTTGTGTATTGTACAAAATCTATTAGTAGATGGACATTTAATAGCTGTACAAGTGCATCTTAATGAACCTTAGGATGGTATAGCTTTCCTTGTAATTGCTAGCAACTATGTTGCTTTACATTTAAGATCATGCATGCTTATCAGAGATGCCATTGACTTGTACTTGTTCTGTTTATTGATTGCTTAATTAGTTTCCAAGATAGCTAATCAGGGACAGATGCAAGTGTTTAAGCATCTCTTGCTGTGTCTTACTCTGCGCACAAAATTGTGGAGCAGCTGTGTGATTTGAAGAAATAAATTAACCCCACTGAACTGAACTAGTTTGAATCATGGTATAGGATACAATATTGGTGTAGCAATACTGTCTGTAATGTGAAATTAATTTTGGGGAAGCTGGTGTGCCGACTCATCCTCCAAAAAGTAACTGGAAAGAAGGCTTTCTTGGCTTTCCAAATGACAGTGCAAAGAAGACATTTTTCCTCTTCCTTCTACATTATTGTTTGCTAAATGTAGCCTCTAACAGTCAGAATAAAAAGCTTTTTGCTCATGATAAAAACCTCTAGGGAGTTCTCTGTCACAGAAATAAAATCAAGTAAATGTCAACATTCTGTAGGGAACATTATATATCACTGGTGAAGCTGGGTAAATAATGGACTGTGGAGGGTGGTATCTCTCTCAGAAATTTAAAAACTCAGCTTAAACTAACACATGTTTTGTTTTGATGAAAGCAAATTTCTTTGTTTGAAGTTGGCTCTTTTAAAGTGGTATCAAGTGTTTATCTTGAATAAAATTACAGAAAATATTGAGAAGAACAGTTTCAAACTAAAAAATACAAATGTTTTTGGACAAAAACCTTGATACTACATTTATAGATGTTCGGAGAGATGTATTCCTTAATAAATAGTTCAGCAAAACCAACACAAATTTACATTACTTGGACTTATTGAATCTGCTTTATAAAACAAAGTGCTTGGTGTAAAAGGTAGCACACAGCTCCACCCACAGTGATACTAATACCATGTGTAAGAATAGTCCAGCTGTCTAAGCATTGACCTAAGGGCAGGCATTCAATATTTATAATTCAGTATTACTATTTCCCATGCTGTTAAAATCTTAAAAGGCCCTCTTTTCCAGTTTTGTCCTCATAATAGAAATGAACCATAGACCTATTCAGAAAACAATTTTTCTCAGGTTTTAATGAAATATTTGATGTTAATATAGGAAAGAACATCCACTGCTGCATAACTATTCATATGGAATTCATGCCTTCCAGTGACCTCTGATAGTTTTACCAGGGGTTCAATGTACTTTTTACAATTATGTTTTGAAAGACAATCAGGAAACCACTGCACATCAGCAGAGGTCTATCAAAGTTTAATACATGTTTTCTAGCCCTTTTCCCAATATAGGCTGAAGAGTCCAGCACTCAAAAGCATGTCTTTATTATCTGAGAAACTGCTCTGCCATGCTACCCACAGCTGTTTAATATGAGACCAGAGCAAGGGTGTTCAAGGCTCCTATTGTATCTGTAGGCAGGAGAGATATGAAGATTCACTTAGCAATCAATCTCAAATTTACACTCAAAGGATACTGAACCAAGAGAGCACTTTAATAGAAGTCAGTGGAGAAGAAAAGTGGAAAAAAAAAAAAAAAAGGAAAAAAAATTAATTCCTAAAAATTTTTACTAAAAATAATTTGTCACATGTAAGATTTCGAAATACAGAACATCTTAAGTGCTGTCACAGAATCCATACATCATTTTTATTCTCAACAAATATTTAGCCTGTGATTAACTTACACAAA
Organism: Haliaeetus albicilla; assembly: GCF_947461875.1. NCBI lineage: Eukaryota > Metazoa > Chordata > Aves > Accipitriformes > Accipitridae > Haliaeetus > Haliaeetus albicilla. The sequence goes on from NC_091485.1 coordinate 47,230,722, forward strand.
TATATAAACATTTAATTTTTTTCTAATGCAACATGTATGCAAGGTCATCTGTGCACTATTTAGTAATAGTGCATTACTACTAAAATATTGACTCCTGTGTCAATCACCATTTAAAAAAAAAGAACAAACTTGGAAGAGAGCATGCCTGAACCTAGTGCTTGAAAGAGGCTCTACCTGCTAATTATCATGCACCAGTATTTTGCCTAAAGTTCTGAAATCAGTCATAGGATAATACCAAGATAATTCATGATTTTGAAACTCCTTAAGTTGGATAACGATGCTTTTTTGTCTTGAGTCTTACCTTTTCCTGAAGTGTTTCTGCTACAGAAAGCACTGATTCAGATTTCATTCTGACTTTTTGTTTCCATGATAAAAATTAACCATTTTGCTAAGTATTCCTATTAAAGGACACAGCCAGGATAATTTTACAAATCTAGGGGTTATTTTATCATTTGAAATCAGATTTCAGCTGAAAATTTTATTAGACTGAATCCAGCAGCTCTTAGGATAAAAATGCTTGGCCATTTCCATTTACTTATGGCAACAGAAGCTTCCAGTGAATAGCTCTACTGGTTTTATGTCCTCATCTGTTTCTACTTTAATATAAGCAGGAATAATAATTCCATAAATATTGTGAACCTACACTCAAATAAACATAACTGAATGTGACACATGGAGCAAAACAAACTCAGGAAATATTACCACTATACAGTTTTTTTAGCTGTTTCTTTTTTATGTCAAAAGAACAATGATTATGATTAGTAGAACTATAGAAAGAACATCTTACAGTCATATCTTTGGAGAAAGTGGAAGTTAAGCATCTCCAGAAGAAACCCAAAATATGTGTTGATTTTTCAAAAAGTGTACAGTAATCTGCTAAGAAATATTGTTAGTAGAACACAAAAAAACCCCACAAAAATGTGATGACATTGCAGTCTGACCAAAAAAAAAAACCCCAAACCTACAAACTGTTGTAATTTAAGCATAACTAGTAATAGGATCAGAAAATTGGAAGGCTGCAAGATTTACTTGATAGTATTTGTATGACTTGCATATCCAAATCTTGTAGTAGTTTGGAGACACATAATACAATAGTCAATGCAGTATCACTGTAATCCTCTTGCAAACCCTAACTACAAACCAAAAGAGTAAAAATGACTTGTGGTAGTCATTTGTTCTCCTGAATACACAGTGCATCCAAATCATCATTTACTGTCAGCACCAAGAGATTTCACAACACAAGAAGAGATTACATATTAGCATCAGGCCCTCCAGAAGCCACTGAATGTAAAGGATGAATTTAATAGGTCTAGTTGTAGTCAACACCAGGTCCCAACTCTTAATAAAATAAACCTAGACACAAGGGGAGTTTAGAAAAAATCAAAATAACAACTGGGAGCGGATGAACATTTGATCACATTATTGCTATGGCTCAATAGCTATTTTCTAGAAAGGCATCTAGCCTACACATTGATTTTCAAAAATAACCTGCTATATACTTCATTTCTTGATGCAATGAGATCACACACTACGCAATGTTCTGAACAGTTGAAATATAGGATATTTGTCTAAATGCTAGTCTAAGATGCTCAGTGTTATCTGAAGGAACATGTCATTAGTTCACTTAACATTATTGAAGCTCTTCAAAACTACCAGCTGAAAATGGGCAAATAAATGGGTTACTTAATAAAGCTCCAACATTTAACCATATGCAACCTCAAATCATCTTAAACTGATAATCAAACCTTTTTTTCCAACCTTAAACCAACTACTTTGCTAGAGTGTAGATAGACATTTGAGAAGCCAATGACTTTCTGCTCTCCCTCGTGCCACTCAGGGAGCTCGTGGTGGCGATAATACCACGAGTACTTCAGCAAACGGTAGGAACAGCCAAGAACAAACAGTTCCTGGAGTCTCCAGTGGCACAGGCAGTAGTAGGATAACATTGCCTCCCTCCATTTGCCAAGAGCATTTCAAAGATGATGTTCTGTATCCTTGGAAATGTCAGGATTAGTTGATTTCCAGCACTGCAAGCCCACACTTTACAAAAAAGTTTAATTTCAAATCTACCCCAGGATTCCTGTCCCCGATAGTGGATGCGTGCATAGATTAGCTCTACTGCAAGAGTGAATTCATATATGTCTGGGTTTAATTACAAAACTAGATTTATTGGTGAACAGCTTTTCTTGGTATGATAGTTACTATTAACTCCGAAGCCTCTGGAAAATCATGCTATCTTTTATTTAAGGTAAAAATAACCCACTAAAAGCAGATTACTTCAAAATTTATTAAACTTGATAAATTTAAATTCTTCAGTCTGTGATTGAACAACTGAATAATACCCTTGTAACTCCTCAAACTTCTGAATTTTACATATTCGAATTAATTTATTTGCTCAATGGAGTTTTTAGAAAGCCACAAGACAAACATCTATTTGCAATTTGGGGCAGTTTTGCAAAGATTAAATACTGAGGAAGAGCAGAACAAAAAAGAAAAAAAAAATCAGAGAATTATAACAGCAATAGCACAATGTGTTTTCTTTAAAATCCCAAACTTTTTTTTTTTTTTACTTTTCTACAGTGGTGCAGAAAAATAGAAATCTACTTTGGTTCTGATGAAGCAGAAACTGTTCTCATGCCAAATCCACCTTTTCTGACAGAATGTAAAAGCCTGCTTATTTACTGGTGTATAATCACTTTTTTCTTTTAAGCACATGCATCACAGGTGCATTTACCTGATTAAGAAAGAAATCTCATGAAAAAATAAATACTTTATTGAGAACTGTACCCTGTTGTCCTTGTAGTTACCATAGTGAATATGTCTGAAAGACCTTGTTTTCAAAAGTGAATTCCATGAAAGTATTAAACTGTCCAGCTTGTCATGTCTGGAGCCATAAATGTTTTCAGAGTCAAGAATATAACAGTTTAAATTTCAGTAATGATGTAGTCTGTATATTCAGAAAGAGAAAAGTCACAACCTGTTCATATATTCAAACAGCTCTTAATGATCTACACTTAATGCAATTTCATACATTGCTTGCCAGGTGAGAAAAGAACACTGAAGTGTAAAAATAAAAAGAAGAATCTCATTCCCCTCTCCAATCTGCTCGACAAGAAACGCAGGGATAGCAGAAGCAGCACTTGGCGTACAGGTGGTCCTGAGGCTGTTCCAGTCCAGCTTCAGGACTGCTCAGCAGCTGCTGCTCAGTGGACTCCACAACACATCATTAATGCTGCTTAAACAGCATTAACTTTGGCCCAGTTACCATGCACTGAGCTGCGCTAACTATGATGCTGCAGAGAAAAACTGTTAAAGCCCTGTCCTCCATTATGCTGAGAAAGCTCAGCTGAATACCCATGGAGATGCTTCTGAGGTCTATTAAGAGGGAACAGCATGGAGCTTGCAGTTGCATCAAAGATACTGTATCAGATCAGTGCCACATAACAAATTACCACAGTCTTAAATGGTGAAGAAAGAACAGCGTGAATATGGGAGGCTGATATAATTAATGTTTCCACTTTAATAGTTATCATTTGGAGACTTTTAGTTTCACAGTATGCAAGTAGCTTAAAGAAATATTTCTGTTGGGTATTGTATTCTTAGTGTTGACTTACAGACAATCATTTGCTGAATCAAGTTCCAACGTTGATAATAATACTCAAAACTGTAAGCATGCCAAACTAATTCATACATTTGATCTTTATTACTTGTCAGAGAACTATTTTTCTGTGTATTATACTCACTGATTGATTTCTGAAAAGCTTGTTGGTTTCTGTGGAGTCCAACTAACATTCAAGGTTCTTGACAATATGTCTTAATTTTTTTTAAAATAAGCAGTAACAAAAGAACAATCAATTTAAAGTTCAAAAAACTTCCTTCCATAGTTTCTGCTTATGGAAACAAACACCTGTTATGCTCCAGACAGTTCTGCCTGGGCTTCTTTCAAAGGAATTCTTCCATTCATGCTACCTGTGTGACATGCTGCATGCTCCAGTGATGCCAGACTCTTCTCAGTGGTGCCCACAGACAGGACAAGAGAAATGGGCACAAATTAAGAAACATGAAATTCCATCTGACCACATGAAAAAAACTTTTCTATTGTGAAGGTCATCAAACACTGGCACAAGTTGCCCAGAGAGGTTGTGGAGTCTCTATCCTTGCAGAAATTCAAAAGCCATCTGGACATCGACCTGGGCAAACCATCTAGCTAACCCTGCTTGAGAAGGGGGTGTGTGCTAGATGATGTCAAGAGGTCCCTTCCAACCTCAGCAATTCTGTGATTTTAGAGTATCATGAAGAACTCTAACTGCATGCTATGATAAACCAGCTGTGAGCTGTGTAGCTTCTAGTTTCTGAAAAAGTTCAGTAAGTACTTGCTTGGGACTGCTGCACCTCAACAACTATGCAGCAACTATTTCATCATATTTCCATTCCAGTCACATCTGAAAACTGCTTGCTTGTGAAGCCACATCTCTCTATGGACTTTACAAGCAGCTGAGGTACATAGTATTTTGTTGAAAGTTCATTGATATGAACGCAAGGTGATGGTAACAGTACTAATCTGAGGTTTGCAGTTTTTAGAAGGCTCCCACAGTGCATGTCTGTGCTGGGGAGCAGCAAGAGGCCAGCTGGTCCATGAGGGAGGATGAGCTGGGAGTTGAGAGCAGGTATGGCACAGGCAGGGCAGTGCCTTCCCTGATGATCAGGGAGGGTGGTGAAAGAGACAGGGTCCATCGACAGTCCCAGACAAGGTGAAGTAATGAGTCAAGTCCAAGTTGAGCCCAAGGATCCATCCCTTCAGGAAGGGCAGTCGGCATGTAGGCATGGCTGGAGACAAGGCTACCTACAGCGTACGTGCAAGGTCTACACAGGAACCCCACAAACCAGGACAGCAGGAGGCAGGTCTGGGCTCAGGACACCTACAGCTTTACTCAAGGCAGGTCTGGGTGTCCAGGCATAAGCTTGAACAAAACTCCTGTGCCTACAAGCAGAGGGGTTGGGTGGTAGCAGTATATGATACTTTTATGTACTGTTCATATGTATCAGTGATCTGAAACAATTTTCATTAAACCAATTATTTTGGTAATTGTGTTTGCTGTTTATGGTCAGAAGTATTTGTCAATCAATGCAATGTATTTTTCTTTTTCTTTAGTTTTCTTTTCTCCTTTAAAGATATACACTCTCTAGTGATTTTCACTTTTCCTCTAGCTAGCTGGCAGTTCTTTGCAAATACGTAGTTTTAAAGAAAATTCCATATATTTCAGAATATTTTTGTTAGGTTTTTTTTCTGTTATTACTATTATTATTTTGAAACACAGAAGAGGGGAGGTACGAATGAACTTCTAAATGTTTGCTTGTCTATTTAAAACATCTTTTTTGAGCTTCTCAGAATCCCAGCTAAAAGAAAAGCCCCGGCAATAAGAGGTAGGATATGCATGAGACCAAATAAAAACCAGATAATTAAGCACACAATCATTTTGTATGCAGCCAGCAAGAGCCTACTAGAAGTGTGAGTCTAAATCCCATTCAGTAAAACCAAGTCCTTCCACTGACTTCAGTAGACATAGGTCAAGTCCTTGAGCAGCACAATCTAAACAAATAGAGAAAAGTCTGTTGGCAAAGAGACATTTTGATATACAGGGTCCAATTAATCCTTAGGTAAGAAGTAAAAATTAACTTGTGGGTTGCAGCTTCTTCAGTCTGATTTTTTTATTAGATATAAATAATCTTAATTTTTTCCTCTGAACCAGCTTTTCAAGGGCTCTTCTTGTAGTTGTCATGCAGTTTTAATACACAATGATCATTCATTACAGCAACATTAATCTGGCAGACATTACTCTTCAAATAATTGCTGCCTGCCTTAATTCCTGGCTTGTCCTTTTGTAAGCATTAATTACATATGTCAACAACAATCAGTTTAGAGTAAGATAATTGCAGGTATGGAAAAAGGTTACTCTTAGCAAATATGTACTTGAAAGATAATGTCTTCATGGTATTAGGATTTTATTTACCTCAAGAGCTTCACAAATTTGTTGGAGGCCCCTTACCTTAGCTATATAAACAAAATGGACAGTCCGTTATAATTTTTTTTGTGTATGTGTTTATCACACTAGCTAACAGAGTTGGGATTTTTTTTTTTCATAGCCAACAAGATATGCAGATGTTTGTTGGTGATTTGGAGCAAACATATAGATATTTATAGATATTTATGGATATTTATTTCACTCCAGTGTGTTAAAAGAACTACTCCATAATATGCCTTTTTGAAGATACACCTAACACTTTTTGACAGATTGCATCAACTGCAATAATTTTGATAAAAATTTCCAATGCCAATGCTGTTGCTCATGTATTTCATCATATAGATGCTCAGCATTCTGTTAGCTGTGGATCTTGTGTATTTTTCAGGGTCCGCAAGCATGCCCTGGATGACAAATTTGGCATGAGTTATATTTTTAGATCCTTCTTGTTTTCATTTGCTTTACTTACAAAGTCAAATCAAGTGTGTCTTCATCATCCATGACTGACTCATATAAGTATTGTTAAAAACATGAAGTGAAAGTGAACCAACAACCTCTCTAGTTACCTTGATACAGTGTTTTGTTATTTTTACAGGCAGAAAGCCTCTCCTAATATCTCATACCTTTGCAAATTAGAAATCTTCTTGTGCTATTCCTAGTGGGCATAGAGGAGAAATGATTAGTATTTTGATGTAATAATAAAATTTTACATGCTGGAAGACTGCTTTCATGTCACCACTTCATGTCCTTCACAGTGGACATTTCCAGTTTGTTCAGTTTTTGTTCACAGGTCATGTTTTATAAACTTCTGATAATTTCACATACCTGTGGTTAGCATTAACCTTCCAGATCTCTCCAATTTTTCTTTAGGCATACTGGGACCCATCTCCTGGCTGAAGCTTCACCAACATCTAGCAGAATGACATAGCACCTCTCTGCTCCTCATAAAACATTTCTCTTTAAACCTGTCAGAGTGACATTGTTTTCTCTTGAAACAATAGCATGTTGCTATTGTTTGACCAATATGCAGTTTGTGGGCCAGTATAACTTCTAGGTCATTTTATGCTGCACTGCTGCATACCTACTTTTCCCCAAATATTTCATCATCTGCTCCAGCTCCCTAGAGCTGATCTTTCATTCTTGTTCAGCTTAGCCATTTGCACCACATTGTAGTCTCCAAAAGGCAGAGCATCAATAGTTATAGACTTAACATGCTGTCCTTGAAATAGGGGAAAACAGGTAACTGTTACCTGTCAATTTAAAAAAAAAATAAATCTGCAAGGCAAACTTTGCTTCAGACTGCCAGAACTGTCTCGAACCACAGTTATTATCTTCTAACAAAGTAAATGATGACTTTTTTAAACATATGTGATTAGACTCATGAGAATGCATAAGTCTATGCATTTCTTGCATACACCGAATTCAAGCTAAAACTCCAGGAATGACCATAGTGAAAATTTGCTTTTAAGGCATAGCATATTCAAAGTCACAAATGGTGAGATAATGAAATACCTCTTTCAGCAGCTGGGTGAATGCATTATACATCACCAGTGCAAGTTTTATTTTTTACTATCTAGAGTTTTCAGAGACTTTTTTTCTCCTAGTCTGTTTTACTCAAATATTAACTACATGGAAAGAAACATAAATTACTTGTCTGCCCGCACCCTATCAGTGGTGTATTTGGGGCAGCTGCAAAAGGCCACTTAACAATTTCTTGTATGATAACTTATACTGAAATGTCTTAAGCTGACAATAAACTGAAGAACAGAATATTGATTAAGCTAAAATGGATGGCAACCTTCTTGTATAAGCTGCTTAAAGCATATAAATATATAGCAGCTCATTATTAAGACCTTATCAGATTTAATGTTATGAAGGGATTTTTTAAAAAGAGAATTACTTTTTATCCACTTATGTAATCTACCAATGCAGTGCATTAATAAAACATCTAGCACTTTCAGAAAAGGTTGATAATTAGTTGTCGGCACTTAACTACTAATGACAGCTGCAGAGGATATATTCTTAACTTATATTTTATTCAGGTACTAATGGTTAAAGTTAGAAGCATAATTAGCATACCAGGACATGATGATTCATGCTGTTATTGATTTTGTTGCAGCCAACTTTATGCTTCCATGCCAAAATTGTCATATTGATTATTTGTGGCTACTGGTATGCAACCCTTACATCAGATTTCTGTCTAGACAGTAACAACTTTTATAAAATATTTAGTAAGAGTGTCCATGACCCAGAAATTTTCTTGAAGCTTAGTTTTTCTTGCTTATTTTCATTTTAAAGACTGACAGCAACTGAAAATGCAGTGTGATTTTCTGATTTGGAGACCCTGAATAATCTTCTTCTGGAGGCTATATTTTTCTGAATGTTGTTTTAAATATGGAGTATATGTTGTGGAACTGAATAATTTAATATATTGTGTTTATTAATCATAAAGAGGGTGCAGGATACTGGGGGCTGCTAAGTACATTTCACATCATCAGAAATTCAGCTGGAACAAACCCACTTATCCAGACACCTTGAATATAAAGAATACATTTTTTCTAGTATAATATACTTGATCCATCAGTTAGCTCTGAGGAATTAGGAGCTAGATGGTTTTTCGTGTGGGAAATAGCCATGCAGAGGACACCAAAACCTGCCAAATTCTAAACAGGTTTTGCTTTCAGAAAAAAATTGCCTATCCATGTAGATTAATATAGTTGAGACCCACCACAGTCACCTTCTGGAAATGAGAGCTCAGAAGAGTAATCACATGCTCCCCTCCAGGCTCCTGGGATCGCCTAGTTCAAGTGTGATGCAGAGGGGCTCAGGCTAGAAGCATATAGAGAAAAGGATAAGGAGAGAAATGAACATCCTGAGATCTGAGGCAGCTGACTTGGCATCTAAAATAAGGGAATGTCAAGACTGTGGATATATCTTCTATGAATCTTCATTCTTTGATGTCATAGCTACAAATGCCTATGTGATGATACTTGGAATAGTTGAAACACGGAAAGGTTATTATCTGGGGGTCTAGTTTGCATAGGCTGTTGGACCCATATTTGTACTGAGTTCATATCCTTGAATTTCAGAGGAAGAAAACCCATATACAATGCAGGGAAGGACACCCAAGATGCTAACAGGAGCATATGGTATGCTCACATCCCACCCAGAAAAAACAAGCAATCAGGACCTAATGTGGCTTATGAACCACACCTGCCCTGACTGTTAGACATAGATGTTGGTCAAGGAACTGGTAAATAGTGCAAGGTTTCACTACGGTTAGGAAACAAATTATGCTATGTCTGGAATATGTGAGATTTTCTTCAATTACTTTAGGAGAAAAAAAGGCAAGGGCCATTATCAGGAGCAGAGAAAGGAGTGGTTAAGGGTTTCTTTGTTCATTCAAGGTAAACTGTGTCCAGGTAAGGCTTGTTACAAGAATGAAAGTAGTCATAAGGTAATGCTACATGTAGATTTAAAGTAAAGGAAAAAGTCTTCCAATCTCGTATCATCTAGGTATATATGAAATATTGCTAACACAGTGTTTGTAAGCACTTGTTACAGTTCAAAATACCAGCTGAATCAATAGCCACCAGTGTGGTCAGTATTTATAACCATCCGTGTGAATGTGACTTGCCTTGCATATGCTTTTTGGGAAGGTCTGACTGAATTAGTAACCTTATGTGCATGCAAACACACTCATTAGAAAGAACAAGCACATTTGCTACCCATTGTTCATCATCTGTCTTTCTCCTTTTTAAAAAGTTTTAATCATCCAATGAAGGCACAAACAGTGCTATGTGCCTAAGGAGACCAATCACACAAGTTAATGACCAACAAAAAGCTGAACTGAATGATATTCAAAGACCTCACAGATTGAAATATTTTCCATTATTTACTGAATACTTGCTATGACCACACAACATGTATAGTAACTGGTCCGTATTTTGTAATGCTTTATTGACAAAAAGAAAGGGTATAATTGCCAGTTTGGGGGTTTGGTTTGGGGGTTTGGTTTGGGTTTTTGTTTTTTTGTGGTTGGTTGGTTTTTTTTTTTTTTGGTTTGGGGTTTTTTTTTGTGAATAATTAAATGAGCTTTACAATTTAGACTGTAATCTTTCTAGGTCAAAAAGTTTTCCTCACATTGGAAACATATAGCCATTGTTAATACTAAATAAGTAATAATGGTAATCAGAGTACAAAGAGGAACAAAGTCAATTGCAAGAATGCAGGGAAACTTATTTTTACAACATTGTGTCTAGTTACAGAAAGATGAGTCCTCAGGGTGAAACATGAATGCTGAACCATAGGAGAGGGTCTGAAGTCACAAGTCATATTACTGAGATATTTGTAGATATACCACCAGATTTACACAGCAATCAGACCTAAAATAAAGAGAAAATGCTAAACATTTGAATTCTAGTTTATAGCCAAGTGGAGACATTTTATAAAGAAGCAATTTATTTTTTTTCAAGCAGATCTCTATCAAATTATCTTGCTGCAAACTGGAGACTTTCTGAGCTGATATTTGGTTTAGTTGCTACAGCCTTCATTATAGTATGCAAAAAATAGTCTGAGCAAAGGACTGAACTTCCCAATCCCACTAGAACTACTTTAAAATAGCATGATGGTGGGGAGTCGCCATTTATGTGTGTTGTTTTATGAAATCAAAATAAACTAGAACATTTTTGCTAGGAGTCAGTAACAAAGAAGGCTATGCTGAGAGTAGCTAGAGGATCCCCTATAAATTTAATCGATAAATCCACTTCAGTTTTCACTTGGAAACCTGGAAAAACTAAGTATCACTACTGGGCACTTATGAAAGTTAATGGTTTCTCCTCTTGTGAGCTCTCAGTCTGGAACAAAAACCTTATTGATGGAAAAGGAAAAGAAAATGGATGTGGGAAATAATAGCTAAGGATACCGACAAATAAAGGAGATTTATTAACAGCTGTGTAGTTTCTTGGGCAGTAGATATTTCCTTAGTATTCCCATCTGTTAGGGCAAAATAATAAAAGACCTTTCATGTGAAGTGGCTCAAAAAAATGAGGTTTTGATTTAGAATTTTTTTAAATCCAGTTTCCATTCCAATGAACCTGAATTCCGCCCCCTTTTTTTTTTTTTAATTTCTGTTAAATTTTAATTTCTAAGGAAGGTTACTTAAAAATGTTGAAGCATACATTTCCAAAATCAGATGAGTTTGCTTCATCCTTTAGGGATGCAGTGACATCTCAGCTATACCACTGTGGTATAGATGAGTTTAGATGCATAGCTGCAGTGGATCTGAGGACTCCTGGCTGATGGGGTCAGATGGGCTGCTCCAGAGCCACAAGATTACAGACGTTTCTTCAGGCTGAAAAAAATCCAGGTCCCTCAGCCTCTTATATGGCCCCAAACCACCGTTGTAGCTCTCCATTGGGCTCGTTCCAGTTTGATTTCTCCAGTTTGTACTGGGGAAGCCCAAGCTGGACATGATACTCCAGATGCAGCTTCACAAGCACAGAATAAGGGGCAATGATGACCTCCATTTACCTCCCCCAAACATCAGCGTAAAGCAGGACTTTATCTGAGCTGGCATAACTTTGTTGCTGCCTCCTGCAACTTAGCCTCTGGTGTGCAATTTAAGTCATTCCCAGACCCCTAGAGGTCTTCAAAATACAACAAAAGCACTGCTCATCCACTTATTGAATAATTATATCTATTTTAGACTACTAGTTTTTGCCTTCAGAATGCTTCAGGCTCTCTCTCCCTCTGTGATCTGTTCAAGACTAAGAAACCAACTTCTTTCCGCAACATCACTGAAGATCTAAATAAGCACTCCCCATGCTGCCCAACATACTCATATGATGGTGTGTTTTATGACTTCAGTTTACAAGAAATCTATCTTTTCTATTTTTTTTTTTTTCCAGGAAAGCTAGCAAATAATATATACTGAGATACTATTAATTATTTATCTTGCCTGTGGTAGCAGTATCCAAAATGAACAAACTAACAAAATTTTGACCCTCCTTCCAGAAAAGATAAACACTTAAAGTTGTTCATACAGCTTTTAGAGTGAAGAAACTTTCTGAAGATTATCCATCTAGGTAGCTATTATACCTGGATACATAACGTTTATGTGATTCTTTTTGCCCATATGATACCTGTCTAGAATAAGAGTGAGGGGGTTTTGATAACTTTTCAGTACATTGGATGAAAAAGAAGTATGACAGCAGAAAAAATCTGATAAATTAAATTTGACATGTTTTTTATCTATATAAAATGGATGCTGAACAGCTGGTAATTGCGAATATTTTAGCAGTCATTTTTGATGTGGAATATTGCTTCTGTGCTCAACATTAATGAGATGTGAGTTGTACTTCATCAAATTGACAGTTCTTAGGGTTTTTTGCTGAGCACATGATACATTTCTCAGAACAGTGGATAATGGATACACTTACCTGTGAAGAGAAGAAAAAATTCTTAGTTTCATTACTTGCTAGTGACTTACTTCGGTCATCCACTATGAAGCTGTGCAAACAAATATATGGGTACATATAAATAGAATAGATAGAAAAAGTATGGGTAAAAATAAATAGAAAAATCTATTCAAAGTAATACAAGACATGAACACTTTCTCTAAAGGAACAAGAAATAAAATATACATCTTAAAAAGAATGAGTAGACCTAGAAGCTATTAAAGAATTTAGGAACATTTACCTTTACTGAATTACTAGGTTTTCCTCTTCTGCAAAACCTTTTACTGCCGTATGTATTTTATTGAGTCTGAATTGTTATTGTTGAAAAAACAAGCCATGATGATACATGAAAGTAGCTGATGGCTCATAAGAAGTTTCGGAGAGAAGTCAGAGGGATTATTCAAATATTTAATGTTATTCACCCACGTAAGCAGGATGGATTAGTGCCTTTGATTGCACTGTGAAAGGAATATAAAGAAACTACAACTGTTCATACTCATGTCTAGGGAGATGATTATAAAGCCATCCACAGTTGCCTGGGTCAGACACATATGATTTTGACTAGTTCTGCATGAGGTCAGTGGGTGACCTATCATGTCTCAGCATTACAGTTCTTGGGCTTTTTAATGTTTTTTTTAATTGTGAGTCATGGTTGCATGCACACACACTAGCATATAAAATCAATCTTGCCATCCTTACCTGTACCAGGGGCCTAAGACTTTGAATTTCTTTTTCTGGTGGTGAGCCTGCAAAACAGTCTAGAATATCCCAATAGAAGCAATGGGAGAAAAGGCTAGGCATTTATAGATTGATTTATCAACACTGCTGGTGGAGACTGAAAAGGTAAACTTTCGATGATAATGTCATGCTCCTGACTTCCAAAAGTAAAAACATAATAATATGTAGGTATTCACATTCTACCAAATTAATTTGATGGGTAATGGTCACCGTAGGAAACTGGTAAATAACCAACTGCTAGGTTTGAGGTTCTGTGTTGCCAAACTCCAATGGAATGAACTGAAGGTATTTTGAAGAATTGACTTTGGTTTTCTAGACAAAGGAATTGTTGTACTTCTTTTCTCTCTGAACTTCATAAAATGTTACATAGAAAAGTGTTTGTTACAATGCAATTATTAGGAGCAGTGTAAATAAGAAAAAAATGTGTTAAAGGGATTCATCTGCTGAAAAAAAAAATTAAGAGATACTATAAAAATGCAGGGGACTCAGATATGCAAGAAAAACTGGATGTCCTTGAACACTGGAGTAAAAGAATTTAGATAAAATACAACAGTGAAAAACCCAAACATTCTTTTCTATTTTCTTTATTTTCTTTTTTTCTTTTTTTCTTTTTTTTTTTTCCTATGTCCTTGGTGGCATATCTGTTTTAAAAGATCTGTGTACATTACTTGATCACAGATCATGAGCTGAACTCAAATATTATCTGCCTTCTCCTTTAAGCTGCAGCCATACATGAGGGTAGCTTGTTCCCAAGGCATGCCACAGTGCAGTCCAGAAGTTAACTTTGGAAGCATACAATTTTACTACAAGTATCCAAATATGAAAAAAAGAAAACATTAAGTTAACATATATCAGGAAAATATTTCTGATTTAGATAAGGGACTGGTAGTGTTGTAGTGTTGATGATTCCAGATACCCAAGTTTAAAGGGCAGCTATTCAAAACAGTACAAGTATACAGAAAAATTATCTCAGGAATTTTAGCCTAAATAAAATCTGATCCTATTGTCCATATATGCATCAAGGAATTAAAAAGATGGTTAACAGAAGTGCTGGTACATATAAAAATCAGTTCATTCCAGAGAGATATTAGAAGAAGTTTCCTAAAAGTTATTACAGTCAGGTTTTGGATTAGCTTCCCGAGAGGAGTCTGAACATGTTACAAAATGGACGTCTGGCTGCTGGTGACAGCAGAGCATACTGCATTCTGTCATCCAGAAAATCCCTTCAGTTTTAGTCTTCTTCATTACAAAGATGTTTGCACGGAAAAAAGGAAACCATGTGTTACAGAATATGGAGAAAGAAAATACATTTGGTCTTGTTGGACTTATACTATTGGCTGATATGAGTTCTTGGTATAGTCACTCCAACTGTATCTTCTAAATTTTTTGTATTCAGTACTATAGGTCAGCAAGCACAGTCCTGTCATTCTGTAGTATCTATTCTTTTTTATCAAGAACATTTGGGAAAAAAAATCCTGGAAAAAAAATTCTTTATATGAAAAATAATAATAAGCAAAATTCTTTCTCAGTCATACAAATTTTAATTTATTTTTTCTCTGGAAAAATCCATAAATGCTATATAATAAAATAGGACTGGGAGGTCTTGTTATTTCAGGCAATAAACTTATTTACAGTAACACCACCATAAGACACTCCAAGATAATAGACAGGAAAAAATCCTGGAGCCTGAGTCATGCGACAGAATTGAAAAGTGCTGAAAGCGGAATAGTACCTTAGTAGCCATCAGGTCTGTGAATGAAACCACAACAACATAAGAACGTGATAGCTAGGTGAATGTAAGCTCTCAGGATCTCACTTCTGATTTAGGACCTAATAGCAATAAATGGAAAGCATATATGCTTTAAACTTGCTAACTAGCAGTCTAGGTTGATACAAATCTGAAATCTTTATACCTTACAAGACGTTCTCTCTCATCTGAAATAAAAACCAACCAACCAACCAAAAAACCCAAAACGATTGCTTTAATTATCTGGGTCTCAGTTTACTTTAGGTGAAATTTCTCTCCACCTTTTACATCTTCACAAAAGCGTTAAGGACAAGAAAAGGCACTGGACACCTTTCCTCATCTTTGATGAGGGTAACAATGAAAATGATTTGTTAATACCGCAACACTGAATTTAATTCCTAAGACTGAGAGCTTGCTTGCAAGGAACAGCGACACCATCTAAAAGTTTATTGCATTTTTAAATATGTTCTGATTAATGAACATAGTTCCACCCCATGAAGACCTGACTTAAATCTACCTATGGAGACAGATTTTAGTAAACCTCTACAGCAGTTGATGAGTGCAGGTAATTATTTTCCAAGTCTAATATCTCTTCAAGCATTACACTCATCGAACTCAGGTTCATTTTTTAAACTAATGGTAAAGCTATGAAGACTTTACAGGTTGCTGCTATAAATATAGAAGAGACAGTAAAAATTACAAATGCAATTTTAATTATTGTATCAATAGCTCTATTTTAACAAGGTTAATGAGCATAAATATTTGATTCTGCTCCTCAAATGAATGCAGCTAAATAAGTGGAAACAATAATTATTCTATTTCTGAACACTGTTTTGAAGGACCTCAGCAGGTTACACAACACAGTTGCAGACTGAAAGGTGAAATATGTTTTAATGAATCCCAAGAATATGCTGTAGCGTTACCTTGCTTACAATAAAATTTCTAAACCTGTGTTTTTTAAAACAAAATCACAAATCAGGCTTCCAAATTCATGAAATTTTTTAAAATGGATAAATATTGAGTGTTTTCATTGGTCTCTTGATGTGAGTTTGTAGCATGTATTTTGCTTACAGCTCAGCCACAAACTGTAATCATAAGCTTCAGACATATAATCTATTCAAACTGAAAATAAAATATTCCAGTAATCTGCAGATCTTTGTGGTGCAAGTTTTGATAAAAATGCCATATATTGTGAGATACATCATAAAATTAAGTCAAGTCATTTGGCAGTGCTGCACTGTTTGGGAATATTTTCATTTTAGGAGGCTGGCAGACTCCAGATAAGGCAGAGTTTGTGGTACCTCTTTGGCTTCATCACATTAACTTTGGAACTGTGCTGTAGGAAAACACTTTGTGGTTGTACAAGCAAATAAATAACTAATGATTTTAGTACTACCTGCATTTAGTATTTTATGAAGCAAAGATCAAAACTAGCAAAGTGGAAATATTTTCAAAGAGTATATTGTGAATTATAATGATGAGAACACCACCTAGACCATTGATTAAACATGACTGAAAGGTCTCTTTTAGGGATTTATCATTCTTATGAGATCAAAAGGGTCTTAAATAATTGTTAGATATGTAGAAATAATTTATTTTGTTTACTTACACACAAAAACTTACATAATTAATATATTTATCAGTACATGTGTTTCTCTTTCAGTATTTTTCTCTTTTTAAAGATAATTTCATTAGGAAGACAGAGAAGAGTCTCAGTTTCAAATAATGTAGTTTGCAATTGTATTCAGCACGATTAATTTGTCCAGTCACAATGTCCATGCTATTTAAAATCCATTGCGTGACTTTTGAAATTTCATCTTCGAAAATCTCAAACTTTTTTGCTGTTATGCTAGATAAATCTTAGAAATCTGAAACATTTAGCTGAAAATGTTACACTGTGTTCAGAATGACTGTGTGATCCCAACCCTACATAGTGCTGTGCTCCTCATATTTTGGCTGAAGTTAGTAAGAAATATAATACTCAAAATTTTGCCCTACAGGAAAATTATATACTTAACACATATATTACATAATGTCCCTCCGAAAAATATTAATCACTGCATCCTCTCTCTCTCTATATTTCTTATGTTTTTTTAACAGAAATGTCTCAGAGTTGCATCAATACACACAGAGAAAGAATGTCTCAGTCCTATAACCTACAACTTTGTGGATCCTGTTAGGAAGGCATGCATACAGTATCAAATTTTGTAAGGGTAGAAATGGAAGATGATTTCCAGAATTTTTAAAATTAATTTGATACGCTTATATTGTACACCCACCAACTTTTTTTTCTGGATACATTAGTCAGTGAAGCTGATGGCATTCTACATAATACCAAAACCTAGTAAATCAGCCCCTAGCTAGTCAGTAATTATGTATGACTAAACACATGAAAAAAGCAAATATATACAGGATTCTGAATACATTAGCACTCACCTTTCAATAGGGTCATAGCACCAACAAGGTACTGGTGTTTGGGTTACTTCTTATGGTCACATTGTCATTTCATAGATGTACTCTAAAAATATTATGGCAATAATTCGTATTGTATTCTAATTTATTTGTAGGTTAAAATAGACATCCTCAAACAGAATTTAATTCAGTCCTTTATTTTTTCCTCCGTGTGTTCTACTTTCCACATCTTTATGTCATAGCCAGTTATTTAAAAATGAAAGTTCACTATGTCATTTTGCCTGAGTCTATTAACTTGACTGCAATCCTGCCTGTTTTATCTGCAAAAACTTAGATCCTCCTCAGGGTTTCCAACCAGATGGACTACTGCTAGTATATCGAACTGCCAGCCAAGTGAGCTGATTTCTGATAGGCATAAATAGGGGGTTAGAAAGGATTTTTCAGATACAGAAACTAAACAAAGTCTTTTTAACAGTGCTGCTTTTCCCACTGATTGCCTTAAAAACTAGGAGTCCATTCTTTATTTTGTTTGGCAGATACATAAATAGAATACTATAAGAATATGCTTTATATTTTAAGTAGTCTCTTTAAAATGTAGATATTTCTCTGACTGCCTCCAAACTTTTTTTCTCTAATAAAATCTGAAAAATATGAAACATCATTTCCTTTGCTGTTGCAGTCTTAGCATCTGCATCATATTCCGCTCATCACCATCTTTTATGCCTCCCAGTTACTCATTTGTGAGGCTAGCTGGCCTAATTTTGAATGTGAGATAACAATTACTGTTCAAGAATGATCACTTGTTTTTTTTAAAGTTCCCTCAGAAATAAATATTATTAAAAGTTTCAGACAAAATTTTCTGTTATGATAAATAAACCTTTACTCTGATTTTCAGAGGATGGAAATTACATCCTTACAGGTTTTAGAATTTTGCCTTTGAAAAAGCAATGCTGATGTACTGCAGTGCTGAATTTTTTTTTTTTTTGTAGTAGAAGTTTAAGAAAGCATCACCATATTCTTAAACAGCTTAAATGATGGAAGTCAAATTATAGAGGAGATATGGAGAAGGGTAGACTTTTTTCTTAGCACATAACAGCATCTTTGAACACAATTACAGTTGAATATACGTATTTCAAGGCTTAGTAGTTTGACACTCAAATTAACAATATTGCTGTTTCTCTAAGAAGCACCACATTCTTTTTGTGCCTAGGCAGCTGAACAGGGACAGGAATCAATATCCAGAAGGGGCATATGCTAGTACATTCTCTTCAAGGCACGGTCTCAGGAGTAAAATGTGCTTGCTGATATACTGTTATTGGTTGGCCATATGTTCTGATTCTGTTTATGTAGAAATAGACATCCTGGATGTGCATTCACATCTGAAAGTTGCATTTCCACTTGCATGTAGCATATGCATTTTAGTCAACGTATATTCAGAGCATTTAGAATATTCTCATTCTGAAGCTGTACAAAGATCCAAACTCTAATTTGATTCCCAATATTTTTTTTTACTACTTTTCTATGCATAAGTATTTTATACTGATGAGCAAGACTGATGCTGAATCCAAAAATAATGAAAGTTAGTGTAAAATTGCTATCAATCAGATTTGATATGCTTTGCATTAAGTTGCAGAAGACCAACTGTAGCAGATTATGTGGAAGCAGGCTAAAATTTACTGAGAATTAGGTGAAT
The DNA here is from genome assembly GCF_947461875.1 of Haliaeetus albicilla. NCBI lineage: Eukaryota > Metazoa > Chordata > Aves > Accipitriformes > Accipitridae > Haliaeetus > Haliaeetus albicilla. The sequence goes on from NC_091485.1 coordinate 47,249,790, forward strand.
TACAAGATTGCTTGCCATGAACCACTGTCTTCATGAGTCATAACAGATTCATATAGGCGACCAACGATACTAACATAACTTAATAGGTAGGCAAGACTGATGGCACAGAATGCCAAATAAACTACAACATGCCAAAAATAGACAGGAAATTGCTATTTTGTAGAGTGGAGACAAATCCCTGTGGTAGGAGAGGCTGTCACAAAGATTGTGAATAGTATACTAAAGATTTGAGAGGGAAGTTTATGGTCAAGATAATGCCAAAGGTCTGTACTACAAATATAAATACGGAGCCTGAGTTAAGACAGCAAATGAAAAATGTTACAGATTTAATTGTTCTTAAAAAAACAAACAGTGCTTGGACTGAAGAGGTAAAATAAAGCCTTTACTCTACTTGATCAGATCAATCCCACTCAAGAATTGATGTAAGGGGTTCACTAAACTTTTTAAATGGATTTATCTGTGTATTTTACTTTTGTGAAAATGATCACAAGTAGCTAATGTTAAAATTAGACCTCATAGACCAAAAAAGTTATTTAAGTCGAGTCTTGTCTCAAGGGGTCAATTTCTGACACAAGTGAAGTTAGAATTTTTTTATTGATTTCCTTTGCAATATAGAAAGATGATAGGTAAATAATTCACTTACAAGTAAGTAATAGTAAGTACTTACAAGTAATTACTCTTCTATAGGACACATTCATGCAAGTTTATGGATTGCCACAGGTAAAAATTAAATTAAAAAAAAATAAAAAAAATTAAGAGACTGAGAGAAAGAGCCTAAAGAAAGTGCATGGAGTCATTGTTATGGGCAATTTTTTTCTGAGACAACAGTAGATGGTGCCTATAAATACTTTGTGTCTAGTGTTCCACTCACAGAGTTTGTAAGAGCCTAGGAAAAGAAGTAGAGGATATAAGCAAACAAGGAATTTTGGATACTTTAGAAGAACCTATACTTCTCTTTCTTAGCTAAGAAGAAAAGGAAAGAGTTATGACTGAGCTGAAGCAGGAATATATGTAAAAAAGTTAGCACCTAAGGAGATCTGTGGAGAGGTGAGCTAGGATGCAAAAACAAATGAGCTGAAGAAGATGCTGACCATAGGAAGAGACTAAACACATACAAAGTGAATAGATGAAAACTAAACAAGTCAATAGAGAAATTTACAAGAACAGAAGACTTTGGAGTATTTACGTTAAGGCTGTCAGAGAGCTAGCTGCTTTTTGGCTCTGTTTTTAATTTTTGTATATGTGCTTTTCCATATTAAATAGTAAATATTTAAGTATAGAATGATTGCAGCTCATGCAGATCCAAAATGTAAAAATAACATGACTGACAGAGGTAGATGGAGTCAAAATTAACAAATAGGGAACTTTACCACTGCAAATAGTAGGAAAAAAATCTCCATAGAATGGTAAAAAAACATAAAATCACAAAGACTGTAAAACTTATCTACAATAGGTTAGAAAGCAGTGAAGAAAATACAGCAGAGTACTGCTAAAACTGTTTTGGATGTTTTGTTTTCAGGTGTCCAAGTGGAGACACATTTATGACCTCTTAATAATAGTAAGCACTACATATCTCTGAGATCCTTTTAACACCTCTCTAGTTAGTTATTTGAAATTGGAGTCACTGTATTTTCCAAATACACTCGGACAGTCTTAGCTTGTATGTCTTAGCAAGCAAATTACCACTGGAATTCAAGGAAATGAGATAGCTGAAATAAATATTGCAATCTGAAGATTTATTCAGACAGTTTAAGACAAGAGGAAAATTTCCAACCTAAAAGTCTAAAAGACTGATAAATATCTACTAGGAGGAAATAGAGGGAGAATCCTTACTAAAAGCACTTCTTAATCCTACATCGCTTTGCCTGGCAATACGTATTTCAGGTCATCTATTTTAGCTATTGAACTAGTGCAGTCATTTCACAATACGACTTCTTTGGTTACAGATCAATCAAGAGAGACTCTTTTCCTTACTTCACAAAGTTCTTGAAGACAGCTTCAGCTATATCATCTCCTGAAGCAATATGCTTCTTCTCTCTTATTATTGGTAATAATGGAGGCAAAATAAGAACAGAAGAATGACCAACAAAATCACTGCCGTATCTGGCTTGAAGTGCCAGTTCTGCACAGGTTGAAATCTGAGCCTGGCTAAAACTACCCATGTGTGCAAAATCTGTCTAGCAGGGTGCTAAATGACTTTCCTCTTGTCTCCAAAGCAGAGATTCTTTTCAAATTAATCACGTAAATGTGCTACGCTCTGAATTAGCTCGATATACCACCAAACCAATTCCACGTCCAACATTTTCTGAGTGAGAAAGCTCCCAGTGACGCCCCAAGGAACAGTAATGTGCTCAGAGCGCAGCTGAGGCACACAGGTTGTATACAACAGATGGTAACAAGCATGTGTTTTAGGCAGAGCTGCATGACATTTACTCTAGAAGTGTTCCTTTTTCTTAATATCTTTTCTTGGTGTTTTCACTACACTGTCAATCCTCATTCAAAAGCTGGGGAGTGTTTGCTTCAGACAGGAAGCCTGGGAAGGAGCCTTTGGCAATAGCCACTTGTTCCTCTCCCAGCTGGGCATGAAGACACTGCAGAGGCCTTTCCGTGAATCGTAGTTTGGAAATTGTCACTTCTTATTTCTCGCTAATGGGACATTAGCTGACAATAAGAAAGCTCTATAGAAAGTTGCAGGAAAAATTATCTACCAAATTCTGCGCATGGAATTGCTTTGTTACTTGCCCATTAGAAACACTTCTAAGTGAGCTATCTTAGCTCAGGCCCCTATGTAAGCCTTCCCACTGCATAGAATAAGAAACCATTACTTTCTGAAAACATCACTGCCTTTATGAGATTTATCAGGAGATGAAGGTAAAGGACATCCCATTCAACATCCCAGCCAGCTCTTTGCTGCTTGTAAGCACCAGGTACCTCTGCAGTGTCAGGTACAAATGAGCTATTTAGCAATCATGTCATACCTGCACTTACAGCACTCTGAGTGTGCAGCAGATATGCTAATGTGAACGTAGCCTCTCCTGCTTTATGTTGATGCATACCTGCTTTCTGTACATACTCAGGGGATTTTAGATTTGATTTGGGGGGAAGATTTCCTTTTAAGGATGGAAATTGTGATGAAAGTCGGGAAAACTTGAGAACAACTGTAGTGAGCAGAGCATGGTCACATCAATGCTTGACCTTCCAGGAAGTCATCTTGCAGTGCATTTTCATTGTTGCATGCGTGTTTCTTGCCAACATTTCACAAAAACGTTTCTGTCTGAAACGGCTCCCTAGTGGGGAGATATATCAAGCTCCATTAAAAAGGAAGCCAGCTGTACTGTTTATAGGTGTATTAGATTTTTCTGATTATGAATAAAGTTTTATACGGTAGATGGGAGAACTTGGTCTTTCGTAACATAGATATTCCTGAAAGTTGTCATTGTCAGGGACTTTAAAGCAAGGGGTTTGCAATTTGTAGAACTTTTTTCTTCAAGCTTCAGATCTTTCATTCATGTTATTTCATACTCCTTAGGTTTCACAACTAAAAAAAACCAAAAAAACCTCCTCCTCTGGAGAATTGGAAACAATAGAGGAGGAACTTAAAATCCAGTGCCAAAACAAAACAATAAAAAAGAACCCTTTCTGAAATTTAAATACCTTGCAAGCAAGGGCATGGTCACTGAATACTGATCAATTTGCTGTGAGCACAGACATAAGCTCATTCCTCTAACTCTGTGCCATTCAAGAATTCAGAGAACAATCGAGCCTCTTCTCTCCCACACTTTCCCCAACCTTCAATCTGTGCCACAGCCAGGAGTGGCCTGAGTGGGACAGAGAGGCCTGGGGCGCACGAGCTGACACACATCCAGCCCCATCTCTGCAGGCTTCTCAGGCTACCGCTCTCTTGCTTTTCCAAGCAAGGAAGAAAAGAAGAAAAGGCAGCTCACTAAGGCCTTTGCAATTTTTTCCTCAGAAGAAAGTTTCCATTTTCAAACAAAACCTTCAATTGAAACAGTCTGTAGGAACCCAGAAGTTTTATACATCTTCAAGGACTAACTTCTTTCTCCAGTGAAAACTTTCCTTCCTTACTAAGCTCATTCAGGATTAAACAAAGCACTGTCCCAGATGAATCTGATAAGCAATCAGAACTGGCTAATGCCACAAATACCTTATTACAATCTAATACTGCCTTTTTTTCTTTTTCTTTTTCTTCCTTTGAGAAGTAGGTAATTGTCACCGGGATTTGGGCTGAAAAAAGGTTTCTTTTATCCTTCCTGTGAGTGTGGAAAGATGGTAGAAAAATTAGATGTTTAGTACTAAAAAGCTGATACTGTGGTTAACTTTTTGCAGAACCAAGGTGGGAGGAATTGGTGCTACAGCTTAAGTCCTGAGGACCGTGTCCGTTGGAGAATTTTTTTCTGTACAAACCCTCTAAGCTGAGGTCAGTCCCTTATTCCCGTTAGTTGGCTTATTTGTTTTCCTGTCTCACCCAGAGGTTTGTTGGTTTTTTTTAATGATTAATGGATGTTCCGTGCTTAAATAGTTCTTACATTAACTTAATTTAGTCAGTATTTCCTATTTTTCCTTGTTCTATACAAAAATGAGAACCTCTGCAGTCCCAATGACTGTATTAGTATGTCAAGTAGGAAAATATCCTCTTTGTCATCTCCACACACACAACTTTTCTTTTTTTTTTTTTTTCATCTCAGGTTGTTTAACCTTGCTTAAATCATGACAGCAATTGAGGTTAATTTAAATGAACTGCATACTCCTATAAATTAGTAAATAAGACAGTCAATTAACCAAATTAAATCTTATTGGAAATTGGCTGCTGCCATCTGGAAATTTTTTATTAGACTTTATAGTTGGCATGACCTTTAGAGTGGAGCTAGCAGGATTTTTTATTTCTCTAAGAAATGCTTGACTTAGAAGAATGAAGTATTTGTAAAGCATTTTTAATATTCCTGCACTTGCTGGATAACTATAGTGGGGTATAATATATTCCTGTCAGTGAAGAGGCAGTTGAATAGGTATGGAGTTTCTTACTGCAAAATCTGAATTACATGTCTATGTGCTGGAATCTGTTACTCTGTGGTTGGTTTTTTTCTCTATTATATTATACAGTCTTCTAATACACTGTGGAATCTATCATAGTAAGATTGGCCTTTATCTGTCAACCTCTAAGCTGCTTAACTTTTAAAATTCCTAGGTTTGTTTTACCTTTAAAACTTACAGGGAAATCAGAGGCATGCTTATATTGAATAGTGATGTTTTAAGGTATTATTTCAGTGGTATCCAAGCCATCATCTCTACGGGCAGCTTGGAAGTGTGCTGTCTGGACACAGTGTTGTGTATATGTGTATGTTTTCCCTCGCCCTGGGAAAACAGCAAGGTGAGGCAGTTCTAGGGGGTAGCTTGTTCAGTGCTACCTTGGAGGTCGTTGCACCCTGTTTTGCATGGTATAATTTCAGGACAGATAAAGCGTCTATGTTACTGCATAAAGTTGCCCTTACCTTTAGTTGGTGGGAGCTTTTGTAGTTTGCTGACCTCATTCAGGATGTTTAACCTGCAGCCAATATAGGTGTGTAGACACCAACTTATACTGAGGTTATGCGTCCTTCTTCTGGTAGCCCTGTTTCCTCAGGGACTTTAGCAGCAAGTGATAGACTGCCCAGGTAGGTTGCCCAGAAAGGTTGTGGAGTCTCCATCCTTGGAGATATTCAAAAGCCAACTAGACATGGTCCTGGGCAACTGACTCTAGTTGGCCCTGAGTGAGCAGTGGGGGACGTGGATGAGATGATCTTAAGAGGTTACTTTCAGCCTCAGACATTCTGTGATTCTGTGATTGAATAACCCACGCTCATGGACACTGCAGCTCCTTATTAGTTGTCTCAAACTGCTTTCTCTATTGTAACATAGGGTCACATTCTTCAACATGATCAGGTAACAGACCCTCTCAAAGAAAGCAATGATAAGAAATAGTTGCCAAACTCCTGAGTTGTTGACCTAAGCCTTGGCCTTTTGCCTGGCTCTGAGAAGCCCCTGGGATAAAATGATTTGCTTCAAGTCATAAACTGCTTTTGCCTCTGTCAAGAAACGTGCTACATGACGCATGACTAATACGCAGTAAAGCTGTCACTGTACTACACCCATATGCATGAACAGACGGGCTGTGGCGCCCAGATGCCACAGAACCGGTTGTACGGCTGGGAAGTTCCCTTAGCTGGGGGAAGAGTTCTGTTTTTTCAAGCTGAAGAGAGCACCAGAGCTATACAAACACAAGTAAGATTTCTTTTTTTTTTTTCCCAGACATCAACTGGAACCAGTTTAGGAAGAGAAGGGATTTGAAAAAAAAGGGCATTATTGTGACATGGGTAACAAAAGCTTCATATGCATACAGATGCTGCATACAGAGGTGCTATCGAAGCACAGAATGTTTCACCACACTTATGGGTCTAGCCCTACACGGTTAATGAATGTGCTTGCTTTATACTGTATTTTCAGTGATGTCCTATGTGTGGGTATTGCTCTAAAATGGGGTTTAGACTCTGTGCTGTGCTCACTTCCCTGAAATAATTACCACAGATAAGCATTGCTTAGTGTAAGATCTCCAGCTTTTCATATTTAGGGAACTTGCTTGAACAAATCATGGACAGTTCAATAATTATTTTGAATGCATTAAATTACTGGGGAACTAAAAGGCTGGGTTGAGCAAAATCTTGCTAATGACTGAGGTCCAGAGTGTAAAGGCCTCTAAGCTGTCTTCCCTAACTGGGTCTTGACAATTTGGCAGCTGACAACAGGTAGAATTCATGCCACAGTCCCTGGAAATGTACCTGCTACCAGAGTTATGTCCTGGGGGATTTTTATGTGATGCTGATAGAAGAGAAGATCTCCACTGTAGAAAAATTTTACACCCTCCTGAGGGGCAGCAAGTGGCTGAATGAGCAGGGAGAGAATATCTCCTTCAAGGCTTTCGCATGATCTCTTCCACAAGGAAACAAGGGGAAGCTGGAACAGCTCTGATCCTTAAGTGTACCTATCTTTCCTCAATTCCACAGGGTTGTCAGTATATTGCAAGAGAAACTGGGGTCTGGAGGCACTTACAGTGCTGAGGTGTCCTAACTGTATTCCTTCTTAGAGAGGAAAAACTCAGACATCTGCTGAGACTTCAGAGATCAGATTTTTCTTAGTCTTTTTTAATTGAGAGGCTGAGTATCTAGAGATCCTTGAAGAATGAAATAATAGGGAAACAAAGCTGGCTATGGCAGTGGAAAGGTTTGTTTGCAATGAGGTAGGGATCCATTTCACTGCATGCATTAGGTAATATGAAAGCATAATATTGAGTGCCTGCTCCATTCCTTCAGGTAGACCCTTGGGACTCATGTTTTTGGGGGATGACTAAAAGCTAGCTTGCCCTGCCTCAATCAGAAGGCAGAGTGAGGTGCTGAGATGCTATAGTTAGTATGTACTGTGCTGTTTCCACACTTCTGATATTACTTTGTAAACCAGTTTTCCAATGCACTGTTCCACAACATAATTGTGTGTTTATTCTAAAAGGTAGGGTGATATTTTATTTCTAGCTGTTTTCACAACAAAGCCTTTATTTCATTAACTTTCTTCAGAATGCCTTCTAGGTAATAATTTTTATTTGTGATAAGTAGCAGAGAAAAGATTTTTGAATTCTGCTAAACCACTGAAAATAATGATTGGAAATGTCAATAATTTATACCACTTTCTTGCAAGTGTCTCCAGTATAAACATGAAAACTAGGTATTAATCTTGTGCTCTAGCACACTGGACAAAACTGTTAGCTGATCTGTCTTGCAAAGGTATGCTTAAATACATAAAACTAGGCTACATTAAGGGTAGTGTGAAAGTACACTTATTGTGGTTATAAGAAAACACAATGTATATCTGAAATGTGCATCAAAAGCTTATAAATTCTTAATGTCATTACCTCTGTCCAGAGATTCTGATTTCTCTTGGTCTCAAACTCTAGCATTTGTTTGCCTCTAATTGTAACAGTATTTCTGCTTGCTTCAGAATTTTGCCTAATTACCTGATTTGCTAGATCTGTGGAACTGAATATATTTTTACATCTACCTCCATGCCTGGGAGCATGAGAAAGCAGTAAATAGATAAGCTGTCTCTTCAGCTGCACTGGTGCTTTGCAGTCCCTATGATGCTGTATCAGAGCTCCAGAATATTAAATTGCCAAACAGTCATTAAGTCCTAAAAACTGGATCTACTAATAGGGTATATTAAATATTTGACTTAAATTGAAGCCATATGAGCTGTCTTTGTCCTTGCCTTTGTTACCAAATTTAACTAATATTAAATTTTAATGTATTTCTCTAAAAATATGTGCATAATAAAGGCAAGGGAGTTTGGGAAACCTTACTATGTATTAAGCACAGGTAGTTTGTTTACTGCTAAACTAAACTGTTCCTTGCAACTGGAATTGAGCTTCTCAGGTATCTTTGTGCTGTTCAGCAGCCTTAAAGTAACATAAGGCTATTCTTCAAGGAAAAATTGTATGAAGTCACTCAGATTTTTAACCTCTTTTACTATAAAATGCCAAGCTTATGAATATTTCTTTGTCTGAAAACATTCAGTGGTACATTACTAATGACAAAGTTTGGCTGGTTTCCTTTTTTCTATAGATATCCATCATAATGTTGCAGTTCCTCTGTTGAAAATAGTTCAATGTGAAAACAAAAATAAAAGAATTGACTGGTGTTTTCTTTTTCTTGTCAGCACTGCGGAAACCAATATATTGGAATAGTGATAGGAGGAGTTTGAATGTGAGACATGGGCTCTTCGGCTTTTCGAAAGGAAACCCTCCTACTGCTTTCTATAGGAGGCAGTTCTTGACCCTTCTTTTCCTATAGAGCTGTGACTCCTTCCCTTTGGCCAAGGAAGAGATTATAAACAATTTTGCATCCTAATTTAGTTATCACCAAAAGATGATACTATGTAGCTCATAAGGTTTCTGTAAGGTTTTTATTATTATTATGCTATAGCAAAGAGGGAGAAAGCCTTCCAAAAAAGGGACAGAAATTGCCATCTTCTGTGTGTGATGTGGAAATTCATAGGAGACTCAAATTCTCTTCCCATTAGGCAGTGAAGTAATTGCTCAGTGGCTCTTTTTACTCCCTAAAATTAAACTTTGTTTGCTTTGACTTCTGAAAAATCAGGGGAGGAGAAAAACAACCTGTCAATGTTGAATGTATCTTTTTGGCAAAAGATCTGAAAATGAGAGGTTGAGGTCTTCTGTGAAAGTGATTGGGAAACCAAGCCAGTTTCACTAGTAATTATACTCACAGATCTATAGAAGGCCAAGTGATACTGGGAAAAAATATGGGAATTATTAGTTTTCTCCTGTGTTCATGTGGACCTTTATTCTAGCAAATGTAGTTACGTTATTTAGCTTCTCTGTATTTCATGGTGTTTCAGAACAGCTTGTTCACTATACAGAATGCTTTCTTACTAAGAAAAATTCTTTCTTTCTTATTTAGCTATTAGCTAAATTAAATAGAAAGTAAGTTATTGAAGGTAGATAGAAAAAATCTTAAAAACATTTTAGATACTAAAAAGGACAAATACAATTTTTTAAAGCTACATTATTATCAATTAGTAGTCTTCAAGAGACTATTCTAACATTTCTTGCAGGAATATGAATTGCCAATGTCCAGTTTGAAATAAGTGAGGGTTAAAATGCTATGAATGGCACTTTAAGTATAGGGTGAAACAATCAGTTGTTTAGACCATTCTTTATTTTTAATTTTCTCAAAAACTTTGTATTTTTATGCCTGTATTATCTCAGCACAGCTTTTTCTGTGAGGTCTTATCTGACTGAAGTTGTATGGAGTGGAACATGCATGTTTCAATAAGTAACCTTTGTGGCATATTTATTTCTCAGTGTGGTACATAGCAAGTTTTGATTTCTCCATGTATTGTAATTTGTTTGTCATAAACTTCATGAAACATCAAGGGAGACTATTGCAGCTGACAGAAACGGGTGCTGCACCACTGATTTAAATGGATTTTTGCCTGCCTACATCCATCATAGATTTGGTTGTCTTCCAAAATATTTGTTCTGTCAGAAATGACAATTTCAGCCTGTTCCACTGGTAATATTGCTAGAATTAATGGTGGTATTATGCAGTGAAATGTAACTGGCCAGATTCTGCCAATTGGTTTTCTTATTAGGCAACCTTATTTTTGCTTATATTGCAATGCTTCTATTTTATGAAAAATGCAGGGGTTTTGAATTTAATTCCTGTGCAGAAAAAAAACCCAACCTTTTCTGTTTTGATGGTCTTACCCAACAGTCATTACTGTGTTGATATGCATAGAGACTGCTGCTGCAAACAACGCTTTGCTAGCCAGTCATTCTGACAATATTGCTTTCCCTTTGCTGCATCAGAAGTTAAATTGTCTCTGCTTTCAAGGCCCTTCACAATATCACTCCTCCCTGCTTATTTCCCGCTCGGTGTCAAATGCCTCACTCCTGCTCCCAGACGACTCCTGATGTCAGCATCTTCCCTGCTTCCCGCTCTGTGTTTCAGCAAACCTTCCTTTCGCTTCCACCGCCCCTCATGCTTGGGAAGAGATTTTTGTAAATGCCTGTTGGGCTACTTCATTATCCCCTTCAAATCCCTCCTTAGCTTCCCTTTGCTGGGATGCCTGCAGGGATCGTGCCGACAGTTAGCCTGGTGATGTGTTATGACGACTGCCAATATGGTCCCACAGTTTCCGTGTGCTCCCCTGTCTGCATCCATCTGTTCTCTCTCCTCTTGCACTCGGGGTATGCTTATGCGCCTGTCACTGTCGCTGAGGGGATGACAGGAGAACTGAAGTAACGTCAGATGAGCTACCGAGGACACAAGCAGCCGGGAGCTCAGGGTGGACCGACCTCACCTGGTCCCGAGGCGCAGCACAGCTCTAGCCCTGGCCCCAGGGCGAGGCGCTCCTCAGCCGCTGTCCTTCCTCAGGGTGTACACAGGGATCCTGCCCTATGGTCAGCATCCTGTTCTGAACTTTGCTCTCATCCAGCTTTAAAAATCTAACTTGCAGGAGACAATCATCTGAGGTTTAGTGAGTGGTGGAGAAAACAGAAGGCAATATACTGGCTTTTATCACTAAATTGCTGCTGAATTTCTGATAGATCAGATAGAGGTACACAAAGTGAAAAGGATGTGCAACTCCAATACATATCAAATAGAAATCAGAAGTTTTCAAGTCCAAGCTAGCAATAGTGACTAAAGTCTGCAAAGAAAAGATTCCATGTGTTGGTGCTGACAAGTAAATTTCCATTAAATGATAATTTCACATCAAAAGATAATTTCACAAAATCAGCAACACTTCAACATAACCAAATTGTTGATGTTTTAAAAAGTTGTGCACAAATACAAATAGAACAAATAATAAATAGATGATACAAACACCAAGTTCTACATCATCGAAGATATTTTAATACTCACTGTACTGGGCAGCAAGTCTTTGGCTGTGATCTGGGCATGATCGAGCTTGCTTTGGGAGCCTCTACTACAGTAGTACTTATTGTCTAATACTTTCAGATTATAAAGTAATCCTGTGCATTCTTAGAAGTTAGGTGTTCAGGTATCTTTACCTGTGCTTAGGAGCCCTAAACAGCTATTTAATATAAGTAAAGTGTGGATTTATTTTGAAGATTTGAGGAATAGATACCCTAAAACCAAAGAGCTTATATGACTCTCCCTAATCGCATAAGCATTGGATAAACACTGTTTAGAGAATTTCACTTTAGGAGGGTTGGGTTCAAGGCTTTCTGTGGATTTAGCTGGATTACATTTTGTTCAAAAGGTTTTGGATGTATTGTGAAATGTTTATTTTACTGATTTTTCTAGAAAAGAAATATTTTTATTTGAAAAATGTGTTTGACCTTCAGAGTAATTTCACCTTATATCTGCCAATGTGTTTTTATAGAACTTTTTGTATATATGGAACCAAAAATAATTTCTAGTTTTGTAGACAGATAGCTTTGTAGTTTTCTGGAGAAAGTAAATTACTATCCATGACTAGCTTTAGCAAAACTAACAAACAAAACCAACCAACCAAAACTCCCCAAAACACCCCACTCCCCAAATTTAATACTTGAGGATAACTGAGTATCCTTGGCCTTCTCTTAGGAGGATCAGGATACTTCTTTCCTCTTGAGTAATTCTGAAGTTCTGTGATGCTTGTATGACTTTCTTGATTAGGAAGGGAGAGAAGTTACAATCAAGTACTGCTTCAAATGAGAGCTAGGCAATAGATAAATTATCCTCTAGAAAGATTATGAAATATCTAGACAACTGAAGTGTTACATAAATTCAATATGTAACCCTTATTCTTGGCAAGAATCGTTAGAGGAATCTATTTTAAGATCATTAGTCTGAAATCTGGATGTAACTGATACTGGTGTTATTACCAATTAGTAACTTGTGACATATGGTGGTAGCATCATTAGAGATAATAATAGGTAAGGCACTTCTACAGTGCTAACTTCTAACTCAAGTGGACCAAGAAATTGTTCCTATCAAAGTCAAGCATTCTGCTTAGGAGCATAAAAAACAGTGAAGTGAAGGGATATGGGCCTTTGTCTTAATCTGACAGCAATATTGTCATTACTGATGTATTGGCTTCCACACTAGCTTTTTTAGATAAAGTTTTAGAAAAGTGACTATAGTTGGTACTGCAAAACTTCAAGTTGTTCAAATAAAAGCAAGTTTTGAATGCCTTCTCCAGTATTTTTCAGTGGGACATGGATGTTTGTCTTATTAGTTGCAGGGCTTTTGGGGAAAAGTAATGTATTAGGTGGAAGAATAGGACACTAGTAACAAGAGAGAGAGCTGAATACATCTGACTACATACATAAGTACTTTCCAGGAATGCTTATTAAATATGAATTATTGCTGGAGTTAAATTAAACACATAAGTCACTGAAGTTGGGAGTCTGAAATGGGGAAGTCTTTCTAAACTTGAGGCAGTGAAAGGGGCAGTATCAGTACAGAAGATGTAGTGACTTGTTGTAAAAAGACTTTTTTCTCAGGTGGTCCCTGCTTGCCCATCCCTCAGTCCCTATCTCAGAAAAAGTATAACCAAGAAGTTATTTTTCAAGGGATAACACAAGTCAGTGCTTAGCCGACTTCATAGTCACATTGGGAATACTTACTTACACATGTCAACTCATCTCCTCTGCAGTTTAATTAGTCAACGTAGACTTCCACAGTTCATAATAGTACCCTTTAACACCTACTTTACTATGTAGTCTCACTCTTTTTTTAATTAAGTGTTTTCCCCCAACAAGTACATAAATAACCTGGATATAATATTCCACCAGATTTTGTTTCTGGGTAGTGTATAGAAATAACACTAACATCTCCATCTATCTTGTGCTATTACATGATGATTTAAAAATGAATTTTGGGGATATAAGACACATGTAAACGTGGAAACAGAAAACTAAAAGCAAGGTTCTTAAAATCTGTTATTGCTTTTGGTTTGCTTTTAAACAAAAGGGGTTTTCTGGAGAAAAGTAGTTACACATAACCTTCAGCAAAAGGGCCAATTCTTATTTGAAGTCAAGTAGTCCTATAAATTTCTCTACTTTTTCCTGTTACTTACCAACAACCTCCAGAAGTAGTTCATAACTAGTCATCATAAAATCCAAACATTAAATATACTTACATTCCCATTGAGGTTTTTCTTTTTTACTTATAAGCAAACAGTATAATTACCTCTTACAAGAAGCACTTGATTTTAAAGGCCTGATCCAAGACCTATTGCTAACGTGAGTCTTTCAATTGATGTCTGTCAAATCTCAGATGGTCTTGCACATTTATTTAATATGAGAGGTTACCTATCTTTTTTTGATAACTTAGTCATGCTAAGGACCTAAATATATACCACTGATATGGTTTTCAGTACAATATTTACTGGCATAATACAGACTGTATTACTTTAATACTGAAAAATATCATCTATATTGTCTGCATGGAAAAGCAGGCTGCACAACATTTCTAAATCTCTAGATTCAGTTATGCTATGTTATAATGCTGTTTCTGGGGAAATACATGCCTAGAAAAACATGATTTGAAGGGAACCTAAGAGACTTCAAGATGATCATGGCAGGAAAGAATATCCACTTTCTCCATTAATTACTTCAAATGGCCATTGTGGCTTCCTGGAAAGCTTTCTTGTGAGTGGAGCAGTTTCAGTCACTTAAAACAAGGGAACATGGTGAGTTTTTAGAAGGGGCACATCTCAAAAGTAGCGTGGGGGAGAAATGGCCTGCTGCTGCATTCAGAGGTGGCTCTGACCATGTGTAGCTCAGGGCAGCCAGAAAGCATTATGGTCTCTTAGGACTGACAGCCATCCCCTAAAGCTCCACATCTTTGAACATGTCTTCAGCTGATGCAGGATTTGGCACAGTGACGTTGGCTATAGATTTGCCCCTAACATTGCTGACCTGCCAAACCCCCACGTAACTACTGTTTATTCTCTGCTGACACTTGTCGTTCTCATGAATATTTTTGTTAACTCCTCTGCCTCCTTCTGCTTTTGTTAGACTGAGGATGGTACCTTAAATGTTGTTAACTGCTATAAATAACTTAAACTTTTTGTTTTACTGCATAAAGAACCCTTTATAGATGATACCAACAGATAATCAAGTAGCCTTACCAAAATTAGTATAATTTTTACTGTATACTTTGGACCGCATACCTAGGAATCTTTTAGCATTGGGGTTCCCAACAGAATACCTTCCACTGTTTCTGGCCCATGTTGATGATTTCCGCCAGGTAACCTTTCGTTGTACAAGATGACTATGTATTCAGAATGTATTCAGGAGTGTGAATAGTAAAGCAATTCAGTAATCATGAAAAACCTTTCACTTAGAGAAAGAATGCTGTGGTCTTGCCTCTGGTCTTACTGTGGTCTTGCCACTAAGAACTTAAGAAGGTCTTCAAAACTGTAGCTGAAAATCAGTAACAGTTTGATAATAACTTGCCATACTTTTCTTCAGAACATTAAGATTTTAAAAGTAAAACTTGGTTCTAAAACAGATTTTTTTGAGTAAAGAGTAGATCAAAGGAGTGATAAAAAAAGACTTGATATACTTGAAGGGAAAAGGTACAATATGTGTAATGCTTGTTGTTCTGCCTGCCTGGACAACAGCTTTGCCATGATTGTAACTGGAGAGAAGACGCTTCAGTGTTGCAAAGTTAAGGTCTGGACAGTCCTGGTCTGGAGTTGTAGAATCAAGGAGGGAACATAGAAAGTTTACTTGCCATAAGGTTTTTTTTCCAAAAGACATCATAATAAACCAGTGATTGACAGAGGGGACGAATTTTTCCTTCACCTCCTTTCTCCTTCCTTACTCCAAGTTCCACATCACAAACACGGGTCTATGTTTGTATCCCAAAATACAAACTACCTGGACACGCAGCAAAGGCCATCCAAATCCCGTAATAATTTGGATGGTCTGATCTTGCTATACCATGGTAGGTTGAAGGAAGAATCTGTGGCTTGGCCCACCATACACATCTTTGAATCATCATCTTTGCATACCCTAAATACAAGACCCCCGATTCTATAGAGATTACCAAAGTTTAAGTCTTTGGGGCCAAAGCAGTTACTGTAACTGTCTAATTTAAAAGCCTTGAACCCAATCTGGAACAACAAAATAGAGTTTCTGATATAAAAGAATGACATTTCAAGATAGAATTCCCAGTTATTGTGGTTTGGGGTTTTTCAGTGGGGTTTTTTTGGCTGGGAGTGGGGGTTGGTAAAGCTTGTTTTAGAGAACGTGTGATCAACAACAACTAATTGAATGCACACAGAGCTGGCTCATATGAGTAGTCTATCTGGAGCTGACAAAACAGTCTTCGGTAGTAAAATCTACATGTATGGAGAATGTCTCTAAAATGTGGAGAAAATATATTTTGAAATTATTCATCAAAAAATAAATGTTTATTTTTAAGGAAACTTTTTCCAAGAAAAAAAGGAATATTTTAGGGTTTTGTGCCTAACTAGACAACACAGCAGAAACTGTTCATGAGATGTCAGTGGAGAAAACTAGTTCCTACAGCTTGTCTTAATGGACTGTTACTGCAGCAGTTTTCTGCAAAAGTCTGATCATTGCTGATTCAAAAGTCTTAATTATAACAAAGTCTTAATCTTTTTATTGCAATTTTTAAAAGACTTGATGTAGATTGACAGCTTACAAACTTGAACTGACAGTTTCTGTAACACTTTCAGCACCACTGTGAATAAGATGCAGGTTCTGTTCCCATTAGATATTTCCATAGAAGTGCCTGTGTCTTTCATTAGGGAGGAGTTCAGTTCTGCACGATGTCATTGATGAAAATGGAATTTGTTTTAATAAAGCTCTGTCTTAAATATTAACAGATAAGGGCTCTTGTGTTTCTATCATGTTAGGCTGTTGTCCAAAGGAAATCCCTGCTTCTCTTTCCAGCTCTTATGAAATTTTTTTTCCTTCATAAATGATACATTATTCAATAAATTACAATAAAATTCTAATAGCAGAACTTCAAACAGAAGGATAGAGAGATTCACTTCTCTCCTAAAAATTTATCCATAATTTACTGAAGGTGTTGTACCTAGCCTCTCCTCACTCTGATTCATAAATTGTTTAAGAATACAAAATCTAGCATCAACAGAATAAGCTAAAGCTTGTGATACTTTGACTGTTATGTCATGTCCTATTTTATCTTCAAATTCTTTTATTTCTCCAAATTCAAGGAAATGTAGATACCTCAATTTTCAACGTCTCACTTATTTGGCTTATTGTAATTTTAGATCTCTTCAGATAGCTTTTATGTGATTACAACAGAACTTGTAAGATTTTCACATTAAGCTTTGAGACGATTGTGTAAGAGGTGCATTAAACAGTTACAAAGTGGTGTGACCTTACTGCAATGTGAGTGAAATAGGCTTTTCTGATGGGTCCCTTCCCTTGTTGCTTCTGCTTCAGGGATGACATTTTGCATAATACAGCTCTGGAACTGAGTACTCTACTGCTTTCAAATGATGAGGAAAAGATAATGTATTGTAGTTGGAATAAACAAATTCACCTGAAGAAGCTATTCTTTCATCATGTGCCAGCTAAACTGAAATTGAAAGTATATAAGATGAAGCTTTCATGTGCCACCACATGCATACACGTGTGCATACACATGCATATACATACATCATAGATATTTTTCAGCTGTAAAATATCATCACTCACTCCACTGGAAATACAAAGTTATAAGTGTTGCAATCAGCTCAGAGAGCAGGGTCAGCACTCAAATCCTTTCGGAGAGCACTGAAATTTTCCCAGAACACTATCCTTACTTCCCTATCAGTGGTATAGATGTATATAAAACTTACTATGTGGGCATTTCCAGTCTTTCATTTAGTTAAAAAAAATACTATTTTTGTCTGTGTAACAAAGGCAGAAGCACTAGACCTGTACTACATTTTAGGTGGAATTTCTGAAAACCTTTTTAATATTTTGTAGTTACTTCAACAATGCAAAATCTATTTTCAAAAGGTTTATTTAAAGCAGAGTCGGATATTAATATATACTTTAATCAATTCTACATAGCCATGTTCTTGTGGAATATTAACATGTATCATTCTGCTGTTGAATCAAAGTCATTCTTAGAGAAAACTGTCTCATCTTTTTGGAACACTTGAATAACACAAATTGTTAAGCAAAGTACATACAGATTCAGCCTGTTGCTGAAAATACTGCTATGGACAGGTGTAAACACTTTACCTGTCTCAAAAATGGGTCAGGTATTTCACTTTTTGGTAACTACAGGTTATCAGATTTCCTTTTCATTTGTTGATGTGTTTTGCTGTGGTGTGCATTCTGGAGAAAAAAATGAGATTAATGAAAATAAGTCAAATAATTAGAAAATGTGAAAGAGCAAGGAAAGAGATGCTGGGTTTCACAGCAGTAATTCCAGCCAATTAAATGGATAGAAATGATAAGATTTTTTATTTTACTTTGTCTTTCAGTCTCATCAGACCATTTTAAAGGAAAAGCCCCTAATTTTGATTCATCCAAAGGCTTTCTGTTCTCCTTTAAAAAATCATAGAATTGTTTTAAAAAAACCTTGAGTGGATGCAATTTTCATTAGGTGGATTGATTTTTTTTAAAATACTTTTGTTTTTTCCCTAATCTTAACAAAATTAAGCTCAGGATTTATGATTAATGTTTAATTTATATAATAAAAATGTGTTTTTTTTTTTTAAACTCTAGGGTGCTAGGTTATGTTTCTTAATATTTTTACTTCTTCTAGTTATTTGTTAGATTTGATCTTGGTTATATGTCAGTTTAACCAATATGAAATATAACAAAAGCTAGGTTTCAATGTCATTGGCAACCTGTTCCAGTTCCATTTATATTTGGTGACTGGATTGCAGTACCCTGTTTATGCATAAAATTCCTTGTTGGTTGTCACTCTAGATGTTATGTTATTCGGATCTAGTGAAGTCATTCATGTCAAAATTGATGCTAGTACTGTGCAAACAACATAAATTATCTTCACTTGTAAATATCCATCTTTGTTTATCAGCTGGTATATACCTTCTTGAATTTAAATCTATATTATCCAGCACACAATGTTGGTCTACTCTGGTCATAATAATGATTTTAATAGGAGAAAATAAAAAAAATCCACAGAAACATATGATATTATAGTTATCCCCACTTACTAAAGTCTCTAGTTCTTTAAAGTACACGATGGTTTTGGTGGAATATCACTGTTAAAGTAACTCCAGTAGGATACTACCTGTCTGAAGAATTCATGCCAATAAAATATGTTTTTTGGATTTTACTCTAAGATGATACATAGTAAAGTGAACACTTTTTTTTTATTTGTTTGTTTGGGTTTTTTCATATGTTCAACCTGAATAAGATGGTTGAGAAGCAACTGGGAGCTATATGACCAAAAAGGGGTGAGGTCAACATCCTGTGGCTTGGATACCAATATATCCTATGGTTCATACAATAAGGAATTGTGAGAAAGAATGTGTAGCTTATCACTTTGTGCTTCGGGTAGCAGTCCACAAATGCTGAAGAGGGTTTTATTCTAATGCTCTTAGCCTTTCTTGCTGTGATATCCCTCACTACCCTGCAGAATTCTCCATGCCAGTCTATCTCCCCTGCACTTTATACTGTCACTCCCTTCATTCTCCTATTCCCAGTTAGAAGGTGGAAAGCTTTGTGTGGGAACATCTGTGTTAGGAAGAAAGTGTTCTGGCAGCAGCCTGGAATTGAAAGATACACATCCATGTGTATGTGTATATAAATATATATGTGTGTATGCACATATATGTGTTTATATTTTCACACTTGTCATTCCTGCAGCAGTTGACTCATGGATAGGCAGAAGGTAGAAGGATAGCTGTGGAAGGCAGAAGGCAGAACTTAGAATAGCTGTGAATTAGTGGTTTAAGGCATTGGCCAGGAACTAGAGTAACTAAGGTGCAACTGAGCCATAACCTCCTTAAATTTTTTGGCTTTAAGGATAAACTGACTAATTGCTGTCTGGAACTAAACCCTTTCTTGGAAGCTGCTATTAAGATCCATTTAAGAACATGATTGTAAAAGTTTCAGTATTATTTGTAAATGGATGGCTTTTAAAAAATACAACAATACTTTCAGCGAATAGTGTCATGACTATGTTCTTCACCCCTCATGTAAATTAGTGTGCAGACTCTGTCTTCTTCCTTCACTGTCTTCTTTTGAGTAGGTGGTATTGCTGGAGTAGGTGGTCAATGAGTCAGTGGTCACAATCTCCCTCTGTAGGAATTACCTTTAACCTACTTCTTCCCTAATCTTGGCACTTCCAAGTGGTTCTTCAAGGTTTATTGACCAGACCACAATCCATTACCCTTTCTGACATAAACATAAAGCCCCATTGTTTATAGTTAGTTCCTGAACCCTAAGTCATGTCTAGTTGTTGTTTCCCTATTTTAAATGTTAACTGATGGGGGCTGTCAACAGGACTTTAGCAGCTCCCTGGTTACTTCAATCATATTATATGTATTAATCGATAACAAGAGGACCTGAAAGGTATATACACTTTCTGCTTATCTCAGGATGCAAAAAGCAGTGTAAGCACATAGAATGGGCCACATAGAGAACTTTGTAATCAACAGTCTTTGTTGCTGGACCTCAGTTTATAAGACCTGGCAGGCACAAAGGGATACAGAAGATTTTTAAGTTACAGAAGAGAGAAATTCACATAGATCCATGCTTCACACTTTAAATCAAGGATCTTCTACAGCTACTGATAGTTTTAGAGTTGAAGGAATAACTTCTTACAAATCTTCTAAGGCTTCTAAAAGAATTTTTGTATGCAATATTTCCTGCAACATCAGATGTGATGCATGTTTCTGTGCTGTGCATCTATCTATATATGAAGAAATATTGGATAAAATTCTGATACTATTGAAGTTGATGGGAAGTATCCCACTGGTTTCAGCAGGTAAAGGTTTTCATTTCTTTAGTCTGTATTGAAGAAAAAGAAGTCAGTGAACCAAATTGTTTGACATTTTCATCTTTGGAACTCCAAGGAGTACATTAACATGCCTTGTTTGACAAGTTTCTCTTTCAAAATAAGTCTCCAGAGCTTGAGCCGTGCCCTTTTAGGAGTATGGGATCAGCCTTAAAGAACACAAAATCCACGGCTGCAGCACTGGTGAAACAAAAAGTAGCTGGGATTTTCGTCCTAAGAGCACCTTTTAATTGCAGTGTCCACATCAGTCAGCCTCTGTGCTCAGGTGAATAAGTATTCAATTATTTCCCATGCTACACTGCAAATAGCCTGAAGCCCAACTTTAATGGATAGCCATTGGGTGACTTATCTTCCCCTCTCTCTAACGTTGGTTTTACATCTTTCAACAACTGTTCTATCATGATCCTTCTCCTGAAAGTGAAATCTTACACTGCAAATGTTACTTGCATCCCCAGCTTTCCTCTACAGAAAAGCAGATAGGATCTGACTGCAAACAATGGCTTGTCTCTTACTGTCTCTGAGCTTCTTTATAAATATATGGAAGGGTACCACAGAAAGTGGAGAGTGTGCTATCCTCATAACTTGCAGTGTTCTTGCTGCAGGCATTGTAAGGCCTGCAATATATTTAGGCCACCGGTCTGAGAACAGCTACTTTCAAAAAAAACCAATCAAAAATAAAACCTATGTAAGGAGGAATAGGATGTAAAAATAAAAATACACTCAAAAGCACTCTTCAAATAATTATGCAGCTAGGAAAACTGATGGGATATAATAGCCATGAAAATGTTCCTTCTTTCTAATGAAATGTGACGGATTAAGTTTTAATAAATGCTGATATTTAGTAGGCAAAAAATTCTGGCTAACATTATAAAATTCTTACTACATGGGTGGCCTTATTTGATAAGGTGTAGACGCAAATTCACTTGAAAACAGAAAGCAAGCTCTGAAAATGTTTGGCATAAATAGACAGCCTTACAAAATATGCACACCTTTTGTAGGTGAGAGTGAAAGACAATGTCTATTTCAGCTAGCAGTTTTTTATTTAAAGTATTAAACTTTAGGGTTTATTTGTTTAATATGCATTACAATAATTATTATTATTTAATTTTTATTATTTAAACTATTTAAACTTCAGGTTGAAGAGCTTGTTCTTGACATAAAACCTTAAGCACAGGTTACTAAATTAAGTGTATTGGCAGTTCTACATGCAACCTGTTTAACTCGTAATTTGAAATATGATCTAAAAGCCTGGAAAGAACAAGAAGTGAGCAGACGTAAGATGGCAAAAACCAAAAATGGATGTATGTCTTCTTCACACAACCTTAACACTATAGTTGTAACTGTAATCTTTATATTTTGAATGGGAAACATAATGTATTCTGCGGTGAGTGGGAAGCTTTGTGTGTCTCGTCTGTCCAGCATTTCATCCTAACTCCTCCCCTCCCACTGAACACTATTTTCTCCAAAACTGATGCATACTGATCACCATGTAGGAAACTTTTAAATTTCCATGTCACTAAGGTTGGTTGAACAGACTATCAGAGACAAGGAACATCCTTTAAAAAATTAGGATATACTTGAAACTTAAAAGGCAAAAAATCATTACAAGGGATGAAAAAAATCTTTGCAGGTTTTATAGTCATTGGACTGACAAACAGATGGACTTTTTGGTGTTCTGGTCCAAAGTATAACTAAGCAGCAGGATCAATGAAATCTAAGACTTTTCAAATACTTGGGCTCTTCATTATTTTAATGCTTGAGAGGTTAGATTCCAGTTTTTAATAATATTGAGTAATGCATAAAATAACAATGATCTATTTTTTCCTTACCCAAATTAGCTATAAAGTTGTTAGAGAAAACATGTATTCTGTAAGCATAATAACGTTAACGATGTTCACAGCATCTTCAGAAAGCACTATTTCCATTATTATAAAGGTTTTCTATTTCACAATTTATCATATCAAAAGTTTTCACTTTGCCAAACCCCATACATCATGCATACAGATGAACAGAGAGAATGCATTAATGAGGCAGATCACCCTGAAAAGAATATAATTGGCAACATCTATAAGCTCAAATTTTCAGTGATACAGAATGTAAGAGTTATTGCATGAATCATACATAATTTATTTGGGTCCTTAGTGAATAATAAAATCTAAGAAAGTAAAATGTACATGCAGCTTTACATTAGAAGAAAAACCAGTTCACTTCAATACATCTCAAAATCAGTGGTCTCCCAGTGAATCATAGCTTTCCCAATACAAACGTTTGGAAAAATGGTTGTTATGCATCTTCTGAAACTACAGTTGATGAGACAAAACATTTTTTATATATATATGGGTTTAAATCTTCTAAACCATGTAATATGCAGGGATTGTAATATTTAAGCAGTGTGTTTTACTGTGGATCAGTAAAAGATCAAATTATTTTTAGAAAGCCTAGGAATAAAGTTTAGTAAAATCACTACTAAACTTGAATGCAGAGGTAGAATATCATTGTCGCTACTGGAATATGTTTCACAATGGCAGCCCTAAGATTAAGAAGGTGAGAGTTCAGACCTTGCTCTTTTTTAAATCCTCACAGATTTGCAGGAAATCAGAGCAAATAAATTAACAACTCTTGCTTTGAATTACTCAACTGTATGTATGGATAGAAGATTTCTACCCTGAAGGGTTTTACAGCATGAGTCATTCATGTGAAATGTTGGGGGGGAGAAGGAGGAATGTTTCAGAAGGGGAAAGTGCTTTGTGTTGAAGCACTTTCATAAATGGATTATACTGTTACCCTCTTGAAAGTGGTCTTTGTTTCTAAGGTAATTTCATTTAGTATTCTAATCCTTTCAGGTGTTGATGTTTGCTTTGTGTTATTGAATCTGGAAGAGGATTTTTGCACGCTTTCTTGATTTTTCTAGCCATTAAAACAGTCTGTGCCAGTGAACTGGCACAAAACTAGTGTTATCCTGCCATGCCATTCCTTATGTATTCCTGTGAAGCTCAGCAGAAGCCTTCTGTAGTTTGCTTAAAGTGTGGCTGCAGTTGCAAAAGTGTCTCCATGTGGAAGAGCAATTTGGGAAACAGTTTCCATAAACAGGGGGTGTAAAGGTGATAAAACTGGCTCCTCACCTTATTCACACTGTTTCCAAGCAAAACAGGCTGATAAACTGTGTGATTACAAAAGGGTAATTGTTATTTATGCTGCTGATGTGAAATGTATGCAATAATTGGGGAGGAGCATGGATTTTGTACCTATTGCATAGACTATTAGAGAACTCTGTTCTTTCATGCTGGTGACTTAATTGAAATTTTATAAACTTATTTTTAACGTATTTTTTTCATTTGTTTAACGCCATGGACCGAAGAAGCAGAAGTGAATCCTGAAATCTTGAAATACATTTCAATGATCACTTAGAGCATTAACATAGGAGGTGAGTAGTGAGTATCAAGCAATCCTTAATGCTGTATCTGCAGCAAAAGCAGTACGATAAAAGAGCAGTAAACATTGAAAGCTAACTGTCACCAAAATTATTTCATCTTTCATGGGGAAAAGCTCCTATTTCACTAATAGATGGCTAAGGAAAATTTTGAAACTTTCTTCAGCATGAATCTGAAAGCAAAAGTGCAAGATAAACATAAGTGATGGCAGGAAAGCCTTTTTTTTTTTTTTCCTTTTTAGTTATGCTGTAGATTTCCAGAAGAAAAAGGTCTATGAATGGAGGGTGGATGGCACTGTTTTTCTGCTTTTGTTCACCTAGGCTTGTCCTTGTTCTTCTCTGAAGACATTTTACGTTGTTTAGCAGAGTTTTGAGCACAATATTCCTTTTAGGTAGCTTGCTGCCCTTGGCCCTTAAAGTATAGCTACTTGGTGAATTATGCTTGCCTCTCTGCCCAGAGCAAGACATGGCAGGAGTGTCCCTTTGCAAGAGTTCAGCCCAGTACCTGAGAGACTTCCCATATGACAAACTGGACAGGCGGGGTTGAAAAGTAGCAGTAAACAGAGCATTTTCTGAATTGGCTTATAAAGGGTACATTAATGAGCATGTCCTACTAGAATGCAAGGTAGATTGACAAATGCATCCCTTTGTCACCCTACCAGAGGAGACAGAAATCGCTAGCACAGGCTGGACAATTTGAGTGGCTGCTTTTTTATTTTAAAGGAGAAAAGTGATGTGTGTTGGGGGACCAGAGGGGAGGGTGTCAAATTAGAAGTCATAATTACCAGAAGGTAGTCAGAATTTCTTCTTCCTCCCCTTTCTCCCAAGCAAAGTCCAAAGATGACATCATTCATCCCCTGCCCTCTTTGTGGTGTTCTGACCATCTTCTGCATTGGGTTTGGTTCCTGCTAGGAATCCCTTT
Source organism: Haliaeetus albicilla (assembly GCF_947461875.1). Lineage (NCBI taxonomy): Eukaryota > Metazoa > Chordata > Aves > Accipitriformes > Accipitridae > Haliaeetus > Haliaeetus albicilla. The sequence goes on from NC_091485.1 coordinate 47,274,703, forward strand.
ATCTCGGGAGTTAATCGTGGTTGGTGGGAAAGAAAATGGTGATGATATGACTCCTTCAGTATAGTGCAATAAGAAAAATGGAGATGCAGTCCTCCCTCAGCTGTCTGACATTATTTCCACCTCATAGAATTACATTTCGTTCTCCATTTGATAGACCTCAAAGCATAGACCAGATTCGTAATGTGAAACTTTTTGGCGTCAGCACTGGTGTTCATTTTTCTTGGCCTGCACTGACATGGATGAAATCTTTGGTGTAATAAATAAGGGGGTTTAGGGGCCTTACTCTTTGAACAGGTCGTTTGCCTACATCAGCATATAAAGCATGGGACTTGCAGATTTTGACAGGCGTAGGAACAGATGCATTTTCGGTGCATCTCCATCTCATAGTTCTTCCTCGGTCAAGATGAATTCAACTGCCTTTCCTACACTGGAGTCCTAGAGAAAGAGTACTCCTCTCTGTCTTTAGCCCTAACGCTGCCAGCTAACTTCTACCATCTCAGCAGAGGGAGCAGAGACATGTTTCAATTTTGTGTATGTAATGTTAATTCTACCCAAAAGTCTCAAAAGTAGGGGGTAAAAGTTCCTAAAATTCACTTGAAATAAATACGTTAATCTGTAGATAGCTCTAATAAGATGTATACAAAATATCACCTTGATGCTAGAAAGGAATGTTTTGCCACATGATTGTTATTTATATCTGGTACTGAACAATTTCATAGGCTTTCTGTGTTTAAAATGTTTGCCTCTGAACAGCATTATTTACTATGGAAGCTATGTGACTTTTTCTCAAATGTATCCGTAGCCCCTGTTAACAGATGTATAGGAAGACTCATTAACCTTTCAGCATTCTGAGAAATACACATGAAAGTGGGGAAATAAGGCCTGAAAAAATTAAGTGACTTGCTTTATGAAAATCTTTGATCTGCAAACTTAATTTAGATGTCCCAAGCCTGAGATGTCTTACGCAGAAACCTGTCCTCTTTTGCCAGAATAAAGCAGACTTCTTCATGTACTTCAGCTTCAGATTGCAACACTAATCTATGAACAGCTTTCATACATTAATACTCTAAATGTATACAGAAGCGTGAACTATTTTGCTTTACTACAGTTGAGTCAGATTCAGGTAATATGTACTTCAAAACTGGAAAATTCTTCTCCAGTATGTCTTTGTAGTAAGTAGTACTATATATCTACACCTTCATTAGTGTTGTCTAGGAGAATACCTGTTCTAAGAGACTTTTATCACAGGTATACTGCTCTGCAAAAGTAAGATTTATGCTCTTATTGTTGAGATAGAAACATACTTTTACTCAGCAGTCCAATTTATGAAGGAATTCTATTTTTTCATTGTGAAAACAGGGACAAAAAAAAATAATTGCTGCGTAGACCATTTCAGGTATGTGCCTACACAACAAAACTTGAATGATATATTCCCAAGAGCTTAAAGTAATCAGATTGCCCATGCACTGATGTTGTTAATCAGTAACACAGAAGAATGAACTTATTGTGTACCAGCAATGCACAAGAACTTTGACTGAAGACACCAATTTCCCTAAATTTCTGAAAGTTAGTGTTATTACTGGATTTTTAATTCACAACCTATCTCTATTCTCTTCATATTTTTGTGGATAAGTGGTTAAAAAGAACTAAATTCAGAATAAGTCAGCAGTTGGCTTAGAAGGCAGATGCTATTTGATGACAGTGCTGGCTTGTCACCGATATCCCAGACAAATCAACCATGCATTTTAGTAGTACCTATTTTATAAAAAGGATTTGCTGAAACAGGAAAATAAAAACCCTTTATTCCCACAGTGAAATAACCAGCTATGATACATAATAAGTGATTTTTCGCCTGGTCTTTAAAAGCTGAAAAATTCTTGTTAGGTAAGTGCCAGCATAACACTAGCCCTGCATTCCGCGCGTTTTCTTGACTTTCATACTTTATTCTAATTGAATTGCAGCTTATTATAGCTATTTTAAGGATCAATACTCCTTCACGGGGGCAGGATGAATAAGAATCAATCTGAACACTTCAGATCCTTCGTCAGGAATTGCTTCAAATAGCAGCCCTTTCTCTGCAGTAATCTGTGTGATTCTGTTAGCAGCATCAGTCACTGACAACAAGACACCTGAACTGTGTTTCTTTTCCTGTTCATTGGGATCTTTCATTGTTACAGAGACTGATATTCTTTCTTATAAGGTTAGAAAAGATCCATAATAGCTTTTATACCATTATATTTTAAACTCTAGACTTCATTAAAACACTCTTCAGCTCCTTCACTTCCAGCCTCCTTGCTGCTTATGAATTATTCAGGGTAGATTTCACTTGAGGTAAATAGTTTGATTTGAAGGTTTTTGTATCTGGATTTAGATGCAACGAGAAGTGTTAAACGCTCAGAATTTTAAGTGAGGAGAATTGCAGAGGCTCAGCTATTAAGATGGAAGACATTTGCCGTTAGTGCTCTGGGGCTGCCATTCAGATCTCAGTGCGGTGCTATTTGTCATTCTGAAGTAGGTAGGCATTATGATGCCTGGAGTATAAATCAGCCTTTACATGGTGTCGAGTCCTGAAGCACTTTGAACACTCTAATCCACTTCTGAGTTAACAGAACATTTTTGGTTTTACAAGCTTTAAAGTTTCCCTTTTTATTTAACCCTGTCATTCTGTTATTAATCATCATTATTTTCTAGAATTTTATATACCTCCCAAATACAATTTTTAATGTTTTGCTTCAAAGTTGTGGCAATTTCACTGAGATGAGCTTTAGCTTCAATCATCTAGAAGAGATGCAGTTTCAGCAAAAGTAATTTTATTAATTCTCCTCATGTAAAGAGGAATACTGGCTTTTCCTACTAGCAGGCTCAGCAGGCCAGCATTATTTGGCTGCTGCACTAAAGGACGCTGTCTGTGCTTTGCCTCCTTCGCCCACTTCTGAATGGTATCATATTAGTGTTACCACCTGGACAAGGCTAAAACGGAAGAGTAGCAGTTTTCATATGGCTGTTTTTACCACATGTCTGCAGGCCAGTTGTCAAAATTAGCTCAGCACAGGAAAGCAAACTCTTTTAAATGCTGATGACCTTCTTTCATCTGTGCAGCTATGCACATACAAAGGGTCAGTTCAGAAACTATACTTACTGTAGGATGTCAGTTTATTGAATCTCAGTTTCTGTTCTTGTCCTGGCTGACTAAATGTCTTCATAATCAGAGAGCATTTGTTTATAGCATATTGCTATATATAGTTTTATATAGACTTTAGTCAGACAGTACAACTGTGCAGTCAGTCGAACTTACAGCGCTTTTACAGGTGGAGTTGTTAGCATTAATGAAGTCCATTAAAATAACTTTATTTTCCTCCCAGGCAGCACAGTCTGCATGCACTGGCTGCATGCCTTCAACTGCTAACATGCAGCAATGGAGTCAGTGTTACAGAAAGAGCTAGTTAGTCCCTGTGAACTGACAGCCACCCCGGTTCAGCTGGACACGTTAGTACCAACCTACTTCTGCGCTATGCACTAAAACCCCACTCTGGTGCAGTGGTGTTAGGAACTCTCTGCCATGCCAGTCAGCTTGGATGGAGGGAGAAGAGCTAGATTCACTCAGTTCAAGGTATTACCACTCACTCTGGAGCAATGCAGGTTACACTTTCAATTATTTAGTCTGTGGAGTGGAGACTCCTGAAAGGCAGGAAATAATTGAGGACAGTGTTGTCAGATTTATTTATTTGTGTATTTATTTATTGCTGCTTCTTTACTTTCATATGGTAGAATATAAATGTTCCAGATCTAATTAATCTAAATGATTGTAGCCTAAAGTTAAGTCACCGCTATCTCTGCTAAAAAGCTTCTTTTCCTATACAGCCACTTAAAGTTGTTGTTTTCATTGAAGTGCTCATGCTCAGTAAGGAAGTATAATAGTTCAGCAGCAGAGTGATTGCTTGCGTTAGCAGTAGCACATTGAAGTTATGTGACCTCTCATTAATCTCCACTTTGATAAGGTGCTGGAGTGGTGGGATTAATGACATTCCGCTGTAAATTATTCAAATCCTTGCCTGTGCACTGACTAGCTCTTTGGAGAAACACACAAGTATTCTGAATCTTTTACTGCCTTAGAGAATAACTACAGTGGTCCAGAGACATAAATTTCCTCATCTGTATTGTGGGTCACGTGAATCTGCCTAACAGTAGGCAGACTTTCTTTTTTTTATTTTTCTGCAGGTGATTTTACGTCTAAAAGTATTCTTCTCATACAAAGGCTGCTTTTGCTATTCCCCCATCCTTTTCATTTCAGCTTTTGGGCCCCATGTAGCATGCTGAGAGCTAAGTACCTAGACTAGCTTGGTGACATTAACTTCATTTGGTCCACAACGCTTTCCTGGCTGCTTATGTTTCCCTTGTGCCACGTCAGCCTCATCAAATCCTATTTTTCCCCTTGGCTCCTTTCTGTCAGCCTGCATTCTTCTGAGCATTGTCTCTTCAGCCATATCTCATCCCATGCAGTGCTTTCAATTCTTGTTACCAGCATTACCTCCCCTGTGAGGATTATAAACCCTGCTCCTGGTGCAGCAAAACTATGTGGATTTCATGGCCAGGACAAACTTTCTCTATGGAAAAGAAAAATGTGCATGTCCCTCTCACATTTTAACATCTCTTCCAGAAATTCATGGACCTGAATGTCAGAGGGACTATTAGTATTTCTGGTACAGACCTATATAACAGCTCACAGAATTACTTCCTCAGTCATCCCTCTATCCAGCTGAGTAAGCTGTGATTAAAAGGTATCCTAGATCAATTTACAGGAAACAATACATCTAGCAATGGAGAGGTTTCCACATCCTTTAACCTTCATTGATTAAATGTTTATCAAGTGTTCAGCTGGGAGTCTAACTCCTACTCATGACTTTCATAGCTGTTTCTTAGACACAAGAAAAACAGTCTATTCTAGTTTCAAGTAGCAGTCTTCTGTGTATTACTGTGTACCATATTCATGTCACTTGGAAATTTTTGTCAGGTCAAAAGGAAATCCTTATGCATGACAAGTTAATCTCTTTCAAATTTCCATTTTTTAAGTAAGTGTAAAAACTGAATACAGTACAGACCGTCATCTCAGTGTTGTACACAGAGTCATCCTGCCTGAAAATTTCTGTTCTCTATATTGAGGAATTGTGTTAGCCCTTGTTGCAGTAGCTTTCTGTTGAGACTTAATGGTCAACAGAGGAAAGCTCAGGTAAAGCCAATTGGAAATATTGTCAGAAGGCAAACTTCCTGCAGTGGAGTGCAGGGTCGAGCAACGTCAGCTGATAGACTTCCCTGGTTAAGGAGTGTTTTTGACTCAGCACAGTACCATGCCCAAGTTCCACTGATAATTTGTACTGGTAGGAGTCATCCTTTAATTTGGTTGTGCATGGTCCTAAGGCTGCTGTGCTGTTCTGGGTCTGAGGGAGTATCACTGCACGAGAAGGGATGGCTCCCCAAAGACTCTGCCTCACCTATCATCACTGGGCATCTCTGCACCATACTTTAGTAAGCATTATGGAGTAATCCTGTGCTGGTTTACATTTTGGTATGCAGCATGTGTTCTGCCTAGGCTGCTTCTCAGCAGTTTGCAGAGCACTGCTATCCCTTTTTCCAGTCCATAGCAGAGTGGCACTAATGAAGAGGTTCACAAACCTTATCTCTACTCCTCTCCTTCCACAACTTTTAAACTGTTACCAATTAAAAGAGCTCACCTTTTATTCTTGATGGTCCATTGTTACTGGAAATAGTGATCAAAATTTTTCATTTTGCTGTCACAGAACAATCTTTAGAATTAACCATTTAAGTATCTAGAAGTTGCCGGTAGGCTTGCTACACCAGTGCCTTTGGAGTGCTCAGTGTTCTGCAGCTCACAAGAATATTGCTGTTTGCTGAGCTCATACTTCTCAAACTACATTAGCCTGTTTTAACAACACAAAAACAGATTTCAGGGACTTTGCTTAAAATCTTTTACGGCAGTTTGCCTTTGAAACAGCTACAAAATTGTAATGGCTTTTCATTGTGATTTGCTGGCAAGAAACAAGTTGACTGCCCTTTCTTTGGAAAACTTAAAGGCTGAAGAGAAAATTATTTTGCTGACACACCAAATGCTTTTCGCAACTGAACTGATTTTGTTCAGTAATAAAAGTTGATTGGTATAATGAAAGAATGTTTTATGTAAACACCACACTACTGCAGGCCCCCAGCCTTCACTGAGACACTCAGGCCACACTCTGAACTCATTTGAATCAACAGGCTTATCCACATCGTACATACTGCAGAATAGAAAGCTCAGAGCAGAAAATGTCAGCCTCTGATTATTTCTCTTCTAATTTTTTTATATGTCCAAATTAGATAACAAGTTGTTCCCTTCCATCCTCTCTGAAATGTATGTATGTGTATATATTTATGTAGAAACATGCATATATTCACATATAAACACACATATATGTATGCACATATGTATTATTTGTATGCTTTCAATTTATTTTCAGCAACCTTGTTTCTATTTGGCTGGGGACCAGTGGCTGCTATCTCACTGTTAACTTAGCATTGTCCAGAAGACATCATTGTCCAAACTGAAATCTCCTTTATTCTCTCTATTCCCCACATGGATGATGGAGTACTCTAGGGAAGAAGGCCTGAGAGCTGCTAACATGTTTGTGACTGGTTTGTGTGCTAGTTTCTAAGCTAAGTGTTCTGAGAAGCAAAAAAAAAAAAAAAAAAAAGGCACTATTATACTTCCCAGAGTACAGCAGGAGAAGAGGGAGCCATTACACAAACTATTGCTGTTTTCTTACTGAAACTCAAGAAATCACTGATGTTTTATATTGCCAGCTCTGTCCCAACTAATGTAAGTTAAGTTATAGATAGATGCCTTGATAACTGCCTGTTCACTAATGGTTTCTGCTTGTGCAGTTTAAGATTGCTATTCATTTGTTTATTTAGACACACTTTTTTCTACAGCCTTCTTTGCCTTCCGTTACTGAAGCATTTAAATCTAAGAACTTGTACTCCCATATGCCATAATTGAGTTTAAATGTTAATTTTCCCAATTTCCTGAAATGTATGGTTAACAGGAGTTTCATATCTTAAAAAATAATGGTATTTTTTTACACTGGAACAATAGAAAATGCTCATCCAGTTTCTGTTTCAAGTAATGGAAGCTACCTTCTTTGCTTAACTACTAACACCCCCCTCATTTTCTCTGTCAACCTGATGAAATTTCTCTGAAATCCCCACATAGCTCTATTGAAGGTTCCCATTGGCTGATGATGTTGACTACAGAAATACCTGCCACTCCTTTTACTCATTACTCTCAGTTCCTTTTTTGCTTGAAATTTATCTTACATTATTAGATCCTTCATTTTTTTTCTTAAATTATTATTAAAAATTATTTCTACTCAGTTTGTCAGCTTAGAAACACAGAAATGGAAGGATCTCTGAGCTAACCAAGTCTAGTCCCTTGCTGCTGTTGTAAGAACCAGCTCATATAACTCTCTTAGGTAGCCAACAAAGCTGCTAAATCAGTATCTCTTTTGCTCAAGGAGTTTTGATTTATTCAGGATTCCTGTCATGCAAGTGACTGCACTTCCCTTGTCCATGTAAACTGTCTTTTTGAGTCGTTTCTGATTGTGGCTAGTTTCTGGCTTCACAGAAGAAGGGAAAAAAGTCTGCAAGAGCTTAAGAAGACTTCTTGATGCAGGACTCTTAGTCCCATAAATTTATTACAAAACCCATAGGTTTTACTCAGAGGAACCTGCCTTTCATAAACTTACCTACTGCCCCCACCTGTTGTGATGGGCCAGATGTGCCACTGTTGCTATTTCACCCTTTCTAGGGGACAGAGCAGTTCCAATAGTCTCTGTAGGTGCACTGAATGTTTATTTGGTTTTCATGCTGGTCACACACAGTAGAAGACTCCTTTAAATAGGGCTGGCAGAAGTCCATGCTGTCCCTCACTGTGGGAGCAATTAACTCTATTATACAGATAACCAAGCTCATAGAAATGAGGTATGGGTACCATTACATGCCCCTGCAACATTTGTTTAATTGCTAAAGCACTTGTTTATGCACTGCTTTGCTGGAAGAAAATGTATTAAACTATAAAACAATGATCTGTCAGGTATAAAGCCTGCAACCTTGGGGGGATCATTACAGGGCTCAGATCAGAAGAATTTAAGAAACTTTGTCATATATCAAATGTCTGAGACCTAAGCTTCATCTTGCAGTTAGCTATAAGGCAGTTTTATGGACTGTCAGTATGAAGAGAGTATTTACATACTTTTACCAGCCAGTAATTGGGTTTTTTATCATTTGTGTTTTCTGTCTTCTTGAATTACACTATATCATGTTGTTCATAAGAAACTGCAGCATTGTCATGTTAACAGGCATTGCTATGTTACCTCAAAGCATCTGATTTACTTCCTTGTAGTTGTTTGGTAGAACAATGAAATTAATGAATTGTGTTCAAGCCAGTGGCAGCTTTGACGCTTTTTAGCTGGCAGAGATATCAACAGAAAATTTTATGGTAGATGTGAGTATGCAAATATCTATAATGCAATGGAGGTTTAACAGATCAATATCATACAAAAAAGGAATAACATATGTTATTCATTATCAAGCTAAAACTAACTACAGAAGAATAAGTATATTATATATATACTTATATATATATACTATACTATACTATATATATATATACTATACACAGGTAAAGATTAAAAATGATCAATACCTTGTAGCTTTCTCCTATATGTCTCTTTCCAAGCTAGCCTCGTTTGCCACTTGCCTGTTTCTGCAGGCTTGGATATAGCCAGTGAAATTACCACTGAAGACTACTGCTCAGGTTTATACAGAAATTCAAATATGAAACTTGTTGTATGTTGTGACACTTGCATTTCACAATTATTTCTGGAGACATGTAGGAGAAAGTTGCAAGGTCCTTTCAAGGTAATGGCCATTCTTCATCATTCTGCAGAACAGATTTTAGCAGGGTTTATGAAGTTTTAGGGGGGATTGAAACCACTGTACCCTAGATAAGAGCCATCTCTGGTTGAAGCCTTATTAAATTAAGAGATATTCATTCTTGCAAATGTGTGCCAAACTTGCATCTTAAATTTTGTGTGTGTAAAATGTAATAGCTTATGTATGTATTCGTATTGAGATACACTGGTCTGCCTCATATTTGTTGGGTTAGCCACATAATTTTAATTGGTGCAAGGCAAACTGAATAAATTTACTGCTTTATGATTTCTGATAAACCTTTGTGGAGCATAAGCTGCTGTACTCAAGAGATCTGCCCCCCATTATGTGGCAGTTTCATCTGCTTTAGCATAAGCTGTTGTTTAAGGCTGAAAGTTCTTTACTAGTATTCTGTTATGTTTACTTTGTGTTACCTTTGTTGTCATGTATTTAGTTGCCAACATTTAAAAAAAGTGGAAAAAATAACATGCTTTCTGTCCCTATGGGCTTGTTAGAGTAATTATGACTCTGTAAGTAAGTTCAAGCTTCTGGAAAATAAAACAAGATCTGAAGTCTAAACAAATTGTCTAAATTATGATTTTTTATTTAAAACTATTTTATTATGAGATTTTTTTAATACTATTTGTTCTTGGGAAAGTCAATGCAGAAGTTACTTCTACTGGGAATCTACACCTTCCCATACCAATGGTATTCATTTCTTGCAGTCCTCTTAAGGTATTAGACCTGAAATCTGTCAGTCCTTCAGGGTTAAGTACAAAATACCATTTTCAAGCTATCTAAAGACAGTTATTGATGCTAACTATCTTTGGAATGGAAGAAGGTGGTATGAACACTTATAGAGGAGGGCAAAAGATGAGAATATCTGTTTTAAATTATGATATGTTCTGGTTTAGAATCTGTTGTTTTAAATCCATCTGAAGACTCTAAGCTTGTTGTTGAAACTCCAGCATGCTTCTGAAACATTCAAATCATTTTCCATATTGGTCTGTCACTCAAGTATTGATCTGGGCTGCTCTGACACTTTGAAATCTAATGAGCTCACAGCCCAAAGTCTTGTAGCTGCAGGCTATTTCTACTGTATCTCATAATTTTCCTGTTTGTTTTTAAAACTATCTGTATCTATTTCTTATTTTAGGTCAGATGACCTTGGACCATCAAACTGTAAGCTGTTGTTAAAATGAATAGTCCTTTGACTTGCACAGTGACTTTCTCAGAACTTTCAGCACTAATGACAAGCCACTTTACTCAGTGTGACTAATTTTGACTGTACGTTTCAATTGCACAGATACAAGCTTTAAAAATTCATTACAGACTTTCTTCAATCCCAAAATAAAAAACCTACATACACAACCTCAGTTCTGATTTTTTTTACCATCTTTTTCCTCCTCTATTCACAGTACTCTTTCTAGAGAAGGTAAAACTCTCCAGAAATAGCAATAGTCAGTATTAGCATAAACTGTCAGTTTTGGGCTGATAAATGATCCCAGATATTCTTTACAGTTGGGTATCTCAGAACAATTCATTCAAACACTTTAGGGAGGTAAAATAACTGGGGAATACTAACACATGTACCTGAGCCTTTTCTGGTTCTACAAGCTTCTTGCTATGCTTTTATAACAACCACACATGCATTGAACAGAAACAGAAATCTCTCTCTGCTACCTGGGAGCCACTTGGACTTCATGGCTTCTGAGAGCTCTCTGACACAGAAATTGGAGATGCTCTGACTGCTGTAAAAGCTTCTGACTGAAGTGCTGCAGCTACACAGCAAACCTCTATACCTGCAGGCATGGTTCTGGAGCAGGAGAACAAGTGCTTCTCAGTAAGGTCATACCTGATCTGTGTAACAGGGACTTCCTTATACAGAAACAGACCTTTCTGGATCTGTGTGAACAAACTTTTTCTGTGTCACAATATGAGCTTCCAGAAATAGGCTGCTCTGTACACAGAACTGCTTCCTCCAGACTGCTCATCACTGCAGTGGAGAGAGTAAATTTTTAGGATGACCTAGAGAAGTTGGGATGTAGAGTTTAAGTGGCATAGGCTGAGAAGTTGAGCAAATACACCTGAATAATAAACAGTTTATATAATAGTGGGATCTTGAGTTAGTCTAGGAAAACTCATGCACTATCCCTTCATAGCATGTTCTGAGGTAATTGATCATGTTTGACATGAGTGCTGCTCCCTGAATTCTCCACGCTTTGGTGGCCACAAAGAGTAGATGAAATTAGATATCATATTTAGACATTTGTACAAGACATTGCTGGTTAATGACAATTTAACCAATGGGATATTAGTGGCCATTGTTTTGGATGACGCCTCCCAGACTGCCCTTACCACGATCAACCAAGCCACAACCTGAACACTTAACCATTAGGAAAATAGAACTTAATTACTCACCTATTAGTCACAGATTTTTAGGTGGAGTAGAGCTGTTAGGAGGGCAAAGGCAATAAAGAATTGCTCATACTGTTGTTTGGATGTCAATAGCATGAATGTCACAGTGTAAGTGTGTGCAAGACTGTGCAGGCTAGTGTGTGACGAGGGTATTTTTCTCAGGGAGGGGATCTTCAGCATCGTTGCCTTCCAGAATCAGTTTCCACAGTGATGAAGTAGTCCTTCAGAACAAGCATAGGGAAGTTAGCCCAGGGCATGGTCCTTTTTCTATACTGCCACAAATGTAATACTTGCTTAAAAATCCTTGTGAAGGGCATCATGTATGTTTTGATATGTTTACGTTTCAAAGTGAGTCAGGAAGTAAATTGTGACTGATATTTTGTTATGTATTGATTAGTAGCCTCTGTTGATTTCTATATCGGTCCTTGAGGCAATTCATGTTTACACATTTTTAGATCATGAGATTCTGTTCAACTAGAAATGATTTTTTTTTCTGATCCTTGGGTTTTTTTTCCTCTAGACTTCAGTACTTTAACAACAAAGCTGTCTTCTATTGTGTGAATGCATATCTCAAAAACAACAAACATTTTACAAAGCTGACATGTCTGTAATCAGTTTTCAAAGTATTTGCCTAGAAGTATAATGCAGCGCAAAACCATATAACCATCATCATCATCATAAAACACAATATATTGAGGAAGAGTCCATCCATATAGGCTCATGAACTGGGAGCTATGGCTCCTGTTCTGCTTGTTACCTTGATAGTCTTGCACATGTGGTATAGTTTACAAAGAGGTTAATGCAACCATTTCTTCCCCCAGATGAATAGAAACTGGTGGACAACTGACATCCCCAGTGTGCTAAGAAAGCAATTCTAAATACCTGTGTTCACTGCTGCATTTTTACTTCTTTAGACTAATTTAAAAAATCCCTACCTCTTCCATGACAAATGCTGTGAAACACATAAATGTCCTTATTGACCTCACTGAGGTCTTTGACCTAACCTTGCTGAATTCATGTTCATTAATGAGAGAAAATTAAAAACTTGAAAATGTTAAGGTCTATTAAACTAGGCCAGCCTAATAACATTGTGTGTAGATTACAGGAGATTGAAACCCACAGCTAGTGAGAAGTTAAAATCACTGGCAGAGCAACATTTGCCTGTGGCAAATTTTCAAATAAAAACTCTACTCTTTTTTATTGTTATAACCTGTACTAACAGAAAGTGGAAAGATATAGTTTCTCATAGCTTAAAGGAAAGCTTGTGTATTGTCACAGACCCTTCATGGAAAAGAAAATTAGCAAACTATTCATATAGCATAAGAAAAATCAATTATGCTGTGCCAACTATCCTGTGCCAAGTAAATGATTAATTTCCCAATAATTTACTGCTTTTTATTTAAAAACAAACATCTTCTTGTTCATCAAGCATAATTGAGAGAATCTATTACTGCAAAATGGTTCTAGGGAATTGTTTGCTTCTTCAGGTGTCCAAGTCCTCTTGCACAAAGAAAAAAAAAAGAAAAAGAAAAAACCCACAACAGTCAGATGTCTGACTGTGCTGAGAGAGAAGGAGAGGATAAATTTCAGCATAAATCTGTCCTACGTGCCTTCTCTGTAATGTCTGGACCATAGATGTAAGGAATAAATTATTTTTCCCAGACACTTTGCATTTCTATCCACTGCTTTCAAACCAAACAAGAAAGTATGATGGAATAAAAATCTGATCCTGAAATACTTTCATGAAGTTGTGTAGTCTTACCCATGCTACAAGATTAATTGCATAACTATATATGTTGTATATTTAGTCAGACTCTAGGAATACAAAAAAACATGACTGCTCTCAGCTTTCCAATGCAATACAGAGTAGAAAGAAACCAATGTAATAAAATGGTATTAACAAATGACTTAATTTCCACAGAGTGAGTGTAACTAAGACCTTAGGCATTTCTGTTTATTTCCTGTTTCTAGGATTAGCCAGTTCTAGAGCAGGAGGAGAGAAATTAATATAAAAAACAGCTCATATGTTTTTATCTTCATTTTATTGATCCTAAATAAGCTCAATATATTTGGAGGATGATTCTATTAAGCAGAAAAAGTCAAGGGATTTAGAAAGGCACTCTTGGAAAAATCTCACCTTTTGACTAATAATTCATAGTCAGCATGGAGGTTACTGAAACAATCATAAGAGATATGAATATTCCTTGCACAGGAGGAGGAACAAGAGAAGACCTTGAGCTTAAATTGTCATGAAGCCATGGTATTTATTAGAGGAAGTATTTCACTTCGTCTAAGACAGAGGAAAAAAAAGATGTTACTACATTTTGACAGTTTTCTCACTTCAAGGGAGAGAAGGGAGATGAGGGAGAAAAGAGATAGGAGAAAGAGATAAAGGAAAAAGAAAACTCATGGAGGGAAGAAACAAATCCTTCTTTTTCACTGTTTAATAATCTGATACTGGGGGCTTGGACAAGATGACCTCCAGAGGTCCCTTCCATTCTGAACCATTCTGTGACTTTCTGTTTAAAAGTGAGGGGCAGAAATGAGATTCATAATTTTCATTTTATATAACAGTTTCTTTTAAATTGCATTTTTCCTTTACAATATATTGGTCTGATCAATAAGTATTCCAGGTTAAAGACATGGCACACATTTGGGGATACTGGCAATATTTCCAACCAGAGTATTTTCTAGAATGACTCAATTCAACGGAAATATGAGTAGCCTACTCTAATGTTGTATTTTAATCTGTTTCAGAAATATCTGCTATTAGCTAGTCTTGGCTACTGGAAAAGGCAAGCCAGTAGTCTAAATCAATACAGCAATTTTATTAGGACCCTGCAATACAGAAGCAAGGTGAGAGCTGATGTCCTTCAGATTAGGTTACTGTTTGCATGTATTTAACCTCTTCTCTGTCTCCTGACTATGATAGATTATAGAACAGAGATGTTTATTTAAAGGTTTTAAAGATGACAATGACATAAACCAAGTATATTTTAGTGCAACATGAGGGGGATAGAGCTCATAAAGATATATTCTGCCTAAATTCCCACTTTTTGTCATGTATAAAAAAGGAGCAAGAAGATATGGGATGAATTGATTTATTCTTGTAGGGACTAGAAAATCTCATTTCTAAGTCCATATACATAGACTTTATTTTCCCTCTGAGTGAGAGAACAATGCAAGTTGGCTATTGAGGGGAGTTTGTGCACGTGTGTTTATATTGTTTAATAAACAATATTACATGGAGAGGAAGCTAGCAGCTGTCCTTTTTTCCCTTCTATCCATAAATCTGCCACATCACTGAATCTGACAAAGTGAAACTCTCTAGCTTTCAGTTTGTGCATAACACTGTTGCCAAACTTCATAAAGATATTTTACGGCCTGTTGAAGTGCTAAGACTCTAGACTTCATGAAAAATGAAGTCTCTAAATGGATTGGAGCTATATCACTTGAGGATTCTAAAAAATATCACTGAGAGTCACAGCTATTAGTGACAGCACTGTGGAGAAATTTCACCCTGCTTATGACACAGCTTTAAAATATCCAAGCGCATGGTGCCACTAATGACAAGCAATTTTCACCCAGACACCTAATTATGGTATCTAGGTCCAGGCTGCTTGGGTCATTTAAGCTTCCTCTGTATGGCAAAAAGAATAGTGGCAAGGGCTCACTGCCTTGGTCTGTGTGAAAGTAGGCTACAAGGTATGGTTATCCATTAGCACAAATTAAGCAAAGCAGGAACTTCTGTAGTCCCATGCTTTCTACTGCTCTCCCTTAGGCATTTCTGGTTTTTGCTTGTACAGATACTGGTTCTGCACCACCAAGCAATGAGCTGCTTCAGAAAGATATGATCAAAAGGTCAAATCACCTTTTTCTAGAATTAACTTCTGAAATTTCCTTGTATGCAATTACATGAGTATCAGGACTTTCACAAGGGAAGGGGTGAGAATGCACATTTGGAGACTGTGCAATACTGTGACAGTCCCAGTATATTGTACCTTAAGCACTGTAAAACCTCACTAGTAGTATCGCTGTTGCTATTTTGTGGTCTCATGACCTCATGTCCCATTAGTCCAAGTCATCCAGCACTGATTTCCAGCCCTCCATTCCCAAGGTACATGTTGCCAACATATAATCACTGCTAGAACTCCAACTTTGTAGGAAGTTCATGTAGACTTCACTTCTTCAAGAACCACACAAAGCAAAAAAACCCTCCGCACTCAGACCTAGCAAAAGAATACATTTATCCTACCAAACAAAATGTATGTGTTCATTTTTTTTTTTCAGTCAAAGCATTTTTTGGTTCAAGTCAGCTCTCAAGTGTGCACATGAGTCTAATTCTTCCCTTACTTTTCTGTAAGGAGATTTCTACTCTAGGATGTGTATTCAGTCAATCCTAAATTTACCACCCACCTACAGCATGTTTTTCCATCCTTGCCTCCATTCTCTTCTGTAACTTGTTGCAGACAACTTTGTTCTAGATTCTTCAGTAATCTGTCAAATAACAATGTTGCTGAGGTGAGCAAAGCTCCATTATGAGGTGATACGTTGCTGCTTTACCTGGGATTCAGGATGTGAGTTAGTAGCTACCCCTGAGTCCTTTCACACATCCCTGGGGGGAGATTGTCTGCCACATTTAATGTCTTCCTTGCTTGGCCTGTATCAAACTTCTTAGGAAGATGACTTTCATCTGGTGCAGAGGTTCTTCGATTAAAATGAATAACTTTTTTCTATTAATTTGATCTTGTTTTAAGAAGATCTTTGTTTAAGTGGTTGATTGTGGTGGGTTGACCTTGGCTGGTTGTAAGGTGCCCACCAACACGCTCTATCACTCTCCCTCCATCAAGAGGACAGGGGGAGAAAATATGATGAAAAGCTCTTGGGTAGAGATAAGGACAAGATCACTCAGTAAGCACCATCACAGGCAAAACAGACTTGATTTGGGGAAGATTAATGTAATTTATTGCTAGTTAACAGCATATTAAGATAATGAGAAATACAAACAAATCAAAAAACACCATGCCCCCACCCCCCTCCCTTCTTCTCATCCATCTTGGAACCAGCTGGAACTGGGTCTGTCCAACACGGGGGCAGCTTCTGGTATCTTCTCACAGAAGCCACCCCTGAACCCCCCTCCCACTAGCAAAACCTTACCACTTAAACTCAATACACTGATCTAAGAAACTGTAACAAGAATAATAGGAAATTATTTTCTCAGTAAAATCAAAAACCAAAAACCTAAAATACTATTCCAGAAGCCCTCCAATTTGGTTTAAGATTAATGGGTCATTTAAATTTAACATTAACTGAAGCCATTGTGCTTTTTATTTTTGCCAAGGTCCTAGAACTGTGAAAAGTCTTGGAATACAGTAGTTGCCTGCTCCCCCAGCACCCTTCATCTTAGGTCTATGCAGCAACCTAAGAAATAATAAACAGTATGTGTATATGTTCAAGATCCAAGGGGAAAGTGCTTGCATTATGCCTGAAAGACAGATCTAAAATTTCTTCTTCCTTTCCCACTGTCTTAAAATAGGTTGCTGCTAGGTTGAGCTGAGGAAGAGTGGAAATTCTGCATAAGGCATTGGCTCTGGTAGAGGGTGACAGAAGTTAATCTAAATACATGAGCTCTTCATACTCTGTCTGCTAGACGGTGCTCTCCTGATAGCCAGGACAGCCTAAATGGACACTGTCAGTGTACGTCAGTCCTTGAAACCATCAGCTGATAGGGTGGTAAAGCCTTCAGCAGGGGCAGACTCGAGGGGCAATAGAGTTCAAAGAAAACTTAAATCTGAAGGTCTGTCAGTGTAGTTACTGACAACTTCCACAAAGCTATGATGGCTGATGCAATGTGTTCTCTGCATGGTTTAATGTTTAAGCAAGAAAAATCCTCACTTAAACGATGAGGTTTCAGGTGTCCAAGTCTCTAAACATAGTCCTGTGTAAAGAATTCTGCAGTACTCTAAGCTCAAGGCAGTAGTTACTACGACCACATGCCCATGCAATTGGGAGTACTTCACAATAACATAGCAAGTCTTGCTCAAGCATGGTGGTGAAAATGTTTCTCCATCCTTGCTGTCTGTCGACCAATCAGAAGACCAAAAGAAATAGTCATGTTGTGGATTGGGCTTCTCAGAGGTTTTAATTTACCTTCTGGGGATATGGATTCTTTTATTTTCTCTCTTCTGTCATCATCCTGTTTTTATTTTCACCAGACTAGCTGTCACAGCAACATTTGAAAATTTTGATTCTCTGGAGCAGCTGTGTTAACTTGGCTCATCACCAATGACTGAGTTATGAGGGAGACTTTGTAGATGATAGATCAAAGAGGAGTAAACAGTGAGAATATTTTGTTTGTATTTGTTTTTTCTGTCTGACTTAACTTCCAAAGTCCTCTTATTTCCTCTTTTGTTTCCTACTGCCTAGATTTTGCTCTGCAAATATCAGTGTATCACAGAAAGGTAGAATCTGTCCATATTTGTTTTTTCCCTTACTTGAAGAGAAATAAAACTGGTCTTCAACATCAAACTTTTGAACAGGCTTGTATAAAGTTACATGCAGTGCTTTTGACTTGTGTTTTTCTTCAGTGGGATGGAAGTTCCTTGGGTTGTTTCTACTTACTCTCCTTCTAGGGTTTAAAACCTACTTCCTTCCTATGTATTAGGCTTTCCTTCTCATCACACTTGATTTTTGTGTGAGGAATTTTTCCTGACTTTTTTTCCCTTTTAATTACTATTTTAATAAGATCTTTATACTGAAATTGAAGGTAATTTTTCTGCTGTTTTCTATTAACTCATTCCTTAAGCTGGTTTCAGCTGTTCCAAATTAGATTAAAAAACTGAAAGAAATATCAGCTGTCGTGCTTCCAGGCATTTGGTGACTTTGCAGGATTAGGAATACACTTATCTGGTAAGTGGTTTTTTCCATAAAACTGTCTGATACAGCAGTTCAATACTTGCCTGGAAGCAGCTATTATTAGCCAATGTTGAAAAGAGGATAACCACACTTTGTACACCATTTGTCGATATAATCAACATCACAAATCCCCTCTTCTATGGCTGTTTCTTGTGCCTATGCCGTTGCACATTGCAGCTGTACATGGCCTTCATTTACACTTCGGCTGTAAGAATATTTGAGAAAATTACCTGCTTTAAACTTGTCTTTTCGTTTCTTAAATTTGCCAACAGGTAGTATGCACAAGCCAGGCTTCTCTTAACATAGCTCTGAAACAGAGAAGAGAATCAAGAAACATTAACACTGACAGTAAATGGGTATTTAATCATTTGTTATAATGATAAGGCATACTATAGTAGTCAGTATAGTGCTCATTATCCAATGTAGAGAGTGATTTGTATTCATTAATATATTCACAGGTTCATATTCCAACATCTCCATGAGCTGGGAAAGTTAATGTACAAATGAAACAATAAAAAATATATTTGGAAGAAGTCCTGTTAGGGTTTAGGTGAGAAATAAAATCTACTTGAAGGAAGATAGCATGTTTTTTAAAATTAATTTTACTGGTTTGAATCTAAGCCGCTGCTTTACACATGCTAAATCAAAGGGACTTTTTACTGAGTAGAAATGGAGACAATTATAGATGATGATTATCTGCAGCAATAGTAATCACTAACAGTTATTAAATTCTTATGATGAAACTAAGAAACTAGTTATCATAGAAGGAGAGGTGGAGTAATCTTTAAAATAAATAAATAAAAGACAAAGGACTGGAACCAGCAGAATGTCTCAGTTTGCACTACAGAAAGACTGGGCTACAGTGGCAAGGATGTTTTTTCTTTTTCTGCTTCCGGCCATTCCCTTCTCTTCCTCTTACTCCCTCCCCCCCCCCCCCAAGTTGGATAGCAAAGGAAAGGTTTTGATGACCTTGACATATTTCCATGTCTCTTCTTTGGAGATGAGAACAGACCTTCTAAAGTTCACATGTGCATATTAAGCCTATAACCATCTGCTGCAATTATGAACAGTGCGATGGTTAAGTTTAGCATTTGGAGAAGAGGTCTGAACGTCAGCTGCGCTTCAACTGTGGTGAAGTATCTTAGGTTAACTTGAATAATTGAAAAATAACAGCAATACATGAGCAGCTGATTTTTTAAGTGGGTTAGCTTGTGGGGTATTTAAGATCAGGAATAGCACCAGAGGATGATATGCTCATATCTCAGAGGTAACAGGAATTAGAAGATTCTTTAAAGACCTTAGGATGCTGAACTAGCTTCTTCACAGTTGTGTTTTTCTTTTTAAATTGTGATGCTGTAAAAGAGTAGACTCATACCTTATCATGTATTTGTTGTGTTTTGAGCAGAACTCTGTTATTTAGTTGGTTTTTGGAACCCGTCGCTTCCTTTCCTGCATAAGGAGATAGAATACATTGAGTAGCAAGTGGTCCTGGTGGGTTGTGGGAACAACCAGCTCTCCAGAATATGGGTGCCTTTTGTGTAAACTCTGTGTGTTTATGACTCATATTTTAGTATTCTATGAAAGCACACACCTGGGTAACTCTGTGGGCTTCAAATATTTGTTTTCTTTATTTAGTTACTCATTGCCTAGATGCTAAAAAGTTTTTGTGAAGTTTCAACTCTGAGAGGTGCCACTGCATATATTTTCTAGAAGCCATAATTATGATAACGAAGTACATTCTTTTTGCAAATGTTTCAGTTACATAGATTAAAAGGATGTTGAGAATTAGAAAGTAGTCTCCTTATGGAAATTCCCTGTTTGGCCAGGATTTGCTGTGTTCCGTGTAAATGTTTAGTATATCCACTCAGTTCTGGCAAATCAGGTGAAAGTAAGCCTAGCTCCATCACAACCTGATAAACACTTCCTTTAAAGTGTTCTATGCTCTTGTGAACAGGTGATCAAAGTTTGGGCATGCAGCCCAGGGACTCTGGGAGATGGTGAAAAGTATTATAAGTCCACACAAGTGAAGGAATGATTCAGTAGCGTTTAGATTCGTTCTGTTGCGTGCTCAGTACAAGAAAGAAACAGGTATGCATGAGCGAGGGGCAATGGATAGCAGGTCATTATCCTGAACAGTTTTGGAGTACCTAAAGTACAGTAGGGAAACTAATACTGCTGCAATGGCTTCTCAAACTTGCCAATAATGTTCGCTGGCATGGTGAGAAAGAGTATGGAAAGGTGGAGGACTTGAAGGAGCAGCGTCACCTATAATTTGCAGGCAATGTTTCTTCTATGAAATGGAATATTTATAAATTAGCAATAACTTTATAAAAATGTTATTAAAACCTGCTAAATTCACTGGAAAAAAATTGACTGTAAATGGCTTTGTTTTATTCTGGGAGGTGGGGGAAGATATGAGGAAGAGAGAGTTGTCCTGATGCCCATTGAACTTGGACTCAGCTCCTGATCTCCTTATAAATCAGGACAATCACAGATTGTTAATAACTTCAAGGTATTGTTTTAATAGAAGTTTGTCGCTTGGTTGTTCAACAAGCGTGATTCTGCAAATGTTGTTTCTTGGTTTGCTTTTGTTTACTTACATATGGAACTGTGTAAATATGACTCAACGTGTAGTGTTTTATCTGGGGTTTAGAGAACTTTCAATACTTTGAAATTAATGGGTTTCCAAGACAACCCATCTAGAAATGTGGTTCAATTCAACTGAAGCAATTGAGTTACTAAATTGTTTCACATGCTTTCAAATCCAAAAGTATAAAAATACCTTAAATTTCTGATTATGTAAAAAACACACTTGAAATAAACTTTTAATATAAAATGAGAAAACGCATCCAGAAATCCTATTCTGTGCTGTTTGTTCAGTACTGAAACATACTTGCAGTCTTGTTTTATATCTTCATGAATGATTCTGCATGTTTGTAAGAAGTTTCCTTTAAAAAAAAACAAACAAACAAATAACAAACAACAACAAAAAAAACCCAAACAAAAACCCCATAACTCCCCCAAAACTTTTAAGTACTTGACACTTCTACACATTTTCAGAAGTCCTTTTCAGCTTATGATTTAAAGAGAGCACAGGCATTCATCTGGGCTATTATATGTTTACAAAATTATTTAATTCTCAATGGGTCCTATTCTGGTCTTTTATAGGTTTTAGATGGTCTTAGTTCTAATGTGAAGAGTAAATAAGATAATCAGACTCTAAGTTCTAAGGATATAACTTGGAAAATATTGCTTAGTTCATTAATATTGGGGGTTTTAGTGCTTCTGTAATGGGTTCTGACTCTGTCATAATCCATAGCAAAACTTCCTAATAATTAGTTTCAGCTGTTAAGATTTCAGTGCTTGCTTCTTTATTGAATATTCATTTCTGTCTCAGCTGAGGTCTTTGTGTTGATCTCAAGGGAACAAAGCTTTCAGACCATCACTTCAGAGTTTTTATTTCTTTCAGTATAAAGAATTAGAGCCTAATGCCAAAATAATGCTCCATGAATCCTCATTAGAATGTTTTACTCAGCTGGTCCCTCCCACAGTCGTGCTACTTTTGTGCATTAATCTGCTGTGTATATTTAAACTGATCAAATACTGTATTAGCTCTGGAGGAGACTGTGGACTGCTCCAGTCCTGGAACTGAATCACAGCTGTGTTTGACAGACAGCTCTTCCCTGTTCTGTCTCAGCACCAAGACACTCACCTAATTAATCTTTATAAAAAAAAAAAAGAAATCCATCTGTGTAATGATCAAAAAAAGATCAAATTAAGAAGTAAATGTTAATGTATATGAGTAACATATATTACTCTTATATTCCATGTTTATATTAAGTAGTGGCTTATATTATCTGGAGCTGAGAAGAGGAGGAAAAGGGAGGGTCAGCCTATCTACTAATGGGCTTTTGATATCAATCCAGTAGAAATTGTAACAAATTTTCTGCAATCCTCACAGGTACACCACTGGCTTATGTGAGTAGCTGACAATATATATCATGATTAGTTACACAACTTTTCTAGAAGAGCAAGCTACTGTATTGATTACAAATTAGTTATTGTAGTCTAAATTATTCTCTAGTTGTGTAAACCAATGGGGGTGTGTGGACTGAGGCTGGGAGGCTGCTAATTTTTACTGAGGATTTGGTATTCTGCTGGGGCGAGGGGGCTGTCTTCATATGAAAGGGAGAAAAAGAGAGTCAGCTGAAATAATGCAATGAACTATTGGTACATTCTTGGTCTACTATTTAATGGTAAATTTAACTCACTGAATTGTTTCTGAAAGATTGCAGATATTTCAACTCATTAAGTAATCTGGGAGTAATGATCATTGTAAGAACAGTTAAAAAGGTAACGGACTTAAAACTTATCCTATAATATTTATGCTTGCTTGATTGTTTTGTGATTCTTTAAGTATTAAATGAGTGACATCTTACCCCTCTCAAAGTGCCCATTTTGCACTTCTCAGAGTGTTTCACTTACTCTGAGTGGAGAAATCTATGTATGCCTTTCATCTGTGACTTCAATGACGTCTGCAATGCATGATTTCAAGATTGTCCCCTTTGTAAACAGGCTGACTTCTTCTAAGCTTGTGTTAGTTTCTGCTGTGATACTGACCTATATGCTCTTCTACTGCATGATTTCAAATTAACAACAACAACAATAATAATAATAATAATAATAATGGGGAGTGTTTTTCACAAGACCTTAAAAACTGTGCTTTGTAGTTGGCATATGGTGTTCCTAAACTAATCTGTGTTCTAATTAGCCAATTTAGTGCTTGAAAACATAGGTATACATTTTATTCAGCTGTAAGTTACCCCTTGGACTTCAGAATGCTGAAGTTTTTAACACAGAATCCATTGCCATTCTGCTAGTGTTGTCTTGGAGGAAAACCTGTAAGTAACTTAAATGCCACATGAAACATGCATCAGAAATATAATGATGTGGTGGGTTTTTCCTTTTCAAAGTAACACATAAACCCTCCCAGTAGTTAGAAATAGCAACAAACTGTAAATTTAATATTGTCTAGTGCCTAAGGCTTTCTGCTTGTTTTAGCATATGACTGGAAATGTTAGGTGGGGAAAGGTGAATCTTCTGCATATTTTGTGTACAGTTATGAATAAAACAGAACAGGCAGTAAAAAAGCTCTGTACATCATCCCAAAAAGGAGTCAGACCTTGAATGTTCACCACCTTCATGAATTATGTGTGTGCTCGGTTTAATATGGGAATAGAAAAAGTAATTAGTGTGAGGCAAAACTGCAGTTTTGCCTGACTTCAATGCTCAAAATACTAAGTATTCTTAAATTGTGAAACTTTAAACTGTTACTTTTTCAGAAGTATCGACTTGTAGATATTTCCTTTTGGTCATGAGACTTAAAAAAGTCAGCAAGATTTTTGGTTAAAAACCCATGATCGTCAATGGCTCATGGAGGAAAATTTCAATAATTCAAATGTCATATTTTCTAACAAACTGCATATATCTAATATTCTGTGATTTCAGTGGTTTTTAGTAACAAACTTCTGGCAATTGTGATTAGTGTACTAATTTTTATAAATATTAGTCCTCTTCCTATCTTTCTATCTATTTCAATTAAACTATAGTGATTTGGTCAGAGGTGGAAATGAAAGTAGTCAATTTGTTTTGGAGGAGAATTCTTCAGTTGATTTTTCAGCCTTAGTCATGTTATCTATTCCTTTGAAACTTCCCTTACATATTATCATAGAGCTAGTTATAACCCCCCCCCAAAACAAACAAACAAACAAACAAAAAAAAAACCAAACTGAAACTACAGTGTAGTTCTGTCGAAGGCTGCAGTATTGGGTTTATACAAACACATATGTTTGTTTTTATATGTGGGGATGGAATGAGGAGGAATTTTCTTCAGAAAGAAGTCCTACAGGTGTGTCTATATTTCATGTATATCAATTCCCAGTTTTCATTAATCCCTCAGTTTTTGTAAATCAAATTCACACTGATATGTCAGATGGTTTTTCATACATATTTTTTATTCCAGAACTACCAAATGCAATGATCCAGGCCTTGTAATGCAGCATCTTTTTTGGCTTGTTGAATCTGATACTTGAACTTTCTGCAAAATTAAACTCAAGTTCTAATAATAGTTATACTTTAGCTATTCTTTTTAAAATCTACTGTAAGAGATATTGTTATGAGCATTGAAGTGTCCAGTGGAGACAGGATTCTGAGGTTATGGCCAAGGACAAGTAGACAATCCATCATTTTCAAAACTTCTGGTAGGTCAAGTTGTATACAAGTGCTTTTTTC
Source organism: Haliaeetus albicilla (assembly GCF_947461875.1). Classification (NCBI taxonomy): domain Eukaryota; kingdom Metazoa; phylum Chordata; class Aves; order Accipitriformes; family Accipitridae; genus Haliaeetus; species Haliaeetus albicilla. The sequence goes on from NC_091485.1 coordinate 47,299,306, forward strand.
CTTTGAGAAGACATCTGAATATTTTTCCCCTTACCAGAAATGGTCTTACAATATATCTTTCCAACACAGAAGTTGTCTGGTGTTTTTAGGATAACCTAGCTCCATTAATAAAAGCATAATTACCCACTGTTCATCGTTGACTTTGATTACTTAGGAAAATATTTGGATTTTTCTTCCTTTTCTATTATTTTTTTTTTTGTCAGCACTCAGTGCTGCAGACAGCCTTTATAACACTTGTCTCCAGAAGCTTTAACACTGTGATGTTTGCCCATGCTAGACATGTTATACTAGATATAAGACTGCAATTTCTGCCAGCAAGCCTTACTGTCTTGGAGACTGCTTCCTTGATTTATGCCGAACTGGCTTCTCTGAAAATAGCTTGCTTGTGCAAGCTTTGATCATCTCTGGAATTCTCTTGATGTAAAAAGAAGGCAGAGATATGGGAAGAAACTGTATTGTGGTAATGTTGATGTTGCAAATTTCTGATAAGTTTGTGCTAAACCTAAACAGGGAAGCCGTAGATACCATAGAGGTAGGTGACCACTGAAATATATAGCTACAGCAGTATGCTGAATTGCTAAGTTGATGTACATGTTGGTAGCTCAAAGCTATTCCATGCTCTTTCTGTGAATATTGTGCTAGTTTTTCTAACCCTTTGAAATAAGATTTTATCAAAACTCCCTAGCACAGGAAGCTTGATAGTTCTGGTCCTGTTCATGAGTGAAAACTTCATAAACTAGTAAGGCTAACTGAGAACAGTTCTCCCTTTAGGTGGATGTGTTCTTTTACCTACCAAGACTTTAAGTGCAATTCCGTCTTCTCTTTAACTCAAACAAAAAAAAAAAAACAACAAAACAAGTATTAGCTCTGTCTAGGTTTCACCGTATCATTTTCTTATAATGTTTTTACTAGCACAATGGGAATTTGAGGTTCTAATAAATAAGCATAGAATAATTATTTGTATTTAGAAGCCTTACTAACTTTGTTCCTGTGTCTTTTCTCTGTATTTAATACAAATATATATGAAGTGAATACTTACTTTCGAAAACCTGAAAAAAGAATGCTGTGAAATCAGACTCTAATCGGAGTTTAATCTAAGAAATTAAAGAGATTATTTTTTTTATTGTGATTGTCCATTTTGAAATGGAGCAGGTACACAAAGACATTTTCTTTGAAGTATTTTGAAGTGGGAAAGGGTGCTGAAAGAAAACATTTCAGAGAAGTACGCTAAGCTTTCCTGCAGTGCCTGATACTTCTGCATGTTGTCATTAGAAAATGGATACATTACAACTTTGGAAGGACAGTTGTTCAACCCAATGAATGTGCAATCAAATGTTGAACTTGAGAAAGTAGATGTCAATCTTTGAAGCAATGCTGCCATCATGATATTTGGAATAATAACAATAATTGAGTTCAGAGTTGAATTTAGGTGTTTTCTAAAGCAAATATAGTGTCTACCATAAAATGACAATAACTGAAGTCTTCATGCAAGCTTTTCTGTTTCTTTTTGCAAATTAAAATATAAATAGCAGATAAATTGGTGTATTTTGTTTAAGCAGCAATTGAAATCAAATGAAATGAGGTTTTATATGGAATATGTGTGAATCTTCATTTCTAAATACAATAGAGTTTAATCTATTAAGATTTTAAAACCAGCCTAGAAAAGGGCACAGTTACAATGCTGGAAGGAATGCAAAGTTAGAAACTTCAGAGGTTTTGCATAACAAATATTGTATTCTGATGCTGAGAATATGAGAGTTTGGTGGCAATTTCTAGACCTTTTAGCAAGAATAGCCTCCTTAATCATTCCAAAATAAATAATTGTGGAAAAAAGAACAATATTTTAAGCTGTTTCTATTTTACAAAGTAAAAATAGCAGGAAGAGCACTAGTTAACTAGATTCAAAAGCTTCATATCTGAAAATTTAATCCATAATCTGTCTTTACTAACTCAAAAATTATAAGCAGTGCAGAATGGTAAAATTAAGTGTAATTTACCTCCATTATAGGAAAATAAATTTATCAGCTTTATCTAGAAAACAGGAGAAAAGCTTTTGTTGAATATTATATGCAATATATATTTATATTAAAAATATTTTACTTTAACAAGTTGGATTCTAATGTACTAGATGCAGCTGCTGCTCTGTCAGTTTTGGTACTGTGCCCCCTTGGCATCACATTTAGGTGTGACCCCCTTGAAAGTTATGAGACCGTCCTTTATTTTACTTCTTAAGGGTAAATTCTGCCTTCAAAACATGTACTGGACTCCAGCTGCTGAAGTGTATATGAGGGCATAATTTCTTCCTTAAGTGTATGTCATTGGAACTACATATTTAAAACCTGTGAGGAATTCTGCTTCCAGTTGCAATCATGTAGCTAAGTTTAGTCCAGGAGGGGACTTTAGGAATACAGATGCTTTTTAAAAGTGTGCTTCTAAAAGTGCCTTTTATTGTTCCTTTCATTATTTTGTTGTGCTGAGAGATAAACTAGATGTGACATGTACCAGTTATAGACAAAGAATAAAACATTTGGAAAAGATTTCTACAGAAACTTTGGGACTCTGAAAATGTCTCTTAAAATCTGCCATCAAAGTAGTGAAGTTAACTTTTCCAAACTAACATTGTTTTCAGTTATTTTAGTCTAAGAAAGTTAATTTGTGGTCCTTTTACCTGACTTCTGTTCTATAAGAACCTTTTCTTTGTAACTATGCATAATGTAAGATTTCAAGACTCAGTATAGGATAACTCAAGGTCTCTATCTCCAAAACATTTCCATCCCCTTCAGAGAAGAATATGGTTTTCTTCCTTTTCCCTTCCTGCTCCCAGAGAGCAATGGGACAGAACAAGCTTCATCTAAAAAGACATCAATTCTGCCTTCCTCCCCCGCCCCAAAGATTTAAAACCCAGTAGGAATTTCACTCAGTAGGAATTACACTTCCAGGATCATTCCCATAAATTATGGTGTGTTGCTCTTAGAGCAATGTAATCGCAGGTTTCATGTACCCAAAGATCTTGGGTGTCGAAACACCCCAAAAGATCAGTTTTTTTCTCAATGAAAGGCTGAGTACCTTCTCACCTGAGGCTTACATATTTATGTAAAAAATTGTTAAATGCATGGAGTGAGATGAGAAAATGGTTACCAACAGACCTGTGTGGTCAGTGATTGGAATAACATTTAAAGACTGATTAGACAATAACCTTAGGAATCGAGACAGCTGGTTTTATTACAGTGATATTTTGCTGTAATTATGGTGGCATAAGGATGTGGGTAAGAAAACCTATGGTTCCAACACGAAATTTAGCTGAATTCCATGTCAGGTTACAACCAACAACTGCTGGCAGTGTGAAAACGGAAAGCAAGAAACATTTATCTTGTTCAGCTGTAATGAATCTCAAAGTTCAATTTGATATTTGAATAAAGGTTATGGCTGTGCTTTAAATGATAGTATATAAAATGAAGTTCACACTTAGGAACAATATTTAAGAAGAAACATTTACTTCCATTTATGCCCTCTCGGGCTGCTTTATACAAAGATGCATCTAGAGTGCAATAAACCATAGTAATCTGATGCTTTTCAGGATTAACAAAGGCCACAGGCAACAGAACAATTAAGGGAGAGTATCTTGCAGGCAGGACCAGACTGGATGCAGAGGCGTTGGTCAAGCCTCACACAGTTCTGAAACCACAGGAGTAGAACCAGAACCAGAGCTCATAAGTTTCCATATTCTAGAGTATTTCTATATTAACTTGCGTCTGCTAAGATGGTTAAAACACAAAAACTTCCTTAACTGTGACGGATTTGTGTTTGTGTGTATGCATTTTGTAAATAAGTGTGCACATAATGTCTTTTAAAACTTTTTTTCAGGATACTATGTGTCCAAATTTAAATTGCAAGTCAATGTTTCTTCTTAAGGCAGCCAAGACTGACCTTTTTAAATTAATAAGTTCAAGCGGGGAAAAATGGCTATTGATTAGAAATGTGTTGTGACATAGCTGTCAGGCATGAAATCTACTATCACTTGATTGAAATAAAATAATTTTAACAGAAAATGTGTAGAATAAATGAAGATACAGACTGATTAAATCTTCATCCTTGTAGAATGTGAAAACATGTAGATTTTACACAGTAGAAATAGATCAGTTGCCAGATATATGGAAGAGTTGATAATGAGGAAACTTCAACTGCCAAGAAAGAGGAAATCTGATTGCAGCTAGTGAATGTCAGCACTCTCCCTCCATTTGTTCAAGGCCAGCCTTGCAGGATGTGCTCCTGGGAATGGTTCTAGTCTCACCAATTTCAGTGAAACAGCCAATGGCTGCAGGACTCAGATCTTAGGAAGGAGTTCTTTGATCAAGAGGTTTGAGAGGTTTTTAGGAGATCAAAGTGGAAAAGCTTTAACCCATCTGTGTGATGTGCATTTTGAATCAAAATGCCCTAATTCTCCTTTTGATAACAAAAAGAGAAGGCAGGATGAAGTGAGGAGATGAAGAAAAAGGAAAACAGGAAGCTTCATATTTCTTGAAAGAATATTAGCATTCATAGTGACCACTTGACATCAAAGAAGAATGCTATAAATCATTCCATGGGAGGATTACATAAAGATAAAATTGCAGTGAGAATAAAGGCTTGACTTTCATGGCTGAATAAATTAAAATAAAATTGTCCAGTGAGGAGAGCTGGTACAAGTATAATCACAAATTAATCTGTGATCCATTTGAAACTTGTTTCTGGACATATGCCTTAACCTCGTCATTTACTAATTCTACCTTGTTAATGTGTTTTTTAAACAGAGAGCAAAATTTCGATGCTTGGGAAATACAATAAGCAAAAATATAAACGTGCGGTTGAATTTGTAATGTTCCCTGAAGATGTGTGTGGCAATATGGAAGTCATAATTATTCCAAATAAAAATCAGATAGTAGTTTGCAATCCTAAACTTGGTTTATTATTTGCAGCATCTCACTAAAGAGAAATTTCAGTAACCTGCTAAAACCCACATTAATTCTTTTTAAAGAGTTTGAAGATAAATTATGTGAATTCAAAGTTCCTTCTTTCTATGACTAATAACAACCCAGTTAAAACTATGTGCTTTCTAAGTGTAATGTATTTGTTTCATAAAGATAGCTAATAATCCAGTTTATTTTGAACTCTGTATATGCATCTGCTTAGCCTCAATGAATGTATTTGGGTCCGGGGCACTAGCATCATAGATACTATCTAAATGTGAAGAGCAATGTAAATTTACAGTCCAAAGCCATGAAACTGGTAGTTACAGTGCAAGGAAGCCACTACCATAACTTCTGAAGACCTTAATTCAAACGCAGTGCATCTGCAGGATTATTTGACAAAAAAGAAAATACAGTAAACTCTTTTCAGCCTACCACACCAATATACACATTTAGATGTTTGGAGGTGAGCAGTTTCTTGAGGGTGGGATATTTTTCAAATAAAAGTAACAGATTCTGGAAACTAGTGGAACAGACTCAGATTTGGCTCAAGAAAATACTTTATCAGTCTATTCAGAGAGGAGCTACTACTGACACATGGATACTGACTAAAAAGTAGATGCAACTTATAAAAATCTCTGTTCTGCTTTCTAAATCGAGCAGCCCTGATGTTGCAGTCAGTGTTCAGCTATGAATGTTAATTTGGCACTAAATTATGTTAATCTGGCTTTGGGAATGTGGTCCAAACTATTTTGTGCCAAATCCCGGCCTTTGTAGAAGCACAAAAGTAACCAAACAAATGATGTGATGGAGAGCCCATCCGGAGGCAGGCTGGTCAATAGCTCTGCGCTGCAATTCTCCCTTTCCTTCCACCACAACAGCAAACGTTAGTCACTGCAAGTTTCAAAAGAAAAAATTGGTGGTGGGGGGAGGGGGCTCTACTCATGCTGAAATGTAAGCTATACTATATTTAGTGAGAAGATATCTTCTTGAAAATAGTTCCGATGATTTCTGCATTGTTGCCTTATTCTGTCAACTCGTTACAAGGAGTTCAACCTTGGTAGCTTGGTATTAGCCTAGACCCTTACAAGTAAGGACTTCGTCACTCCATAAAAACTTGATAAACAGCCAGAGCCCTTGAGAGTTGGTGGAGGGCAGAGGAAAATTTTGCCTGAAGCTGCAAATGACGAAAGAAAATTTGAACATTAATTCCTAATCACTTATTAGTGAATATTATTTATCATTATTTCTAATATTAACATAATGTAATAAATTTTTAATATTTAAAACTCTAGAGTTTTCATATCATAGTAGTACTTCCTTCACTACAGCATTCTGCTTCCACCAGTTTTCATAGATGCTCAGCTTCTCTACTGATGCATATTACTAGATGGTCCTTGGACTGTACTGCAAAAATGCAAGGATATTGGTAGAATCTGGCTTTTATAAAGAAATGTTCTAGTGAACACTGTGATATATTCTTGAGTATGTGCATGTACAAAAACTTGGAGCAAAATAAGAGGCCATCAGTAATGTGAAACTTATGACAATAAGGCATTGGCTGGCTGAAAATAAACTTTTGCATTCAAAGACAAAGTTAAAACAGACCCCAAGCAGAATGTATTAACTGATTCTTTACACTATCTTTTTTTCCAAATAAAAGCAACACTTGCTTGTTTTTTGTAATTTTTATTCCTTGTTGTGACATATGGGAGTAGAACTCACTGGGAAAAAAAAGGTTTTTCTCCAAACCGCCTTTGATAAACAGCATACGTGGGTTTGCACCTTCTTATCTGAAAGGTCAGCATTAACAGTCTAACTCTGCTCTACAGTCTCTGGATATACAGCTCTATGCAAGCCCTCCATTTTGCATTGTGTATAATGTCCAATATTCTAGAAAACATGAACTATCTATAAGATGCAGCATATGTTCATGGACAGAATACAATAAAAATAATAAAACAGCCATGTAATTCGATTACGTTGCAGTTTACATTTATGCTAAGGCCAAGGAGGAAACTGTGAAGTTGATACCTGCTTAAAAGGACCCAGGAGATCAGGCAAAACTTTGACAGAAGAAATCAGAAGTGTGCAGTCCAGTGAAGAATTAAACTACTGGGAGTAATAATATGGGCTGATGCACTCAATATAGCAGTAATGCCCTCTGAGAAGGGTAGGAAATAATTCAGTTCCTCTAGGCTGCACAGAAGCTAAATACAGTATGACAAGAAATAGTAGCAGTACTCATTATGTCTGATTGCTAATTACCCCTTTGAATGATTCAGTTATGCCTGCTACTAGATAATTAGTTTAGTAATTTATGGCTGCAGCACAAACTAGTATTTTAATTTTCACTGCACAGTTTTCACAACACCTACAGTTCAGATAATATCTCCCTTTTTATTCAATTTCAGATTGCTTTTTTTTGATAGCTGATGGAGGGGAAAAAAACAAGCAATTTTTTTTCAATTTCCTAGCATAACTTTAATATTAAATTACATTTTTTTATGTAATTTTATTCAAATGTAAACTATATAAATGTAGAAAACAACTTTACCTGAGCCCTTAACATCATTTCTTTATAGATTTGGGAACTGATCCTGGAAACACTTGCACAGGAATATTTGTTGTAGTATCCATTGTCTGTTCAGACTGGAATAAAATTATTCCTGTGTATGACTGTTGCCGGGATTAGACTCTTGGGATAAAGTAAGTTTATTTTTTGCATTGTTTTTGTAGTTGCACAGATATTTCTGCACTCCTCAACTATTTTGCTTACGGGGTGATTATTCTATGTAAGGAAGGTACAGACTGCAATTGGTGACATTTAGAGTGCTGCTTGTAGTGCATTGTTTGGTGGGATTGAAAAGCTTCAGCAGTTTTCAGGAATAGCTTTGTATTTCTTATGAAATCAACTACTACTTAGTTCACTCAAGCATGAAAGCTAATTCTAAAAGGTATTCAGAGATATATGTTTGGTAATTTGTGAGCTGTGTTGTTTTTCTAATAAAGCTACCACATGGCAATTTGGACTGCCAATGGAAGATGCATCTCTGAGTACCACTGAGGATCAAGGTCATATTTTAAGTATTTGTAAAATGTTTTAAACCTCAGTCTCACTTTGCTGGTTTAACCAAAATACCTTTCTTTTGTCATTATGTGACTTTGTGTGTGATTCATGTGACTCTTTCCTCCCTTCTTATGAACAGACCTACCTGTGTTTTATTCACACCATCACTTATTATCTCTAGGTTTATTTTGTTCATATTTCAAAAAGCATAATAAAATCTTTCATATAGACAGGAAACAGTCTGATCCTTTTTTTTTTTTTCTTTTTTTAAAAAAAAGCTTTCTATACTCTTTTTCACTGTGTCTTTGGAGAGGCATACTCTGGTAGTGCCTAGGGACTAGTTAAAATGATGCTATGCTGTGTGGAGCAGTTCATAAAGTAACAGGCAGTTTACCCAAGACACTTTCAATCTATATAGACTAGATAAGTATAAGATTTGTTTTCAGGTGTGGAAGGGGCAGCAACTGAGTCACAGGGAAGCTGTGTCCAAGTGGGTGTGACACAGCAGCAGCAAAGGTTGTGTGGGTAACACAGCATGTGGAACAAATGGAGGGAGGAAGCAAACAGCAAACCAAAAGAGCAAAGAAAGTCCACTCAAAACCACATATGGCTTTGCATAGCTGAAATCTCTGCTTTTTCAGAGATCTCTGCAATCTTTTCTGGCTGTTGCTCCCTCTCCTGTTGCAGTCACCCTAGTTGTAAGTAAACTATTGCTGTTTTACTTCAGCAGACACAGGTTTTTCTTCTTTTCCTCCTGTATATCTCTCTTTTTTCCAGTGACCATTCTTCTTTCTCTACCAAGAGAACCAGATTGAACCAAGCAAGTTTGCTTTTAAATTTCCTATTAAGCTCTGTGCTAGCTAAGGAAGGGGTGTATAGAAAAATGAAAGATGGCTCTGTAGGATGCACCTCTTCTCTTTTCAAAGGACGCAACAATTTGTATGCTTCTTCCAGCCTCAGAGGAAATCAGTGAAGCTTTTCTTGTCCCCTGTGATCTTATATTTCAATGGTATTTTGTCATCCTTAGGAGGCAGATTTCAGGGCCCACTCTTGTCTTTTGAGGAGCAGCTTTCTGCACAGAGCAATGTTGGTTAACCTTCAGAGGCAATTCAGGAAAGAAATCCTTGAACTTGACCTGGAAGATCCTACTTCTCAAAGAGAGCAATGCATTTTGAGTTTTCTTTCCACAATGCCCTGGGAGCCAAACACAGGGCCATGGCAGAATTTCAAGCACAGCCACAAAAGAGTCAGGACTGCTTAGTCAACGGTGTGTGGCTCGCTGTGCTATGTCCTGCGCCAACCAGCACCTTATCGCTGGGTGCAGTCTGCAAGCAGAACAAGGCAGGGATGGTTCGAACATAGCTGCCTCAATTGGGGAAGGGAAGGGACAAGAAGGAAGGAAGGAGTTTAGCCAGATCAGTGAGAGCTGTGCAGTGCCTCTCCCTTTCAAGGTCAGAAGGCAAGCTTTGGCAACCTGCAATTTTAGTATGGCTCTAACCAGCATTTCTTCAAGCGTGAGGTAAAGCTGGCAAAAACATGTGCCTGCACAGGATTTGTCAATGAATTCTTCTTTTTTTGTGCACAGTGTACTCTTTGTTGTGTTTGGATACTTGTTCCCTTTAAGTTTTTTGCTTCTTACCCCTGCTTTACCATAGCCCATGTGTCCCATGAAGCTATGCTATTCTGTGTCTTGGTTTTTCTTATTGCTAACCATTGAATCATGAGCAAAAATTGTGATTATAAACAAATTAATCTTATCTTATCTCAAGCTCTTCTTTATTGTCTGGTCTTTTTTCTGTGAATCCCTTTTTTCACCTTTACCATATAATGGGAAAGTTCACTTGCTGTATCACATTTTAATCTCACAAGGTTCAGTACTTTGTGGGAGGTGAAGAGCTTGGAAGGAGAAAGTAGTGAAACAAGGGCAGATTGGTTCTGAGAAATAGAGTGGTTCATGTTTGTTGATTTCATATAAGAGACCAAATAATTTAAATGGTGACCTTGAGGTAACCTATGCAAATGAAAAACTTAATAGGAAAGTTGCATTGTTCAGCTTTCATATTCACATTTATCAATCTAAGATGTGCATTAGCAGGCTATGATTTTGTCAGCACAAGACCATTTTTATTGAAAAATGTGTGCAGTTGTTGGCTGTTTCCTATTGAGTTTAGCATTTCAGAGTTCACATTCTAAAGAAAGAAGAGGTCTGTACTAAACATTGGATTACGACAAGCCTCTTTGCAGAAGTAATTATGTGATTTTCTTGTTCAGGGACAGCAACTGAGACGCTTGGAATATCAAAGGAAGCATAAAAGTGTGTTCAAAATCATTGCATTACCATTCCTAGCACATTAACACTGTTACTGACAAATCAGTTGGGACTAGCGGGCAAATATTTAGATTATCAAAATGAGTTTTTCCTTATGGGCAGCAGTGCAGATTGTTTGCAGGTACTGTATTACTGAGAAAAATATTTGGCATTATGAGTTTATCAAGCTTGCTTTATTCGTGTTATTTTGCTTTCACTGCAATTCGATAACATAATGTCTGTGGCTTGTACTTGCAGCAAGCTTCCTGTCCCCTTCCTGGTGTTTACCAGCACTGGATCAATGTTCTAAAGGGCAACTCTGACAGTGTTATTTCTGTGAACATCAAGCTCGTGTTTATTATAGAATGAAACTACACCCTTTATAGCCAACAGTCTAACGTTTGAAATATGTATTCTCTGACCCATTTTATAAGTGGTTCCCTACTGACTGAATGTAGTGTCTCTTCTCCATTACCAGTTACACAAAGAAGAGGTTGTTCCCTGTAAGACAAGCTGTCTCAGCATCAGCTTGACCTTTCCAACTTTGTTTGGAGTGACAGTTAAGTTCTTTCTACCTGGCAGAGATTTCCACTTCCAGGGTCATAACAGCCTATCTGTCTGCTCTTTCTGTTAGCTGTCTGCTGCTAGCCATGAATATTACATGAGAATAAATGTATACCCAAGCAGTCCAATTGGAATTTTCCTTGTTGGTGCCACATTGCCAGATGAAAGCACCCAAACAGCTTGTCACAAAACTACATCCAGTGCATGTTTTCTGCGACAGGGAGTGAGAAGGGCCCTGTTCTGTGTTCTGAGGATGCTGTGGGTAAAAGCAGCTTGGGAAACACAATACAGGTAGATTTACATTGGACATAAGGAAGAAATTTTTTATGATGAGGGTGGTGAGACACTGGAACAGGTTGCCCAGAGAAGTTGTGGATGTCACATCATTGGAAGTGTTCAAGGTCAGGTTGGATAGGGCTTTGAGCAACCTGGTCTATTGGAAGGTGTCCCTGCTCATGGCAGGGGGGTTGGAACTAGATGATCCTTAAAGGTGCCTTCCAGCCCAAACCATTCTGTGATTCTATATGGATGCTCTTTCCCAGTATCTATAGGAGCACCTTAGAAACCTTTGATGGGCAGTGAAATTTAGAGCAGCCATAAAAATGAAGTCAAGCTGGTGCACAGTAAACCTAAGGTGGTAAAATATCAAAGCATTTAAAGATTCTTCCATACTGCTAACTCATACTTAAGGATATTGTTGATTCATTTCTGCAAAAATGTAATAGAAATGTTTTATTCCACAAAAGAAAACCACAGAAACAAGTGAACTGTGATTTCTAGGACTACGATCCTCATTTTGGGTCATGTCTATACACTTGGTAACCTTATTTATTATGATGTTATGATGAGGAAGTGTTTTGTTTTGCTGGTATCTCAGCTAAAAAACAATGTTCGTGATGTTTCATATTTGGAGAATAATCATTACAATGACTCTTGACTTATAATTCCAGGCTGGATACTACCTCTGCTGGAACAGTGGTTATATAACCTAGTGGTTAAGCTTGTTTTCAGAGGTGCTTTAATGTAATTAATTAAAAGCAGTGTTTTGCTCTTAACTGAACTGTAGGCTGCTAGTGTGGGATTATTTGGCCTACTGGTCCTTCAGCTGATTTGAGTGCACTGCACCTTGATCCACTGGAGGTGGGTGACTTAGATACACAAGCTCTGGCAGTTCTGGACATGCTCCAAAGGCAAAACTTCATAGACAACCACCATACTTTGAGTCATAAAATGATTTAGGGGCTGGTGACTCACCATACCTACACATACAAAGTCAAACACTAGTGAAATGGATAACTTTGTGCATATCAGCTTCAATTCTGTCATTATGAGGAATAAACTGTAATAATTAGATTAAAAGTCACTGTAACTGGAGTAATAACAAGTTTTTGTTTTGTCTGTACTTGTATGGATGCAAGATTAGTTATTACTCTGCAAGATATTTCTGTAGCCTACAAGTTAGATGATTGTATGGTTTAGTATGCTGCTGTGGTGGGCTGACCCTGGCTGGGTGCCAGGTGCCCACCAAAGCCATTCTATCACTCCCCCTCCTCAGCTGGACAGGGGAGAGAAAATATAACAAAAGGCTCATGGGTCGAGATAAGGACAGGAGAGATCACTCACCAATTACTGTCATGGGCAAAACAGACTCAGCTTGGGGAAAATTAACTCAATTTATTACAAATCAACCAGAGTAGGGTAATGAGAAATTAAAGCAAATCTCAGAACACCTTCCCTCCACCCCTCCCTTCTTTCCGGGCACAACTTCACTCCCGGATTCTCTACCAACCCCTACAGCAGCACAGGGGGACAGAGAATGGGGTTTATGGTCAGTTCATCACATGTTATTTTCTGCCGCTTCATCCTCCTCAGGGGGAGGACTCATCACACTCTTCCCCTGCTCCAGCGTGGGGTGCCTCCCATGGGAGACAGTCCTCCATGAACTTCTCCAACGTGGGTAGTTCCCACAGGCTGCAGTTCTTCACAAACTGCTCCAGCATTGGTCCTTTCCACGGCGTGCAGTCCTTCAGGAGCACACTGCTCCAGCGTGGGTCCCCCACGGGGGTCACAAGTCCTGCCACAATGCTGCTGCCCAGATGGGTTTACCCCTGCGTTGCCAATTGGTCGTCTTCCACTGCTGTAGCCACCCACATAGGGCATTAGCCACCATCCAGGAGTCGGTATAGAGGTAGAGTACCGACCATTGTTCAGCAATGTCTAGGGCTAGTTGGATGGCTTTTACTTCTGCAACTGACTTGACTCACCTTCTCCTTCAGTGGCCTCAATGACTTGTCGTGTGGGACTCCACACAGCAGCTTTCCACTTCTGATGGTTCCCTACCACACGACAGGATCCATCAGTATACAAAACATAACGCCTTTCGTCTTCTGATAACTCATTATATGGTGGTGCCTCTTGGGCGTGAGCCACCTCCTCAGGCGATGTTCCAAAATCTCTGCCTTCTGGCCAGTCCATGATGTCTTCCAGAATTCCTGGGCAGTTGGATTTCCCCAGTCAAGCTCATTGCGTGATCAATGCTATCCACTTACTCCATGTAGCGCTGGTTGCACGATGTGTAGAGGGGATGTTTCCTTTGAACATCCAGTGTAGCACGGGCAATCGTGGTGTCAAGAGGAGATATGCTTCTGTACCGACAACTTCTGAAGCGGCTCGAACCCCCTCATATGCTGCTAGTATCTCTTTTTCAGTCAGGGTGTAGTGGGCTTCTGATCCTCGGTACCCCAGGCTCCAAAACCCTAATGGTCAACCTCGGGTTTCTCCTGGTGTTTTCTGCCAGAGGCTCCAGGTGAGACCATGCTCCCCAGCTGCAGTGTAGAGTACATTTTGTACATCTGGTCCTGTCCGGACAGGTCCAAGAGCTACTGCACGAGCTATTTCCTGTCTGATATGCTCAAAGGCTTGTTGTTGTTCAGGGCCCCATTCAAAATAGTTCTTTTTCCGTGTTACTCGATAGAGAGGGCTCACAAGCTGACTATAACCTGTAATGTGCATTCTCCAGAACCCCACAAGGCCTAGGAAGCTTGTGTTTCTTTCTTGTTAGCTGGTGGAGACATAGTTGCTATCTTGTTAACCACATCCATAGGGACATGACGGCGTCCATCCTGCCATTTTATTCCCAAGAACTGAATCTCCTGTGCAGGTCCCTTGACCTTGCTTTTCTTTATGGCAAAACCAGATTTCAGAAGAATCTGAATTATTCTTTTTCCCTTCTCAAACACTTCTTCTGCCTCGTTGCCCCACACGATGATGTCATCTATGTATTGTAAATGTTCAGGGGCATCGCCTTGTTCCAGTGCCATTTGGATTAGTCCATGACAAATGGTAGGGCTGTGCTTCCACCCCTGGGGCAGTTGATTCTAGGTGTATTGGACACCTCTCCACGTGAAAGCAAACTGTGGCCTGCACTCTGCTGCCAAAGGAATGGAGAAAAACCCATTGGCAATATCAATTTTATCATACCACGTGGCTGCCTTTGATGCCAGTTCATATTGGAGCTCTAACATGTCTGGTACAGCAGCACTCAGTGGCGGTGTCACTTCATTCAGGCCACGATAATCTACTGTTAGCCTCCACCCTCCATAGACTTTTGCATTGGCCATATAGGACTATTAAAAGGTGAATGAGTCTTGCTGATGACTCCTTGGCTCTCTACTTGATGAATCAGCTCATGGATGGGAGCCGGGGAGTCTCAGTTTGTCCGATATTACCGCCGGTGCACCGTCCTGGTAGCGATTGGCACCTGCTGTTCTTCAACTTGCAGCAATCCCACAATGAAGGGATCTTCCGAGAGGCCAGGCAGGGTAGATAGCTGTTTGATCTTCTCTGTGGCTACACCAAAAGCCCATCGGTACTCCTTTGGGTCCTTGAAGTACCCTCTCCTGAGGTAGTCTATGCCAAGGATACAAGGGGCCTCTGGGCCGGTCACGATGGGGTGCTTTTCCCACTTGTCCCCTGTCAAGCTCACCTCAGCCTCCAATATAGTCAATTCTTGGCATCCCCCTGTCACTCCAGAGATCCAGATGGGTTCTGTGCCCCTGTACCCTGATGGCACCAGCGTACACGGTGCACCAGTGTCTACCAAAGCCTTATACTTCTGTGGGTCTGATGTGCCAGACCAACGAATCCACAGAGTCCAGTATGTCTTGTCATCCCTTTCCTCCTCCTGGCCGAAGGCAGGGACCCTCTATTGCTGTTCCTCATCAGAGTATTCACTGTCCGACCCTTGTGGTGCCAGACCAGAAGTCCCCTCACCAGAATCAAGGGAGGTGGTTTCAGTGTAGTCAATTTGCCAGGCCTCGCCATATCAAAAACCCACCCACCACCCTCTGTTCCAGGGAGACTTTACTCTGGTGGCTCGTTTGATCGCAGCACATGTTTCACATTCATGAGTGACCTATGTTATGGCCTCCATGGTCAGGTCCACCCCTCGATCATGAGCCCACCTATATGTTGCATCTCTCCCCAGATGTCCCGATGTCTCATGGGCCCATCAAGCTACAAATAGCTCACCCTTATGCTCCCAGTCCAGGTCCACCCGAGCTACTTCTATTTCGGCAGCCTTGTCTACCTGTTCATTATTTTGATGTTCTTCAGTGGCACGGCTTTTGGGCATGTGAGCATCTAGTTCTACACAGGCAGAAATGTCCTGCCAGACAACCTGCTCCGTGGGCTCCTTTCCACAGATCTGCAGGTCCTGCCAGAAGCCTGCTCCAGCACAGGCTTCCCACGGGGTCACAGCCTCCTTCGGGAACCCACCTGCTGTGGCGTGGGGTCCTCCATGGGCTGCAGGTGGATATCTGCTCCACCGTGGACCTCCATGGGCTGCAGGGGGACAGCCTGCCTCACCATGGTCTTCACCACGGGCCACAGGGGAATCTCTGCTCCAGCGCCTGGAGCATCTCCTCCCCCTCCTTCTTCACTGACCTTGGTGTCAGCAGGGTTGTTTCTCTCACATGTTCTCACTCCTCTCTCCGGCTGCCGTTTCTGTCTGTCCCAACATTTTTTTCCTTCTTAAAAATGTTATCACAGAGGCGCTACCACTATCACTGATTGGCTTGGCCTTGGCTGGTGGCGGGCCCGTCTTAGAGCCGGCTGGTATTGGCTCTGTCGGGCACAGGGGAAGCTTCCAGCAGCTTCTTACAGAAGCCACCCCTGTAACCCCCCCCCGCTACCAAAACCTTGCCACATAAAGCCAATGCAGCTGCCCTTGAGGCTCAGTTATAATTTGGATGCCTGATTGACTATGTCTATACTGTTATACTTGCCTTGCATACTTCTCTGAGCATGGGTTTGCCTCATGGTGCCAGTTTTGTGTGAACTCTGGATCATAGCTAGGTTGGTGGAGAAATAAGCACCACCTACTCCTTCACTTAAGCTGAGCACCCTCTTTCCTGTGTCCTCTCAGTGCCTTCTGACAGGGTACTATAGGAGTACTGCAGCACAAAGGAATCGGTTGTTTTGTAATTTGTCTGCTTATGCTATTCTAGAGTAGACACAAGTAAGAAAGCTTTCTCAAGACTGTGTTGCTGGGCTAATATAGGCACAGCCTTTCAAGCCAAAGAGAAAACCTTTTTAGAATGCGGGATGGGATTTTTCTACTGCAGTTTTGTACTGAAATTCATATATCATTTGTAAATCCTGTTTTCTGAGTCATTTGGCTCTGGGCAAGATCCAAAGGGCGGTCTTAAATTGGTGACTGCTTCTAAAGAAAAATGCAAATTAGAGTGGAAAAAAAAAAGTAGTGTGATACAGACAGGCTTCAAAATTCTGTTGTTTTTTCTTTTGCCATGCTTATAGTAGGAGGCTGCATAATAATAGATAGCAAAGCGGGTGGTTCTGAGTAACCTGTGCTGAATTCCAAATTGTTTTATTTTTTGGCAGTGGCCCAATCAGATAAACATTGCCAGGGATTGTGTAAAATATCCTAGTAAGTCAGCCAGTATACAGAATATCTAGATTGAAAATGTTTTCAGTTATTGTCTTGGGAAAAACCTTTGTATTGATATTCTATTGTCTTTTAGCTGTGGGAACAAAAGCCCTAATTTTATGGCCACTAAAATGCTTGTCATGAACCTTTAGTGCTGAGAAATTTTTTTCACAATCAGAAATTCCACTGAATTTCAATTTCATCCTGTTGAGTTTAGATGCAAACATTGTAGGGAAAGGTAAACACAGCCAGTAAGGCATTAAAGTCATCCTAGCTGGTCATATGGCTGCTGGAACAAGAGGGAGAAAGAGGACTGTAATCAGAGGGGAGAGTGTGACCCTCTGTCCTGGCTGACCAGAGCTTGGAAAGCCTCTGGGGACCATTGCCATGTGCTTTGCGGTTGACTTGCTGTTGCTTTGTGGATAATAAACAAGCCCCAAGGAGCAGGCTCTCAAAGGATTACAGCTTGGAGCCTTGTGCCACTTCACTTGCTGTTGTGAGTGCTCACCGGCATACAGCAGCAGCACCAGAACTGCCTTTGTGGTCCTTCTCAGCACGTGGAGAGCCTCTCAGCCCAGTGGCTGATTAGGGAGTAGGGAAAACCAATTAGGCTGAAGGATCAGGGCCTGAGGAGGTATCAGATCAGAGTGAAAGATAAAAGAGAGGTGTAAGAAAAAATAGCAGCATTCTGTGTAATCCTGCAGAACAGGGATGCTTTAACCTTGGAGGCCTAAGATGCCCACTTACATCTCTTCAAAAATAAATTAAAGTATGTGCCCTCTTTGTTCAACTAAATTGTTCTCTTCGTGATCTCAAAAGACTGTTTGCATTTGCACTGCCTTTGTTCCATAATACGCTGAAAATAGTTGGAAAGTTCTGATAACTGGGAAAGCTTCTGAGATCAGGGCTACCGAGGCATTTTTGGATTCACCATGGGTAATGGAGTCATCCAGTCTTTCATGCTGTCTCAGCAATTCTTGGGAATCAGACAGGTCTGGTTTAGTGAGTGTTTCATGTCATGTAAAAGGCAATGAAAAGAAACGTGAAATTAATTGATGCTGTTGTTACATCCATAACACAATACACTTTCTGCATATCATGTAATCTCTGAGTGGTAACAGAGATGGTTTTAACATTGATTCAAAGATTTTATTTTCTAAGCACAACTCTTAAGGGCATTTGTTTTTCAATGTCAATTACTCTAAGAATGTAAAATGGAATGATAATTCCTTTATGTGATGAATATTTCAAACTTGCTTTTGTTCAACCTGCATTATTCTTCATTATATTTTTACTTGTAGCACTATCTCTACAATATTCATTTAATTTAGATCAGTGAATACAAGTTATTTATGATTTCAAATAAAATCTCTTAGTAAGTCAGTCTGTCAGCAGACCAGTCTTTTGGAAAAATGAAAGGTGCAGTGGAAAGAGAATGTACATTTATCTTTATTATATCTTTATTGCACACAGTTTATAGCCGGTGATATTTGTGTGTGTGTGTGTCTGTCTGTGTCTGTCTGTGTGAGAGAGAGAGAAACTACTGTGCAGTGACATTTTGTTAAAAGCATTTTAAAAAGTACAAAAAGGAAGAAATGGTTTGGAAGTTAACTAAACTGGAATTATTTTAAATTACTAAGAATTAGAGTGAATTCAGCTGGAAGCATATTTTGATCTGACATTTGATTTTAGGAATTAGAACTGTTTGTTCCCTCTTCATCTACATCTTGGACGGGAGCAAAAGGAGAGAGCTGGCAAAAAAATGGAAAGTAATGTAAAAAATAAAGAAGGAAAAAGGGCAGTAAAGTAATTATTTATTTTATTTCATGGTAAAACTTCTGTAAGAAAGCACTATTATAAAGGAACTTCAATCAGAAGTTAAAGATCACCTAGTCCACAGACTAGGGTGCCAGTCACGTGGAGCCAAGCTGGACAAAAGCTAGGGAGTTTACATTAAATTTGAAATTTTTGTCCTCTGAAACCCAAGTGGAGTGTGTGTTCCCACCTGCAGTAATGTGTAGTACTTCTATCAAGGATTGGAAGAATCTGGGGTACAGGTTTTATACCATGTGCTGTGGATATGTCTGTGCTTGGTGTGCTCTTACGCCCTGGATGCTCACCTTAACTGTGCCAATGGCTGGAACAGTAAATGTGGCAATTCTCGAAAATGGAGGTCTGTACCACTCCAGTTTTAAGGTTCTCTTTATGCAATAATCGCAGTGTCTGTTCTGTCATTTTGGGGGGATTTAATGACGCAGCATGGAACCACTTAGACTGTATTTTATGCAGCAAATGGTTCTCTCTCTGTGATTTTCTAACCCAGACAGAAGAAACCAACCTGCTGAACTATGGATACCGATGACGCCTTTCACCTGAGCTTGTTGTACCAAGACAAGCAGGGCAAAGCTGGGCCTTTTCTGTTGCCAACTTCAAGTCTAGTGGACTTCCATTCTGAAATATGTAGAAGAGTGTTGTTAGAGACTTTCTATTTAATCATCAGCAAATTAATTTAATGTCTGAACACTCATGTGAATGGAGAATTTTTTCATCTGATCTGATTGATGGTCAGTGTCTTTGCCATCCAATTTCCATTGGCATAAGGTTCTGATACAGGACTGAGGATTGCTCTGAGACTGTGACTGGATTTTAAATGGTAATATCTCTCCACAGCCTTCAGGCAAGGAGTTTCAATGGCTACTTCTTCCTGCTAGTGTCCAATTAGCAATGCAAAGTACAAAGGTGGAATCTGTGCCCAGGAAAGTTTTTACATGTTTTGTTCTTTCATTCACACATTAAAAGAAAATGCTATCCCCTTCAAAGGTGACATACAGAAGACAGATTCACTTATCAAACGTCTGTCTCTCTACAAGAACACAGAATTTTGCCTGTGTAGGTGCATTTAATCTTATGCATCTTTTATTTTTGAAGTTCCCAAAAGAGTGGAGTTTAATTTCTGCAAATGTATTCCCAAAGCAAAGACATGAAGACAGCTTTCATATTACAAAAATCTGCAGACTTGTATTCATCTCAAAATATTGATATAAAAGTACCTGAAAAATGTAGGTACAACATTGTTTGTAGCAAGGCTCTACTTTGGACATTGATTACTGCACATTAACTGCCAGTTTCTAAGCCAATAATGATGGGATGTTTACAATGTAAACTTAAACAAGCCAGTCTGGAATTTAACTGATGGCTTTAAGATGAACACTGTATAAAAATAGATACATGGAAAAAAATGTTAAGAGATTATTTCTAGTGGAGTTATAGCTGGTATTTGAGAGGTGTTCACCTACATCACCTTTCCCCATAAGAGAGTTAAGTTATAGATCTTCTAACTCTGTGGTTTTGTCTTAATTTAATGTAGAATTTCAGGCAGAATTTGCCCTGCTTATTGCTTTTGGATACAGTTCCTTGGATTCTAAATCAAAAGTATTTCAGAATTTGTCAAAGACATTTTCAGTTAATACTTCTAACACTGCAAGCTTTTCAAATTTTCTAATATACCTTCTGATTGATTTTTGTATGCATCTATACATATATGTACAAAAACCCACATGCACACACACACATACATGACTTACTGCACTAGAGATTCACTAGAATTTAACCTTTCATTTAAAACAAGCCAACAGGAAAATAAAAACACAAGTACTTTCATTCTATGTGCAGGAAAACAAACCTTGAACTCATGACCTTGTGGTGCAATATAGAAAGTAAACAAAATAAATATGTTCTAAAATAGTCCTGGAGCTTTTAAGACAATTTATCATTTCTG
This sequence comes from Haliaeetus albicilla, assembly GCF_947461875.1. NCBI lineage: Eukaryota > Metazoa > Chordata > Aves > Accipitriformes > Accipitridae > Haliaeetus > Haliaeetus albicilla. The sequence continues at coordinate 47,319,919 of NC_091485.1, forward strand.
TGGTTTGACTTCTTATTTTTTTAGTATTTTGTGGTGACTTTGCTATTTTAACTGTATCATATTGAGACAGAATTCTGGAGGAAATGGTTAAAAGTCTGGATTAGTCTTTTTGAAGATTACTGTTACTTCCAGTTAAAACAAAGTTTTATTTGAAGTTAATTTTAAAATATACATTAAATTAGTAGCAAGTGCATGTATTTATGTTATTAGTGAAACAGAACATTTTCCTCTACTGTCATATTTAAGTAAACTTGTTCTGGAGAGTTTGAAGGTTGCCTCCTGGTTAATACTACATACCAGTTGCAGGGATAGTCCTATTACTCTAGTACTTTGTCTGTCACTGAGGTTGGACAACATGTTATCCTCCTGCCTGTGCAAGTTCACTGCATAAAATGTCAGCCTGGGACTTGGGTTATATCTTGTTCCATTCAAGTTTATAGCAGCTAAGCCTTCCTGAGTGGAGTAAATTTCCTTATATCCCAATTCTTCTTAGCAGGACCTGTTTAGGGGGGATCAACTTTACCAAAATGGAAAGTAAAATATGTCAAATATTAACTGCAATTCACAAATGCAATTTTCTCAGTTTTCTTTCCCCTAGAGATTCAGATATGATGGTAATGAGTAATCTTAAAAATAAAATGTATCAGTTTTATTCTTTTTTTACAGGACTTTCCTTTTTTCATTCTAATTAACCCTTCTCTAAGGCATCTAACTTGTCAAAAAGTATGAGCGTAGACAATCAATACCAGTCTTTCAAATAGGCCTTACCACAGGTTATGGAAATTCCAGAGATACAGATATGTAACCATTTTTCTCCCTTTCCTACACTGGCAAAGAATTTATTCTTCTGACTGCATGTATAGACATTGTTCTGAATGAATTAAAGAAAAATTATGTCCAGTGCACTCAACTCTGTACCCTTAATTGGAAAATGAACATGGATTGTCTTTGCTTTAAATAGATTATGAAAAACTCCATTTGAAAGTAAAGCTTTTAATGCCAATTGCCATGATTTTTATTTTCAAATTAATTTCACGGTTTATTCATACGGATTATACATTTCTACTTTGAACAGCTAAATGTCTCTCTCTTTTCTGGTTTTGGGCCAAACAAACCCAGATATCTTGAAATACAAGTTCAAATAGTCCACATTTATAACTTGCATGTACCAAAGATATAGAACCATCCTACAATTTATACTGCATAGGCTTAAAAATAATTGTGTTCTTATCTGCTGGGAGGTCTTCTTTAATGGAATTTGACAATAATGAAATCAGTTGATCCCTGTAAACCTGATAGCTATATCTGAGAGGATGATACCACTCCTTTATAAAAATACAATTTGATGCTTGGGACAGACCACCTTTTATATAGAAGAGAAACTAACAGTCAACTATCTGGCAAACATAGGTTGCAAAAGCTTTGTTGGTTATAGTATTTCAATGCATGTATATATATATAACCAAATGTATACATTTAACATATATATTTAGTGTGTGTGTGTATATATATATAATCAAACTTTGTTCTTTATAGTTTTTTAGTTGCAGTAATTCAGGAAAGATTCTTTACTTTGGAAAACACCTTTGGAAAAGTTTAGCAAGTTAGCATGGCAGCTTTAAAGACTTCATAACACCAGGACTCCACAATGAAATGCAAATAGAACTTCTCTGTTGTGGTTTAACCCCAGCCAGCAACTAAGCACCACACAGCTGCTCATTCACTTCCCCCCACACCCAGTGGGATGGGGAAGAAAATCGGGAAAAGAAGTAAAACCCGTGGGTTGAGATAAGAACGGTTTAACAGAACAGAAAAGAAGAAACTGATAATGATAATGATAACACTAATAAAATGACAATAGTAATAATAAAAGATTAAAATATACAAGTGATGCACAGTGCAATTGCTCACCACATGCCAACCGAAGCCCAGTTAGTCTCCGAGTGGTGATCCCCCCCAACCCCACTCCCCCATTTTATATACTAGACATGATGTCACATGGTATGGAATACCCCTTTGGCCATTTTGGGTCAGCTGCCCTGGCTGTGTCCCCTCCCAACTCCTTGTGCCCCTCCAGACTTCTTGCTGGCTGGGCAGGAGAAGCTGAAAAATCCTTGACTTTAGTCTAAACACTACTTAGCAACAACTGAAAACATCAGCGTTATCAACATTCTTCTCACACCTAACTCAAAACCATAGCACTGTACCAGCTACTAGGAAGACAATTAACTCTATCCCAGCTGAAACCAGGACAGTCTCATATTTTTATGGAAATAGGATTGCATGCCTGTGTCTACCCACCTGGTCTGGTGACCCAGGTGAAGCTCCACTATGTAGCTGCAGTCAAGGGGGAGCAAGGTGTTAAAAAGGCAAAATGCTTTCCCTTCTCTGCCACATGTTCATGGTTCTCTCTTCTTGGCAGCTCTTCTGTGATGCCTCTAAGCAATTCCAGCAAATAAACCGGCAGTTTTCTGGTTCACCCCATGGGACTGTCATTATTCTTATGCCCAAAGAAAGGCACTTTCCTTCTGAGTTTGTTTGTCCTGAGGGACAATCTGAGTTATCTCATATTGGTTTCGATTCTATCCAGACATTTTTTGAGTGTGTACATCAATATGTGGCCACTTTGGAAGCCATTTCTATGTCCAGGCTAGCAACAAGGGTAATACTACTCTGACAGAAGGTCTCTGACAGGGCTGTCTAGGGTAGCGAGCAATGTCTTATGGCTTGCTGGTGCTCCCTAGTTCTGTCAAATGTGCAGAGCTCAATGGGACCCTCGTCCACAGTTCAGAATCACAGCTGCTGTGGCCATGCAATAAATGTGAGCATGACTAGAGAAAACATCCATCAAAAAATGACTTTTCATCCCCCTTTTTGAAACAGTAGTTAAACTCCCTGTTTTCTTGACATGTTTGTACTGTTACATTTTGAAGAGTGACAGTGGTTCTGGAGTATTCCATATGATTCTTGCAGAGAATAATCCTAAATAGAAGGAAGAATGTATAGTAAAGCTTGCTGAAGATGAACAATGCATTTCAGAAACCTCGGGGCCTCTACAGGGATAGGTGCTGCTGAGATATCATCATGCCAGCTACCAGAGAGATTGTGAAAAAGAGTGAAAAAGCAAATATTTTTCATATGGTAAGAAAAATCTCTTAGTCATACCAATGGATGAAAAGAGAAAAAGATAACCTTCCAGTTCCAACATGTTCATTTTATAAATGAAGGAGAATTATCAATTGAACAAAGCTTTGGATTTTAAAAAATGAGGTAGCTGACAGATATGTAAAGTTAGTTGATTTTGTTTACTTTGCATTTCAAAATCGTCTTTCGTAACAGTTGCCACATGTAACGTCAAGTTAATACTATATGCCCCCAAGACAAGAGTGCTGCAAAATCTCTGTCCTACCACTGGAGATAAGTATCAGTGGAACTGGATAGGTAGTTATTCCAAGATAAGGGACACAGGTGATGATCTGATGTATTTATTTCAGACAACTCTGGAAGGTTTTTCCTTTTGATGTGTGTGTATAGGTGGTGGTGCTGGGAAACTCTACTGTATTAGGGTCACTATTTTTGCAACTTTAAAAAAGAAGGAAAAAAAAAAAGCTGTTCAGAGCTTTAATTCCCTTTCCTGAAATTAATAAATATTCTAAATAAGAATGTGTATTTTTGGGTGAGGAGTGTGAAGAGGGGAATGTTGAGCTAGCAAGAGATATTAAAGGGGAAAAAAAAAAAGAAAAGAAAAAAGAGATGGAAAAGTATTTCTCCACAGGCTGTTAGAGAAGCAGCGAGTGATGGAGTGGGTGTTCAAGAAAAGCATCAAATTGGCAGAATAGAAGCTAATCAGGCAGGAAGGAGAAGATTATGGATGATTAGGGACCTAGGCAAAAGCTGCTTATGTTGCTGGAGAAGGGGGCTAGAGAGCAGATGTGGCCTATAAATGGCCACTTCTTTAACCCTCCTATTTGACACAAAGCAGCAAGACTGTAGGTGCACTGGATAGGAGAGCAAGTCACGATGGCGTGAGCGTGAAATGGCTGTGGGAGGGAAAGGAGCCGAGCGCTGCTGGAAGGAGCGGAGGTGTGGGATGCTCCAGGCCTGTGTGGAGTGGGGAGCTGCTCTGAGTACCAGTTTTGGCCGAGCTGCCTGTCTTGCCTGTGGCAGAGTGTTGTGGTTTAACCCCAGCCAGCAACTAAGCACCATGCAGCCGCTCACTCACTCCCCCCCCATCCAGTGGGATGGGGGAGAAAATCAGGAAAAGAAGTAAAACTCCTGGGTTGAGATAAGAACGGTTTAATAGAACAGAAAAGAAGAAACTAATAATGATAATGATAACACTAATAAAATGACAGCAGTAGTAATAAAAGGATTGAAATGTACAAATGATGCACAGGGCAATTGCTCACCACCCGCCGACCGACACCCAGCCAGTCCCCGAGTGGCAAATCCCTGCCCCCCCCTTCCCAGTTCCTAAACTAGATGGGACGTCCCATGGTATGGAATACACTGTTGGCCAGTTTGGGTCAGGTGCCCTGGCTGGGCATGAGAAGCTGAAAAATCCTTGACTATAGTCTAAACACTACTGAGCAACAGCTGAAAACATCAGCGTTATCAACATTCTTCACATACTGAACTCAAAACATAGCACTGTACCAGCTACTAGGAAGACAGTTAACTATATCCCAGCTGAAACCAGGACACAGAGTTATGCAAAGGCAGCCTAGTGACATTTTCTCTCTCTGAGAGGGAGGAAATACAGAAGACGTTGCAAATCTGGGAGGGAGAGTCCTCTCTGTCCCACCTACTCTGCCAGCAGTGGGTGTAGCAAACCAGGCTCCGCGTCTTGCACCATACTTTTCTGCCTTGCTGCATCTTCAGCTTCTTTTCTTTCCCAGGACAGCAGCAGCAAGGTCTGTCGCTGAAGCAGCAAAATTCAGCATTGCCTTGATCTGGGTCTTGCAGAATGAAAGGACGTGGGGAGGGGAACAGGTCTGGTACTAGATATAGAATGGGAAAAGGTTGAAAAGGGAGCTGTAAGCGTGGAGACAGAATCATTGTCAAATGAGCAATAGCCCTACTTTGGGACTGAGAAGAAATGTATGCTTCAGGGGGAACGTTTTCACTCTCCTAGGCTAAATATTTCTCTCTTTTCCTTAAATCTATCAAATGCAAGTTTGACTGCACTGTTCTCTTTGAAAGCTGAGAAGGAAACTGATAAACATATTTTACTAGTCCTTTTATGCTTCTCTATCACCTCCAGGAGTTACATGTATGGTTTCTAGTTTGTGTGTGGTGTGACCTCAGTTATAGGTTGCTTGTCACAAAGGAATAGAAATTATTAACAATTATGACATACTGGCGTCTGTTTCTTAAACATTCTTTAAACAGATGAATGAAGTGTGTTAATTTAACAATTAATCTTCTTGCTGTCTTGCACCTTTTAAAAAACATCCCCGTGTGTCTTCATTGTAAGCAAGGCTAATTTTTTGCTGAAAAAACTGCTTTTTGGCTATTAGTATTCTTCTTTTTCCTTTCTCAACAAAATTAACCTAAGCTTAAAGATTTCAATGGAACTTTATTTAGTTTTTAAGCCTTGCTTATTACAGCTTCAGATTAAGTTGAAAGTGGCAGCAAGAGCACATCTGTTGTGAGTGGGCACAAGTGAAAGTAGTCATTCAACACTTAGCTATCAGCAAAAGAAATAAGGCATGAGGTAAAGTCAAAATTTTTCTGTAGTTCACAATTCTGTTGTAAAATCGAATGTTTATTTTTTTTCTGGAATTATATGCTGCTTGTCTGCCTATTTAATGCAAGTTATGTTCCTGACATATTCCTCATTTTTTTCCCAGTAACTCTTCAAATTGTCATTTCCTTTGATCTTTTTATGGTATATCAGCAATATTACAATGAATCACAGTTCTCACCAATCATCTCACCTTTGGCTTGTGTTCAATAGCCTGCTTTTCCAAGTCTGAAAGTTATTTCATGTTCTTTTTCTTCGCTTCTAATTCAACACACATTGTGTATAATTGCAGGGTAGAGCGATGATTACTCTCCAAAGAATTACAATCAAACTTGGCTTGTTAGTGTATAAAGCTCTGGCTGTTAATCACAATCATTTAAGCAGTAGCTAACCCTCACTAAAACACAGATGGCATGTTGTTAGCATTTCAAGCTACCCAACTCAGACATTGTTGATGTATCCCAGAGAGGACTTTGTTATGCTTTTCAATACTGCTTCTCTTCTGTAACGCTGAACAGTATCTGCTGGGTTTGATACCCTCTCAGACACTTAGGATGAACACATGAATACTGTACAGCTGTAGCAGCTCATGCAAATAAAAATGCATAATTTTTTTCTACTGAAAATGAAGAATTTAACTGTACAACCCAGAATGAATACAAAAAATAAGTCTATGAAAGAAAAAAACAATATAAACAGGAAGTTGTCTTGATTAAAACTAGTAAGTTAAAATACATGCGTATTTGACTTAAGAAAACCTTGGCAAGCTTGATCAGTAATGGCAATTTGAGAAGGTCCCATGTTATCTGGCTGAGAGTCCTAAGATCTGGTGATTTTCAACAAACCATAAAATAAATTGGTAACTATTTTTTCAAGTGCTACTGACCTAAATAAAAACTCAAATGCTGTATATCAAAGAGTAGAACAAATCATACCATCAGTGCCAAGCCCCTAAGCAAGGATTTTTAATAAGAATGATGAAATGCTTGATAGAATATGACAATCCACTTCATAAAATCCTGTATTTCTTCAAAAACATGTGTTTTGCAAAGGTTTAAAATGACTACATGCAGAAAAGTTCAATTCTTACACTGTACAAAAGGATTCTCTAAAAGGCCAGGATATAGTGATATGAGCAAAAGACAGAAGACAGACTGAGATTCTTGCTACTGCACAAACTCCGTCCATGTTCGTTTGTCACCCTGTCTCCTTTCAGAACTTCCTTATCAGTAAAATAAAGATTCAAAATACCTTATTCAGAAGATACCTTTGGGAATTGAGTCACAATTTTGAAAAAAATCTATTGTTTTAGATAAACTCTGGGGAATAGGAAAAAAAAACCAAAACAGTTCTCAAATGAAAAATTTAGTATTTAACTGGAACTAACTGTGCATAACTTTTTGTGAGTATGCGTCAAGTTAAGAGCTCAGAGGTCTGGGTGCCTGTGTTCCAGTGCTGCCAGAGTATGTGAGCATTTGTGCCTCATAGCTCCCAGGGTGCTGTGAAAGGGGTAGGCTTCACTGAGGAGCACAATCACAGAGACATCCCTACTTGAAGACTCAGCTATGTATTAGGTCATGGCAGGAGAAGTTTTGTTTGTGAAATAAATAAGGCTGTTCTCCTTACCTTGTACCAAGGTTGTTATTGTTTTGTCTACATAGATGCCATTCCATGGTAAAATACCGGCTTATCAAATCAGAATTTCAGAAAAAAAAAACCAACCATGATTCCTATATTCTTTTTGACATGTAGTTTGATATGAAGCAACTAGTCTCTGCCATGCTCAATTTCCTTCTACCGTCTCCATCCTTTGTGTATCCTTCCCTAGAGACTACTTCTTAGTTTGAGCAGGCAGAGAAGGGATTTGAACTGGTATCTAGACCTAGATGTATCTTTTTGTCATTGACCAGACACATTTTCTAGTAGGTGGCATCTCTGCTACAAGAATGTGAGAAATTTAAATTTTCATGATTAACTCCTTTAGCACTTACAGTTTCATAGACATCATTCACTTAGCAAAAATGTAGTGAAGCCTAAGGTAAATTGGATTTCCAGAGCAGTCATTCTGTGTTCTTATTAGCCATTCTCCAAAATATTGTTCATATCAATGAAATTCTTTACCAAGTTTTAATTAAAGTATTTTATAAAGACCCATCTAAGTAATTTCTTTGCAAAGATTTCAAAATCAGATGCCACCTTCCACTTCTTTTTCATCTTTAAGTATTGGATAAATGTGAATTGTCCATAGTGAACTTTGTATGGACAAGCACTGAGAGAAATGCTTGCCAGCTCTGCAGTTGTGTAGTTATTTGGGTCTGCTACATAGACACAAAAACTTGTTCTCTTTTTATTCTGGAGTGCTATGCGTGCAGCAAAAAATCAGATTTACTGAGAAGCTGCGTTTCCTGGTCCTATGTTCGTTGATTCTTGAATGGCAGTGGAATAGGTTAAAAAGTTGTCACAGAGGCCTTACTGGTGAAATCCACATTTCAGCCATGTTACATATATGGAGACTTTTGTCTCAATACGGTGGTACATTGCAATACATATAAACATCCTTCTGTTGTTTCCCAGAACTGATGTGCTTTCAGATTATTCTTTATAGCATTGAGCATCAGCAGGACACCTTCATTTAATTTCAAATAAGGTGTAGTACCCACATGGTTGTCTACAAAGAATATACTCCATGTCATATATAGCTGCTTTTCCACTTGCAATAGGCATGTTGTTTTTTTGTTGTGATCAATGTTCATCTTGATTTCTTTGATCTGAAATGAGGGGTGATTTGAATATCATATGCTTTTAATCCAGCATCCTTATACCACTCAGGATAAAGGTATGGCTTGTATTACCCCAGCAATCAGGGAATTCAAATTTTGGGACAAATTCTGACCTTCTTGCAACATGGGTTTCTGCATCAAACACCTTGAAATTGAATTTATTTGTACAGCAGCAAGTTTAATGTCAAGTGCTCGAATGAAAATTGAATTAATTTGTTGCTTTCATTAATTGACCTCCTTTAATTTTCAAACTTTACATGTTTGTTTAATCTTAATACCTTTTGATTTATTCATGAAATGTTGCTCTTCTGCGCTTTGTAATAATCTCTCTCTACTCAAGCATTTTCAATGTGATATTCTCCATCCCAAGTTTTTAATGAGGTTTCTTATGTATGTATTTTTTAAATAAAAATCATGGAGGGTTTTTTTAATATTCATTAACTGAATATTAGAAACCATGCCTTGTTAGGAAAATCTTATCAATTTAAGGTTCCAGAATAGGTCACCAAGTGTCATTCCAATAAAAATGACATTTTTATGCAATGCTTCATTTGCAAAGAGTGCTTGTTTATCTTCTCTGGCATTTATTACAATGATCAAGCAACTGAAATAATCTGCATATTATGCAAACCAGTCCTTTTCCCAGGAAAGTATTCAGGCTTTTTATATTAAGAAAAAAATTAATGCAAAGCCTTGTTGTAAGATAGCATGAGAAAAGAATTGGATCTTGTCACAAGAAATTCTTGTTACTGTCATTGCAGGTGACTAGCCTATTTTGGGAAATTAAAGGTTCTGATATTATGGGTTACATCATAGAAATTTTTTATTGTGAGTGTTCTTAGCAGCATGAAGGATTGCTCTGTTTGCTTCCTGGCTAATTGGATTATTGCCCATTCTACCAGTGTAACCACAAAGATGACTAAAAGAATTGGAGCTTTAGCAGTGGAGATTTGACAATGAATTGAGTTCTTAACCGAAGAGAATTTCAGTTGGAAAGGTTAGATCAGCTGGGAAAAGAAAGCTAACACTACTTGTATCTTTACAGTCAAGAGTGTGAAGATGTTGAAGGAGGAAAAGGTTGTTTGTAGAAAATTGTTGAAAATTGCTGTCTATAAACATATAAAAGGTTCTTTTTAGTCTTGGTTTGGGGACATCTTTTGAAAAAGCTTTTCCTACCAGGTAAAATTATTAGTTTTAGAGTTATAAAAACAAAACTCACAAGCCTATCAGAGATAAGTTAACTGTTCCCAAATTACATGCTTTGATGTGGCTGTTCAGGTGGTGGAAAGCATTTTGGGCAAGCTTTCTGGAATCAGGCTCCTTTTTGTACAGTACTTGCTGCAGAATCCTTTCTACGTGAGAATTGTGAGTCACAGTGGCAAGTCTTATATAATAAAAGGAAATTTTGCAAAGGAACAGACCTTTACTAAGTAAAAATATACTCTTTAACAAAATGCACAGTTCACATGGCTTTAATTACAACCTGGGAAAGAACAACCTTCTTGAAGTGGAACTTCAACAAATACTGAAAAACTCATTGTCATTCTCTTAGTTTATCTATTAGTTTCCCTGACTTCTCCATGGAGAGGGAAAGTCCCCTCCAGAGAGCAATTTGGAGCAGTAAAATTGAGCTTCTGATCCGAGCTGCCCTCAGGACTGGAAGACCAACGAGATATGTAAGATGCAGATGTGTGGGAAGGAAGAGCAAGTACATTTCTGCCTATTTTGATATTACAGCAGAGACTGAATGGAAATTACTCCCTCCTGGTGCTCCACACTCCTCAAGCTAACAGGTCTATTTGTCAGAATAGGTGCTACTTGCATGGATTTTGCCAGAGTAACCCATCACTCAGAGGTACATGGTTGGCAGATCAATGGCTGTCTATTTCATGAAACCATCTTTTTTTAAGAGTTTTTACATGATTGAAAGCACAAATTGCACTCTGAAAATAATAAACTGTAAAGTTATTGTCTGTCACTGTTTTGCCATCCACCATTCCTTCAACTGTTATAACCTCTCCTTGTGTCTTATCTGAAATGAGATCATAAATTCTCCAAGGAAGGATTTGTCTCTTAAAATAGCACTTGTACAGCGATTAGCACTTTGGGGTGCTGAACTTTAATGGAGTTTTCTGATCTTGCCATAACATGGCAAATAATCACCAAAGTATGGAAAATAGATCCAGAAGGGATTTTGAGACCATATAACTTGTTCCCTGCTCTGAAACAAGTTTAAAATGTATCTGTCAAGAATGACATTGATATAAGTCTAACCTTAAAGACCTCCAGTGATGAAGATCCCACAACCTCACAAGACAGGTATATTTAGGGGCTTTAGCGTACATTTACATTGTCTTTACTGTAGACATTTTGCTACTGTTTTTACCTGCATTCCTTGCTGTAATTTACCTTAGCATTAGACATTTTGCTGCTGTTTTTACCTGCATTCCTTGCTGTAATTTACCTTAGCATTTTTTGTCCTTTCCATCAGGGATATGGAGAGTACATTATTTCCTTTTATAGCAGAAACATTTTATGTATTTGATGTCTGACCATCTTCCCACTTGGTGGTCTTAATTCGACTGTGAATTAAGTGCAAATAGCAAACAAAAATCCCATGATGTTTTAAAAAAAAAAAAAAAAAGCTTGTTAGGAAAGGTAAAGAAGATTGGGCTAGAGAGTATAAAGATAGCAGATGAGACACTGAAATTTTCTTCCTGACCCAGCAAACTCCAAAGCCACAAACTGTGTGAGTAATTGTTTCACTTGCACAGTTACAAAGGAAGGTGCCTGACAGTGCTTTGTGGACTACTGAGGATATCGCAGGCATAGTCTCAAAGGCTTTAGATCTAATGTGCATGTTTCCATTTCATTACTTTCAATGGACCACAGTCTTATCTGTCTGCATTAATGAATGGTTACCCCTCTGGAAGACATGCTACTGGTTATATTCTAATGATGACATAATTAGGAAGGAGAAATAGATCTCAGTGAGAGGACTGCCTGTAGCCATGACTCATGGGCTCCTTGGTTTGATTGTGCACAAGTCCAGGATTACTGAGGCATGGAAAGACAAACTGTGTGGTGTTAGAGAAAGTGTCAGAGTGATAAAAATCATTATCTGTATTTTTTTGGAATACACTCTTGTGTTGCAGTTTTGGAAGGAATACAAAGTTTTGGATGCTGATTTTTCAAGAACATTTTCATTTTAAGGTGGTGTCTGGAATGTAGGTTGGAGATCAGTGCAGCAAGCTGTGTCAGGAGCTCTAGTGTAAGAAAGGTTTCCTTGGGTTATTCCAAATTATATTTAAAAGAGAGGTTTTATTAACCTATTTTAATAATAGAAAAACAATGAATTACAGTATAGTATAAAGAGTGGGTGTTTTTTTTCTGGGAATGAAGTTATTAATAGAAAACCAGCATCTCTGGGTACTAAATATGAAGCTGAAAGCAAAGTGTTGGTTTGAGTAGGGCTTACCAATAAGCATTAGAATAATGCTGTGACTGACAGAACAAATCCGGTAACAGGAATAATACGTGAAATATCTTCTACACTGGCTGTTGAGAATTTGGCCAGCAAGAAAGCAAACTTAAGGCAACTGTACACACCACACCATACCTCCTGTCTGTTTGTTTGCAAACAGGTTTTGTTAACCTGCTAGCAGTTGTTACTGTTTACAAAAAAAATAAACCCCCAAACCAGAAAATATACCCAGTACAATGCTAAACCTTGAGACTCAAATGCCCTGCTGTGTGGTATCATCTTACTTTCATATGGAGCAGGTCATAACTCATAAATTGTCGTCAGATTACATGTATCCATATTCTAGTTTTCTTTAATGCAGTAATCCAACAGCAATTTAACTGACACTATGTCTGAAACAAGTTAGTCTTTCTTCTGCTCAGACTCTTTGACTTTTCTGCTCTGTGTGGGAGTAAGTGGGCTATATTTCTCCAATGTTTGTGAGTGCCAGGATCCAAGGAATTTAGCCGCTTATGCGATAAGATATCTTAAAATGCATTATCCAGAATAATTGGCACTGTTAGTTGTATAATTGCAGTTAAATGTGATTTAAATGGCTGTTTAAAAGTATGCAACAGAAGGTTGCTACCAGAAGTAGCCTTCTAATAAAAGCAGTGCAGAACAGAATGTTATACCAAATTGCCAGTTCTTTTCACATCCATGTGTAAACTAGATGTCCTGACTAGCTATCCCATTTGCTACAAATAACGTATTTGCTTCGGATATGAAGTTTTTATTTTTTATATTTATAGATCCAAAACCATTAGTTGAATAATGTCAGTAGAGTAAATGTAATGATTGTGTCTCTATCTTTAGAAGTTATCAGTGTCAAAAGTATCATTTTGCTTTTTGCTGTGATCTCTGTGTTCACGTATGATACAGAACTGTTCAAATTATTTACTGCAGTTTGTGAATTACTGTGGAAATCCTCCCTCTGCAACTTGAAGTTTGCTGTTTGTAACTGACTATTTGCTTTTTGAATTGGTTAGTCTAGTCACATCATGTTGTGTTTGCTGTGGACTATCCCCCAGATCCCTGAGCAATTTCTGAGCAGGGGGCTATACACTGCCAGCACGGATCCTCAGATCAGTGCACATTTATACATACATTTATGAAGTTTTTTTGGTGGAAAATGATCACAAAAAGAAAATTGTTTTTCATCCAGTGTTTAAAAAGCAAAATAATATTAATACATCTTTATGAAAAAAACAACTTCATTTTTGTAAATTTCATTAAATTCTAGGTTGTCATTATGTTGTGGCTGTTCTGTATTTCCTGTTACCATACCTCTGCATAGTGCCTTAGGATCTTGTATGTTGTAACCAAAAGAAATATTCCTTCACCTTCCTTTTGTTCTCCACTACCCAGCCCCAGTTCTTAGACTTAAGTAATTTAGCTAGATCCTGCAGCTTGTACCCAGTTTAAGTACCGTCATACTCCATGTGCCCATTGAAATAACAGGGATTACTTGTGCAGTAAGCCTTGATCCAGCTTGACTGAAGGTAGCAGAACTGATCTCCTAGTTTTTACGGGAAAGGCAAATTCATCTATGGATGCACTGGATTTAGTGATAGCCTATAGAAGCTATTATTATCCCTTGCTACTTGCAGGTAGAATTTGGTACTTGCAATATCCATTTGGGACACTTAACCTGAGACTGAGACAATGTTTAAAGTAGGGGAGGATGGTGTGGCCATCACCCAGGATAAGTAGTTAGGGCACTGTGCAACTATTCTGGCATTGTGGCCCACAGGCTGCAGAGAGACTAGAAACTGCATCTCTGGAAAGAGAGTTTTGATCCACACCCTGTTGCTCAAAGGACTGGTGGCACCAGCAATACCACGTCAGCTGGTTTCAGTCGTTGTCCCATTGTAGCTGCCCTATGGTCACAGCATAAGATAGGCACCCATCTCCCCAGAGCAGGCACTACTGGCAGGTCTAAGAGATTATTTGTTTGTGACTGCATAGCTGTGTTTTTGTAACTTGTCTCCATCCTTTTTTTATAAAAGCATTGTAATAGCTCTTCTACAGATTTATAAGTACCATTCTGTTTACTACATACACATAAGTGTGTCCATTACTTCACTTTTTTAGCCCTCTAAAACCCATATTATTCCTATTTCGCCTATTTTTCTAAGATAAACAATGAAGCAGGGAGAAGGGAATTTCATTCTCTTCCTTTTGGAGTGTAAAATTAGTACAGATGAAAAGCAAAGAAAGCACTGTCTGTGATGACCTTTATGATTTTGGGGAATACCTAAGCAGTCTTGTTTTTATCATCAAGGTATGTATATGTAAATTTGGCATAACTTCAGATACAGAGGCAAAAGTACATTAAGAATAAGTGGACTTTCTTGCAATTACAGATGAGTAGCTCTAGCCAGTTCCTACACATGCCTTAGAGAGGGTATGCACTTTATTCTTTCCCAATTCCCAGTCTCCCTTACCTGCAGCGTAAGTTTCCAATAAAAGGGAATATACTGGAAAAGGGATCTTTTTTATACTTTTTTAAGTAACAAAAATGAGAAATTCATTAATATTCATGCCTGAAATCTAAACTGTGTATTAATTTTTGAACCCAATTCTGTTATCGCTGAAAATGTAGTGAACACCAAAGCTATGAAATCAGCAAGAATTATTGTGCAAGCGATTTTTATGTGACTGAGAATATGAATATGACTGACTGGGGTCGAAAGTCAAACTGTGGACTGTTTTCAGCTTCCCATGAAGTGCCATTTGAAAATGCAAACTAAAATAGAATTTAAGCTGCCTATGTAATTATTCTAATCTGCAGTACGAAAGTGCAGTTTCCGAAGAAGCAATTGCCTGTCCTAAACTACGTAAGGTAGACTAGGAGCCCTATCTGCCTGCCTTGCTAGCTGACCTCCTTGGACTGGCAGGGCACTTTCTGCCCGGCTCCAAGTAGCTAGGCTGGGACTCATTTCAAAGAGGTGCAGATCAACAAGGGATATTTCGTTCTGTCATATACATTTCAGTGTAATCACTCATTGCAGTCTTGATTGTCCTCCTCTGAATTTGGATTTACTCAGTATTTCGAATTTGTACGTGTAATAAGCTGCCTGATGCCTTATGAAGGCAACAGATGTAAAAAGCATATTGCAGATTATTCTCTGATTGTGCTTTGCTTCTGTTGCCTATTCTCAGAAGAATAAACTCTAGAGCTAGATATGCTTTTTATATGGTTTTAAACAGTTATTTCTGTAGTTTGCTGCTCTTTCAATGATGGAACTGATAGAAGTTGGAGTCTAGAGCACAAATCAAGGATGTTTTTTCTTTTTTTTTTTTTTTTTCAGGAGAAAGGAATTTTGAGTAATATCAAAATTTAAGGGAACTTATTTAGGACCTGTATTAAAAAATCACACCCAGGTGTTTGTAAAACATCTACCCCTACAGTGAAAATTTTTCTGATGTTTTCATGAACACATCCTTCTTCTCAAACCACTGATATACAATATCTTAAGAGTATATTTCCAGCTCAGTCTCATTTTCCAGTGATATAAACTAAAAATAAAAATATAAACTAAAAATATTTCAGTGACACTGCTTTGTAAGTGCTGGCCAGATATCTAGTACATGTTTTGCTTTATTTCTCTGTGGAACAAGAGGTAGGAGAAGTACAAACATGGAAGGTTATAGACTGAGCTTCTGAAAGGAAACTCAAGGAGGTTTAGGAAGGTAAGTGAAGATTAAAAATTATTCCTTTACTATGTAACTTGATTCCCCAAATCTTCAACTTGCCGCAGTGCAGCTCTTCTGTCCTCTGTGAAGGTATTATAAAATCTGAAGATTTTCTCTTTGACATCTATCATGAACACTAAATTTACTTAGCTTTTATTAATTACCAGAGAAAGGTCAAAGTCCACTACATAGCTTTTTCAGACTAACAAGGTTTTTTTTGACCCTCATTACTATACATAAGCCATGACCTGGGAGATTTAATTACTGTAGATCATTCTATGCTTGTCTCCTATTGTTGAGAAATACAAATTTTATCAAAAGTTTAATGATACATTCTTAAAGACTCTTTTTCTTTGTACCTCAGCTTACAGTATGATATGATTATGTGAAAATATTGGGGGTTTTTTTGACTTTTTTTTTTTCCTTAATCTAAGTTTCCAGTCCTACATATTATGGAAAAAAAACAAACCAAACCAAACCAAAAAACCCCCACCAAAACCAACCAAAATTTAAATTGTAAATTGTAAAGCTTCAAACTCTGGGAGATACATGCAAGGGATTCTAAAACGTTTAAAGATACTTACATATTTAAATAATTTCCTTTTATCAAACACCTCAGAAAACTTGGATTCTTGCATTTGTCATACCTTTTAAAGCCTGTTGGAATAAGCAGTTTCATCCAAAACCATTAATATAAACAAACAAAAAAATATTTTTATTTCAGAAATACAGAATGTTTCTTGTAGAGATGTTGTACTGTAAATACTGGTCAGGATCTGTGTATGCAAAACATGTTTACATTACTCATCTTTGGGTACCAGAGATGGTGGTGTCTAGACAAAGGTTTAAATAGGATCACTTTTAAGAAATCTTGCACAACTTCTGCCTTAAGAAAAATTTAAAAAAATGTTTGTATGTGTTTACAAACCATACATGACTATAGAAAATACCTAGAATAAATTATTAAGTACAGCTGCCAGTGAGAAGCTCTGAGAACATACCTATTTTGTAAAGAATTGGTATCAGTGCTTCAGCACTATTGCGTGAAGTAATTGTGTCTTCAGAGATCTATCAGAGAAGAGGACCATGCCATAAAATTCCTGGCATTTGTGATGGATTTATACCTGTTGACTATTCATATGGGTGGCAGTGACGGTTAATAGCTTTTTTTTTGGGGGGGGGGGGGGGGGGCGGGGAAGGGTAGGGGGGCAGGGGCATGGTTTGATTTGTTTCATTAGTGTTTCTTTGTCAAACAAAAGTTTGTTTGCTTGGTTTTTTTTGGTTAGGATGCAAAGTCAACTTCAGAAGTTGGGAAATGACAGCTTTTTTAATGTACTCTTTTAATTCTTATTTGCCCTGCTTTGGGCTATGTCTCATCGGGCAGGCTTTGGATTAAATTATTACATAAAGTCTTTTTTCCACAGGATCACTGCTTCATTCAGTTCCCAGGATAGATGACAGCATTTACTTAATTATCAGTAGTCAATAGCTTTTTCTAATTTGTTAAAAAAGTGGCTTTTTTGCATTCAAAGCCTGTTTTGCATATAGAATTTTTCATTTCCTCATGAGCTTTCCTATGGCACTAGCCACTGTATTAACTGAGTTCTCAGGCCATATTGCTGGGGGAAAACATTATTCTATTTTCCTATGGAAACAGAGTTGCAGAAATATTAGAGATCAGAATCTTCTGCTGATTTTGAGTAAAAGATTTGAGGCACTTAGGACTAGATTCTTCAAGGTTCGTAACATTATCCATAGTTTTATATACTCTAAGAGCTGTTGATTTTGCCAATGTGTTTGACCTGGTGAGGAGGAAAAACTGTTCAACGCAAATGCCCATCAGCTCACCAGTGAATTAGGACAGCCTGAACTTTACTGTATTTGAAATGAGAAGCAGAGGAATGGAGATTATGTTGCAAGAGAAATTTGGCTTAAGTACCATATTTTGCATCACAATGGAACAGGAAGAGGGGGAAGAAATAGATTTTCTGGAGTGGCATTACTTTTATTCTGAGTGTCCACACTCATACTGTAGCCTCTCATTTACATTATTTTCTCCTGCAAAGGAGAAAAGAATCACAAAAGGAATAATTTTTATTACAAAACCTGATTCACTCAATCACAGATGCATACAATGCACTCCATGCAAATGAAGCAGTGGTTTTAGTATCTTTACTGCTTTTCTAACTTAGGATTTTGTTTGCACATAATGAATGTTTACAAATGGATAATATTTTTCACCACAAATGTAAAGTGAAGCTTTTGAATCTATTAAAATAACTTTTTCTTGGGCAGGGAGAGAGCACCTAAGAATCTTGTTGTGAGAAGCATTTCTTGTTTTCACACTCCTGAGAGAAAAATTACTCCATCTATAAATGTTTTTTCCTGAATTCAACTTGTTTTTCCACTGTGCTTTTTAACCATTTTTATACTCCCTGTGTTGAGCATTTGGTTTCCTTTCAAAGTTAGACCCCTAGTGTTTCAAAGTTTGAATTCAGTATATCATGTTTTTGCAGTTACTTGCTTGAAGCCCAGAGCTTTTGCTGGTGACATTACACAATGGAAACCAGAGAAGTTTCTGATGAGGTCTGCTGAGTGTCAGGCTGCTTTCATAGTCTCGTGGATGACACAGTGACATCTTTCTACTATTTAGGAAGAACAGTTGCTGGGCTGCAGCAAATTCCTTGCTTGTTAACTAACTCGTTTCCTTGGGTCTCAGGGTGGCAGTCAGCTGAGGGGGAAAACATCTTTACATAAAGAGGTTCTGCCTGTTTTCAATGGGAGATCAGAGATCATAAAGGAAAATTAAAGAAACTATTACATCTGTTAAAAACATGAGGAGGGAAGTTAGGAATTGACAACGAGAGACCAAAAATTTCATTTTATTTCACGTCCAGAAATCCTGTTAAACCACATATGTTTTTTTTCAAATATAGTTATGTTTCTCTGTGTTTATTTTAACTCTTTTATACTTACCAGGAAGCATCCCAAACCCTCACAGAAATCAAAAGGAGCTTTGGCTATAAGGAGACTGCCCCACTATTTCCTCTGGGTGCCCATGGCTGACACTGTGCTCTTGGGGTTACGAAGAGCTCCTGCTCTGCTCTTCTCTGTCAGGATGGGAAACTGGAATGAAAAGACGGAATGAGAGCCCAAAATATCAGTGGTGAGAGCCCAGAGAGAAATTATGCTAGAGCTTCCTTCCACACTGTAGGTACATGCTCCAGTGGACTCATTTTCAGTGTTTTCTCTATCTTATATCCCCCCCTAAATGACACATTTGGCAATATCAGCCTCATGCAATCACAAACATTCTCTGAAAACATTAGTGGAGACATTGTTGGGAAAATCACTTGGAACTTGGGAGGGGCTGGACAATGAGGAAAGTCATATAGGTATGTTTTCTACTTTTTAGTTTTTCCCCACTGGTCTGTCATGAAAGGTTGTGACGGGGAACAGGAAGGCTGTTTGCTGTACTGAGTGCTCTTAGAAGGGAAAAAAAATCCAAACTGAAATAAGCAGTGGGTACAATTCATTGCACTATTTCAGTCAAAAATTGCTGCCACATGGACTCAGACTTTCTAATGTCTTTTCACAATCAGCTATCTATAAGCCTCCAGTTGGTATGGTGCCTGCAGTATTTATTTTGAAATGCTATATAACCTCACAGCATCTGGAAATGCCCACAGTAGATACTGTGCAACCATAAACTATATAAATGTTGGGGAGGATTCAACAGACACTTCTATAAAAAAAATATTGTTGAAACATGCAGAAGAAGCAAGGCCAGAATGGAATAAAGTCCATCCAAGTGTAGGTGACATTGTGTGCATCCTTTTAAAATTTCCCTGTCATTGTGGACATTTTTGTTCTTTGAGAAATAATAATAAAAAATCTTGGTAACAACTTTAGCTAACTGATATTAAAATGGAATAAACCCAAATATTCATAAGAGAGGTTTTGCGAGATGTAATAGAATAATGTCAATATAGTGTTCTCCATTCTCATTTAAGTCTTTCTATAAACCGCTTAGACTATATTTCAAATAGAATTACATTTGTGTATAAGTACTTGATCAGGACTTAATGCTGAGTCCATATGTCTATAAAGATATTTTGAGAAAATTATTTAAATTTTACAACTTTGCTAGCTTGTTGTTATCCTGGGATAGAGAACCTCCTTCCCAACAGAAGTCATTGTGAAAACAAATTCATTAATGTTTGTGAGGTGATGCCACTTGGAAAATGTGGAACAATCACTGAAAAACTGCAAAATTTCCAATCAGCTAACACTTAACATTATGTCAAAGTTATCATAGTATTTCAGCATGAAAAATTGAGAGAGAATAAAAATAAAAGCATTTTAGATGGGCAATTCCTAAAATAGCTTTGAATTTTCTCATATGCTGTTGTTTTAAAATGTCTGTCTTCCTGTCTTGTTTTGTCTTTTAGCTTTTACCCAAGACAATATATTTCCCCTGTTTTTCACTTTGGTTTGACAGGGGGGGAAATATTTTGTTTTAAATTGATCTGAAAATTTTCTTTTTTCACTTCAATCAGCAGGAAATTGAAAAGTCTACTCTCCACAGCTTTTTCCTGGAGCAGATTCTGTTAAGAATAGGTGGAACAGGTATTCTCTGGCACCCTTTATGTCATTTAGTTGATTCTGTAATTACAGACTAATTAAAAATGCACCCTAATTTGCAAATTGTTAGTTTCTAAAGATTCTTTAGATCTTACTAGCTGGAAAAATTTGTTATGCATCTCTCCAACATTTGTATAGTAAACTTTTAAAGTGTATCTATTTGACTTCATAAACTATACATTGAGAGAGAGAAGGAGGAAGTACATTTGAATTTAGAGGATCATTAATCAAGCTTGTAGCAGTTGCTTTATAATCCTTACAGTTGAGTTGTTTGAGAGTGTGTTAATATTTTCAGATTCTCAACAGAATTTTTCTGCTATTTACCTTAAAGATTTGGTGAATTTGTAGCATATAGAAGGAAAAAAAAATAAATTCTTGAGATCTTTCTGAAAAGGTAGGTAGATAGTTGTTCAGATAGGTGGCATGGAAATACACTTTTCTTTTCTATTTTTGGACAAAGTTTGGATTACAGAAAATTATGACTGCATGTGGATCTATTTCTTTATTCTTTACTACTGAAGTGTAGGATGAAGGCAAAAGCCATGAAAGTATTTATGGTAGCACTAACACCAAGAATGAGACTATTTTTATACATATATGGCATGCTTTTGTCAATGATGCTTTGTGAAAAAGTTCACTATATAGTTCATAACAAATTCTGTCATCAAACTTAACTTATGATAACTGTTATATAAAGTAGAACTTTTCATACAAACAGGGATACAGAGGCAGAGGTAAATGTTTTCCTAGCATCTATGATACTTTCGGTAGGCAAGTTAGTAGAAATGCCCTGGTTCCTGAGAAATCCAATACAATTTAGTATAGATACAGGTGGTTCTATAAAAGTATGTAAATGACCATTTGGTAAGTCGCCTTAACTGTAGGCCAAAAGTTAGTTTGTCGGCAGTAGAAGATATACAGTATTGTTTCAAAAAATCAGAGTAAATCATTGACCACATTTGAAATTAGTTCAAAATCTGTCTGAATAAAACCTACATTCTTTTTACTTATGTGAAAATCCAAGGCTAAAAGTAAAAATATAATATAGTATCTTAGTGATTGCTTTGAATTCTATAAAATGTTTCATAAACTTTGGTTAAATGGAGCCTGAATTCCTCATAATAACTTCAGTCTTGCATTGCATATGCTGCTAGGTGCATCAACCTGGCTTACGAAGAGAGCTGAGGGAGGTCCTTTGTCTGAGACTGACACCTATACAAACAATGTCTACAGCTTTCTTCTCAGTAACATTAGGAATCCTGTGAGTTATAAAATCTTGGCAGATTCATTCAGCTCTCTCAAACAGAATTGTAATAAGGGCATCTCATTTGTTTAAATCATATTCTTTCTTTTTTTAGTCTGTCTAGACTATTTTAACAACCACAGAGTTGTGCTTTGCTCATGGTGGGTGGCATGCTTCTATTTGCAGATTGTTATTTCAGGTTAAATTTCTAACTTGGAATGTACCAGAACTTGGATGCAAACATCTGCTTGGCTATGTGCTACAACACATTTTTCTGTATAATATATGGAGTTAGAAATTGTAACTGCCCCAGAATTAAAGGCCTACTTTTCCCTTTTGGTTAGAGCTCCTTTAACTGAAAAAGAAGTATGCCTTTCACTTACAGAGGTGAATTGTAACACCCTAGATGAGTCCCTTGAAAAAATGTATAAATGCTATTTATGTGATTTAGGTATAGATCATGATAAGATATTTTAGGATGTCAACAGCACTTCATTAAATATTGATGAAAACTTATTTAGAAATACATTTTAAAATAAGAAGTCTAATAATCCCATCCTATTTATCCTAAACTTTACAGAATTAAAATATATTTTAAAAAATCCTGCAAGTAAAATTGAAGGAATTATTTCTGCATATTTTACAAAGATAGAACAGTACATATACAGATAAGAAAGATGATTACACCTTACATTCCCACCCTGTGTTGCAGCTATCACCCTTTAAGTTGTCAGGGGTTGTTTCTCTGTTCTTAAGTATTATTTTCAATTCCTCTTTGCTACCATATTTCTGAAAAATAAAACCTTCCTGGGAAAAGGCACGTGGAAATGACTTGTCCTCTAAATCTTCAATATCTGAGGAAAAAGCTTCATTTTCCAAAATGCCACTGTTGTTAATAACAGTAATTTCTACTTAATCCCACGACATTTTGCTCTTTCAAATCCTTCAATATTTCAGGATTTCACATCAAGGAGATTAGAATATGAATTGTTTCTGAATACTTCAAACTGCCCTTCTTCCTAAACCAAGGACAGAACTAAAGACATAGTTTCTACTGTTTTGAAGGTATTTATCTTCAGTTCTCAGTCCATTTAAGTTTAGGTGGGGACTGAAGTTAGAGAGACATAAAAAAACAGAGAAAGAAAGTGTGATACACTTTCACAGAGCTGTGGTGCTCAGGGAATAAATTTAATTATAGGAGGTTCAGGACATTATATTTTTAAAGCTATCTTGCATGACATTTAAAATTAAACCATAATTTAGCAGGCTAGTCTTAGAGCGAGAGGATAGTATTTTCTCCATTTGGGGAGATCTGCCAAGTTCTGCCTCCTGTAAGGAATAGGACATGTCTCAAGATTTTATGTGGTGGTTCTCTTTCCAAGATAAGATCTGGGGGTGGGAGATAATTTTATACATCCAACGCATGAACAGATTGACAATGTTACATTAGATATTTTCCCATTTTTCTGTGGAACTTCTGGAGGGATTATCTTGGTAGCCAGAGACTAAACTGTGCAGAAACACTTCTAAATGTTTATGCTTTGCAAAGCGATTGTTCTTCTGGACAAGGTTATTCCAAATCTCTGCTTTAGCTATTGTAACTGGACTGCCTTTATTACTCATACTTTCATGTAGATTAATGTATCCCTTCATACTCATGTCAAGCAGTCCAAATGTGTAGGTTATGCACCCGAGGATTTATAGGTCAGACAGCAACAAACAAAAGGACTCTCTCAGACATCTTTACTGTCCTTAGATCCTACAGTCTACACTTTACCTTTGGTATCAGTCATTGCAATTCACAGGTCTCTGGTATACTGCTGCAGCAAGCAAAGCAAGTATTAGTGCAGATCTACATAATTTGTTGCTGTTCTAAAGATGTGCATGCACACAGAACTAGTTTTTCTTGGACTGGTAGTAAAGACCTCAATATCCAAAAGAACTTCAGCATTGCAGAGTGGGTGTCTTGTTCAGAGCATTTTCCAAAAATTCAGAAGACAGGAAAATGCATCAAATAGTGAGTTGTTATTTTTAGATTACCAATATATAAAAAAACAGAGATGGCTGCAATTTTCCACTCTTTCTTAAATGTGTTTCTTTACACTCTTTTTTATTAAACCCTTTAGAGGAGCTGACAGACAGAAAAAGAAAGCTAAATAAAACCTACTGGAAACATCTAAGGAAATAACTTCCGAGAAATACTTATGTGGTGAAATTTCGTTCAGATCCATCTCCTAACCATTTTTGTTGTGAAGGTACTTTTCCTTTTATAGAAACTGATAACACTTACCTTTCCTTTACATAAATATTAAAGATAGGGGTGAAAGTCACATATTTATTAAAGTGAAAGAAATAAGGGACTAGTAACCATTTCCTCAAACACCTTTTCTTCTTAAGGGTCCTAACTATTTCTATGAAAAAAAAAATATAAAAATAGAACAGTAAAAAGCATTAAATCAGTACCTTTTTGCTGTAAATATACAGGTAATTTAAAAAGCAAATTCTTACATAAATTGGAGGTGTGCTAGCTTAACAGATTTGATCTACAGGAGTAGGTGCATTCCAGTTTCTCTTCAAAATGTTACCTGTACCTATTGGTCTGCCAGTCTGGTTCTTACTCCATAACATCTGGTAAATTTTCCCAATAATCAGGAGTTGAGTAACTTATCAGAACATCTGTAATCAACATGTAATCAGTTTTAAAGAAAACACAGCAAGGATGGATAAAAATAATAAAAGGCTATTTTAAGTGGCACAATTTAATGATGACGACAGTGATGATACTCAGCTACAGTTTACTCTTAGAATTTAAAATAATTCCAGCAATGTTTTTCTTCAAAGGGATTTATGTAACTTGTGCAAGAATTGACAAGCAGTTCCTTCCTTACACAGCAGTTCTCACCACTTACACAAACGAGATGTAGGAATTGGTGTTGTACTGCTAACAAAGCAGCTATACACTTTTGAAAAGGAATAAGATGCTCTTTAGTAGGATTATTTTTTTTTTCCAAAAGGAATATAAGAATATATAATCACATTAGGAGAACAACTAACAATACTGATGGAAATTAAAGACTGTATGTTGTATGCAATGTGGTTGTGGAACTGAGACTTGCATGTTAAAAGACCAGTGTGGTCCCTGCTGAATATGTTTTAGTTTCAAAATAATTAGCTCTGTCAAATAATTAATATTTGTTGACAAGACCAAGTTAAGTGCATGCAGCATCACATGTGTTGTAATTAGTTGGGATGATAAGATAATATGGACTGAAAATAATCAATTTGAGCTGCCAAAGCTGATCACTTAAGCCAAGTGAAAAAATACAAGCAACTTTCTTCCATGGATTTCATACACACTCATAATTAACTTTGCCTGCTTTCATGGTCTTTTTGTATTTCAGCTCTGAGTAGCCAAGTTTCATTGGTGTTAAATTTTTTGAACATTTGAGAGCTTCCTGAGCAAACTTGGTGGAAGAAACACACTAAAAGTCAATTGGAACCAAACTATAACTGATCTATATTTACAAGAAAAAAATTCCTTACTCATTGCAAGCTGTTGAATAACAAAAAGTGCATCTGTTCAGATTCGCTTTGGGGGATAATATAAAAACAACAGCAAAACCCCCCTCCTTTCAATTTATACCCTTTTCTGTCCCAGTTAAGTTAATGAAAGCTTGCACTGTGGTTTAAAGCAGAGTTACTTTAATAATGAATCCTTCTAAAAATATCATCCATTAGACCAGAGGTTAGATATTGTGACAGCAAGAGCTATAGAAAAATCTTTACAGGGTAGAAAATTTGAGGGATAAATTAT
The DNA here is from genome assembly GCF_947461875.1 of Haliaeetus albicilla. NCBI lineage: Eukaryota > Metazoa > Chordata > Aves > Accipitriformes > Accipitridae > Haliaeetus > Haliaeetus albicilla. The sequence goes on from NC_091485.1 coordinate 47,345,368, forward strand.
TCATTGTGAATTATTTGCTCTAACCAGTTTTTATTACACTCCTATCAGATATTTTACAGCTCTACAGCATGACGCCTGAGATTGAGTATAATCAATAAAATAAATTATGTAAATATAAGATTCATAGGGAGGTTTCTTTACACTCAAGTTTGTCCAATCTCCTGTGATACAGGGGAGATAATATGAAGTATATTTATGTTAAACATTCTGGGTTTTAATGCTTTCTACTGAGTTTTCTAAAAATTTTCTTTGCAGGCTTGTATTTTTTGGCTTAAAAATAAATCATAGTCCACTTTGCATTTTGAAAATTTAGTGGAAATATTTTCCTTTTCCCCTTTTTTTGTCCCGTCCCATATGTATCTACAAGTGTGGAAGGAAGAAAAAAAGCAATGTACTATGTACTCAGCGTTACTAGAATCATTCTTTTATAGTCTTTAAAAATGCTATGCAGCTGAAAGATCTAGTGCAGTTCCTTCTGAAGCACATTAAGAGGCAAAAATTCAGTTTAATTGCAGTTCAAGTCCTACTTTTTTGCCACTGACTTTCGCAGGGCCACAGTTTCACCCAGAGTAGTAATACAGTTGGCTCCTGATAGAGAATGACAGATTACATTCACTTCAGGTGCTGCTGGTCCCAGTACTTACAAGGCAACACTCTTTTAAGTACAATATAGAGTAATAACAAGTGAAAAAAAAGCTTCTGATACAAATAAATTAGCCAGCCACTGGACAGACCCATATGAAGCAAAAACAAAAGCAGTGTGACAAACTTCATACCAGTGTCACTCTTCTAAGGCTGAGGATGATGAAAATCTGTAGGAATGACTCAGCGGAATGGAAGAAACAAAGTGGACTTGAGTAAAAAATACTGTGAATGGACTTGAGCAGAGTAAGGTAGAGTCAGAAAGAAGCAGAGGATATATGAGACAGGTGATATAGGAGTCAGGCAATGAAAATATGACATTTATGATACAACAAGTCAGTACAAGAAGAGAGAATGAAGTTCTAGACTTATAACTGAATATAAACTGATTTTTTTCTTAGCTGTCTATTTACAAAGGGTTAACCAAAACCAGGAATATACAGCCAGCACCAAATTCTATAGCATTCAAATGTACACAGATTTGGATTCCAGAGGCCAAGTTACCTGCTGACATTAAATTATTAGATGCTGTCCTGGAAAATCACTATTTGCTCAAATAACATACTACCAGAAAAGGTACATTGACAACAGGTTTTGTATGGTTTGCATCAAAAAGTCTGTATTAATGTGGTTGATTAATGTTCAGATAATGTTTTTAGGAAAATATCTTTGGCATACTATTATTTCAATGTGTTTGCTTAAATGAGTCTCTAAAAGAGCATTAAATAAACAAAACAATTATCTGAGTAGGGAATATTACCATTGTGTTTGGGCATCAGATGTCTGCTAGAGTAAAATCACAGCATCACTAAGACTTACTAGTATCCCAAACTACATTAAAATATCACTTGAATCTACTTGCTGCAGCAAAAAGTTACTGCTGAGACTGCAAAGATTGAGAAATATTGGAAAAAAGTTTCTCATCCCGCTTTTGTTTGGCTTTCCATGAAATGCTAAAGAGGGAACAGATGAGACTTTTTGTGTGTATATATAATGTATTTTAAACAGAAAAATTAAAGCAGACTATCATTTCAGGAGTACTCGATACATACAGTATTTGAACGCACTGCTTTTAACATGTTTCTTAAACTATCGAGATTTTTTTATATGGTATGGGGCATAGAGTAGGAACTGCAGGCTTTGTGATCTCAGTAAAATGAGAATGTTACTATGGTAAGTTTCATTTAACTCCAATGTGTCAGCACAGAACTGAAAAACAAACAGTCAGATACTAAAATTATTTCTGCGTTAAAAGTTAAGTGCTTAGTAAAGCTTTGGCATGAAAACTCCCATAGATTTAACTACAAAGTAAATGTCAAATGCTTTTGAAGATAGTCTAGAAAGGGAGATGTAGGGGTAAGACCCTGAAGCAGCCATGCTACAGTGATTGCTAAGAGAGTCAAGGCACACTCTCAGGAGACCAAGAATGCACATTCTAATTTTCAGCAGCAGAGGAATCAAATGAAGATTTCCATTGTCCCAGGGAATGTCCTAAATGTTGAACAATCATTTAAAACACTGGGAAAAGCACCACTGCTGGGTTTTGTGTCCTTAATAGTCATGACAGAGGAAAATTACTGAAATAGTCTCTGCAGGGAAGACAGGTCAATGAATGAATTTGAGCAGATTTAAACATGCTACATGTATCAAGCCCCTCAGTCTTGAAAAATTTTAAAGATATTTCTGCAGAACATTAGACTACTTGTAAACTTTAATGTCGGAAACCAAAGTACAACTAAGCTTCAGATGCCTTCAGGATGAGATGATAGAGGATGAAGAGTGCCACAGATAGCTTTGAATTTCTGTTTATGAGATGGTAGAAGCCCAGGAGAGTCCATGGATCTAGTTTATAAGGACTCTGCTCATTGTTGCATGATCATGGTGGAAAAAGTAGCCGAGGTCAGATCCAAATACAAAACTGACTTTAAGACTCTAACAACATCATCATTCAATTTATATTCAGATTTTCTTTAAGTTTTTCTTCATCAGATGCCCGTATACTGTATATATAGATGATGGGAACTTTAATAATCCCATGCAGAAAATTCCATTGCCGCAATGTGGACACAATGAACTCTAAGCTTTATCAGGGAAAGGAATTTCAGATATCTTGTTGCATATCCTCAGTGGTAAGAGTATCTCTTGTTTCTTGACTACCTTTGTTGTCTTAACCTTTGATATATGCACATGAGATTCAGTGTGTGAAAAGATAGACTAGACTTTCTAGATAGACTAGAAAGGCATTCAGGTGTTTTGTGATGAATGATAGCCTATTACCCTGGGTTCCTGAATGAGGATGCAATGTATAGGATAAGGAATAAAACCAAGGCTCTGTAGGGATGTGGCAGTCTACCATATGGTGCCTGCAGATGTGCTTGGGTTTTAAAGATGCAGCTCATGCATGACTGGTACAAAAATCTAACCAGGGTAAAAGAATGGGATGGATAAAGCAAAAGCACAGTATACCAGTGATTTACTGCATCATTTTGGGAAAGTTACTGGCGGAGCTATAGTCAGATATCAGAATTACTTGGTTGTCAGTACTAGCTTTTCTTCCTGTAAGTCAGATGCAAAATATAGTCATCTGGCATAAATCCCCAAGACAGACTTCTGAGAGGGACATTATGGGGTGAATACAATAGCAAATGTGATTCTAATTTGCCTCTGATTATGAAAGTCAAGTACTCTTAAATCCCTCTCTCCATTATGAAAGATAAAATGATTATTTTTATCATCTAATATGGGAGATAAATTGTAAAAAATATACATGAATAGAAAATACAGAAAAATACTTAGAAATATACAGGTATGAGTGGTATAGAAAGGAAAAACAAAGATCTCACTAATCCTCAAAACAAAGTCCTATGTTTTCAATTCAACCATATATTTTTTATTAAACTTCCTAGTGCCACAGCTTTTTTGCAGTGTTTTGCATTCTTTCATTTCAATTCATGCAACAACCCACTGAGCTGGAATGTCATCAGTATTATTGCCAGTTTCTGAAGAAAGAGGACAAGGTGGAGATATTAAGTGACTTTCATAAGGCCTCCTTTCAAGTCTGTACCAGAGCTAGTATTACAATTTGGAATCTCTTGACTTCTTGTTTGGTATTCAGCAGCCTAGACCATGACATTCCTCAAATCCAATTTCAAACTCTTATAAAATAATAGAGGAAATATAAGGGAGCAAAATTATAGTCAGAATAATGTTACTGAGTTTTCTTGGAGGTTTTGGTAGAATAAAATTGGCTGAAATAGTCTATCTGTGAATCGCTTATAGTGATTCCACAAGCAATGAAGACTGGATGCTACTTTAAAAAAGCATGACAAATTTGCCAAAAGAATCTTCTTCCCTTGAAAATAATTTGAAAAATTATTTTATATTGGCCTAGCTACGTTTAAAAAACAGCTTAGTACATAACAGAGAAGGTTTGGAATGAGAACTGTGTTGTAGGGGAAACATCTAACCACGCCATGGCTATCCTTATTAGGCCTGGTTTTAAACAATGGCTTTAAATTCTGAAGCATTAAAACAATTCACTGATTAAAATTTCAGATGTTTTACTGTAAAGTCTCTTGAGAGCAGAGAAAACTGGTGAAGTCTATTAGGAAGGTTAGAAATATAAAAATGATAGTAGGAGACTGTCTTACTTGCCAAGGCTCATTTAATCCTCACAGTAATATGAAGCTGAAGAGAAAGGAAAACACAGAGGAAGCAGCACTGCCAAATGAGACCAAGCAATCCTAGTGAACATGAGATTAGCTTGAAATGTCATATGACAGCAAATATAGCTAAGATTGTTTTTAGGCAATCCATAGTATCACCAAGTCACCAAGTGAAGGGAAAGACAGCAGTCCTGCATCTTTTAGTGTCACTATACTTAAAATTGAAGATTGAAAACAGATTTAGGCCACAGAAACTGTAGAAAGTCAGAAATACATTAAAAATTATTAAGAAGCCAGCAGGAATGACTGATGAGGGAAGATTAAAATAGCTTGCTGTATAAATGATAAATGATGACTTGGAGGAGATGAGATAGCTGGCTACAAATAGATCTGGTCAAAATATTGGAAGTGAAGGGAAAAGTCACCAACTTCTGTTTGCCTTTTTCTTAAAAAAAAAAAAGGGGAAAAGAAAAGAAAAGAAAAGAAAAGAAAAGAAAAGAAAAGAAAAGAAAAGAAAAGAAAAGAAAAGAAAAGAAAAGAAAAGAAAAGAAAAGAAAAGAAAAGAAAAGAAAAGAAAAGAAAAGAAAAGAAAAGAAAAGAAAAGAAAAGAAATCTTGTTCAGTTCTATCTCCAAAAGCCTATAAAAGCAGCACATCCCAAGATGAAAAGTTTCCTGGACAGACATATCCAATGCAACCAAGGCATGTTAAAGGAAAGTATGGAAGTTAACCCTTTATTTGTCTGCCTTGCATTAGTGTCAAAATATCCTGATTATACTCTCTCTTCTGGAGACTTTTTAAAAGGTGAGGCATTACCTGAGGGATAATACTGAAGCTCCCTTTTCGGTATTTGCTAAGTGACCTCAATGTCCAGGTCTCTCAGGTATTCCCTGGAAGGGCATATCTCTTTATGGGGTTAGATAGTTAGGTAACATAACATCTTTATCCTATTTCAAACTCCTCTTCACTTAGAATCCCAAGTAAGTCTAATTTATTTTTTTTTTAGATTTGATTTTAATATTTTTCTCATGAATTTGTTGTATTATTTATACAGCTATACTAGTATGTGCTTTTAGAGTTATTTTCTTATCCCAGCCAACAGGACTATGGTTTGATTTCACACTTCATAAATAGAGAAAGCCTTGTATTTAACAGGGGTTAAATATGATGGGGGGAAGGGACCCGTATCAGAGTGCTTATCAAAAAAATTATATTAGGGAAATGTATTTCTTCCTGTGATTATGTAGGGTTATTTTCTGTATCCTGAGAACAAAGAGCATATGAATGGGAGGGAAAATCCCTATAACCCTCTGCTGACAGGTTTTGTTTTCTTCTGCCCATTTGGGTGGGAGAAGGTCCCAGCACCGTGAGCTAGTGCAGGGCAATAGGAAGCTGTAGCTTCTGTCTGCCTGTACAGACCTCAGACCTTCTCCTCTTTCCTGTCCCTCCTTGGAGGTGGTGCTGCTCCTGAGACAGAGTGCACATCTCCCCCTTACTATTTCAAATGTTTGTACAACTAACCCAAAATAATGTATTCCTAAAAGTGGTTTATGATATTTTTTGTATGATATTATTAATATCTAGGTGATTTTTTTTTAAGTAGTTACATTTTATTCACCCTCCCCAAAGAGAGAGTATTTGTCTCTTTGAGAAGACTGACAAGAGGAGATGAAGTGCGATCTGCTACATCATTTTATTTTTTAGTCCTTCTTTTTCTACAATATGTGGCATAACAAGTATCGATGCATTTTGTCATTTATATGGCTCCAGAAATGCCAGCTTGAAAGGAGCATTGTCTGTGTTATAGACATGATGTGCCCACCCCTTCTTAAAAAAAAATTGAAAGGAAAACTTACAGCTAAGCCATAAAAAATAAAATAAAAATAAAAAGGCAGAATATCTTGGGGGGAGGGAGGGGAAGCAGATTCTTTGACTTTAATGAAGACTGGAAAAGCCCAGAATATTTTGATGTGGATTTAACTAAACATCTTATGAATAACTTTTTTTCTTTATTTGTGTGACCTAGATATAGGAATTCATTAAAAATTAATTTAAAATATAAAGAAGGATTTTCCAAGACAAAATATATTTTATCTGATAGCTTTCTGTTCTCTTTCTTCTCTCCTTCCATCCCTCGCCCCCACCATGAAATATCCAATATTCTTACTTCCAACAGGTATGTAAAATTTTATAGGGGTTTGTCAAGGACTGATTTAACTGAGATAAAATAGTTGAATGACTGCATGTTAAAGGAATTAACATGAATATTAAATTTTCTTCATAAAATATTAGTAGCAATGCAAGATAAATCTATGTTGTAGGACATTTCACCCACAGAAGGACACTTCCAATGTTTAAACATCTTAAATTTGTCTGCAACACTACAGAAGTATTAATGTTGTCACTGTAGCTAAAAAGTAATTCAGAAGGAGAGAAAATATATTATGGCCTTAGATTTTTTTCCTTGATAAACATTTTAATAATTCTGTCTCTTCAAAGCCAAATTCTTCTTCTTTTTTTATTACTGTGAAGAGTCATTGGTAAAATGCATAAGCAGCATAGGGAGCAGAGGTCCAGTAAGGCTACCACAGACCTTTCTTACCCCTAGCCCCGCAAAGAAATGCCTGGGAGTTACTGGGATGTAGAATTTGACAACTTACAGTGTTTCCCTTTGCTTCAGGTCCTGTGCTTTTCCCTGCACTGGGACACAGCACAAATGTAAAACGGATCGTTGTCTTCACTATTCTGGGGTTAGGCACGGCACCATAGGAGGAACATCTATGAAATGGGAGCTGTGAGTTCAAGTGTTCATCTTATGGACTGAAGATGAGTTTCACAGCACACAAGGCAATGCTTTGTCATGCTGGTGCTTAACTGAACTTCATCAGAAAATGCTGGAAAAGTGAAGGGAGCCAGGGCTTAAAATCTGCCCCCATCTTAAGCACTTCCAATTGACTGGTTTAAACTTGTCCCATGTGTGTGCTGGACAATAGGAACCTCATTTTAGTTATTTGCATTTTCATTCCTGTTTAACATTTTAGAAATCTTAATGTTTAAAACAGATTTGTGAACTTTACGCTTTCAATCAGTGATCTATCTAGTAATGGAAGTAGTCTAATTTATAAATTTTAGGTTCAAGTATACCAAGACTTAAACTATTTAGTTCTAGGTAGAATAATTAAATCAGCTATACTATAAAACAATGCTGTTTATAATGAAGTGTATTGAATAAACAAATATGATGAAGTGTATTGACAGCTAGGTGTTATTTGTAAAGCATTTCTTAAAAGATATGTTGGGCATATAGAGGATATTTATTACCAGAAAGGGTCACTGCAATAATAGTAAATTAGTGAGATACCTTATTAAAGGCTGCAAGGAAATGAGATTATTTCAGCTATGTTTCTTTCACTGTTTCATTTATTTCTGTGGTTGTATGAGTTACAATGCTTGTGATTTTACTGATAGCTCAGAGAAGATAGGTATAATTCAGTATTCACAGATGCATATTGTAAGTGAGGTGTAAAACTTACCATAAGTTCTTTCTCATTGTAATGAAGATCCCATGTATCTTTGATTCTTTATGAAATATTCACAATAGTATTGTACGTCAACCAGCAAGGCAATCAAATCTCAATTATTCACATGTTAATATTATTCTCAACCTTTGAATTTCTGCAACACGTTTTTCTGACTCCTCATTTGAATATGAGAGAACCCACCAGAAAACTATTTTTCTTTGTGTTATAAAAATATTGTAAATTTGCATTGCAAAGAACTACAAGAGAGAGACATTCAATGTCCTATTCAAAGTCTATTTAAATTAGTGCATAGCAAAACTGGGCAAAAATAAAATGAGGATTTTCATGAAATAAAAAAAGGAATAGTTCACTAAATCCCATGTTAATGGCTAAACAATAGAGGAAATACAGAGTGTAGTACTCTGGTGTTTTGAAAACAGTTGTGATGGTAATAATTAAAGAGTTGTGTTGTGTATAATTTTCATACAAGTCTTGTCTGGCAGAAGATTTTCTGTACATTTTGTCCCCTTGTCATTTTTATTATTAGTGTGTAGGTCG